>NC_091208.1:25284239-25654239 GCF_040958095.1 Procambarus clarkii | reverse complement strand
CCCCCCAGCTGCTCCATGACCACCCTCCAGCTGTACCATGACCACCCCCCAGCTGCTCCATGACCACCCCCCAGCTGCTCCATGACCACCCCCCAGCTGTACCATGACCACCCCCCAGCTGCGCCATGACCACCCTCCAGCTGCTCCATGACCACCCCCCCAGCTGCACCATGACCACCCTCCAGCTGCTCCATGATCACCCCCCAGCTGCTCCATGACCACCCTCCAGCTGCACCATGACCACCCTCCAGCTGCACCATGACCACCCTCCAGCTGCACCATGACCACCCTCCAGCTGCACCATGACCACCCTCCAGCTGCACCATGACCACCCTCCAGCTGCACCATGACCACCCTCCAGCTGCACCATGACCACCCCCCAGCTGCACCATGACCACCCTCCAGCTGCACCATGACCACCCTCCAGCTGCACCATGACCACCCTCCAGCTGCTCCATGACCACCCTCCAGCTGCTCCATGACCACCCTCCAGCTGCTCCATGACCACCCTCCAGCTGCTCCATGACCACCCTCCAGCTGCTCTATAACCACTCTCCAGCTGCACTATGACCACCCCCCAGCTGATCCATGACCACCCTCCAGCTGCTTCATGACCACCCTCCAGCTGCTCCATGATCACCCCCCAGCTGCTCCATGACCACCCCCCAGCTGCACCATGACCACCCCCCAGCTGCTCCATGACCACCCTCCAGCTGCACCATGACCACCCCCCAGCTGCACCATGACCACCCTCCAGCTGCTCCATGACCATCCTCCAGCTGCACCATGACCACCCTCCAGCTGCACCATGACCACCCTGCAGCTGCACCATGACCACCCTCCAGCTGCGCCGTGACCACCCTCCAGCTGCACCATGACCACCCTCCAGCTGCTCCATGACCACCCTCCAGCTGCTCCATGACCACCCTCCAGCTGCGCCGTGACCACCCTCCAGCTGCACCATGACCACCCTCCAGCTGCACCATGACCATCCTCCAGCTGCACCATGACCACCCTCCAGCTGCACCATGACCACCCTCCAGCTGCACCATGACCACCCTCCAGCTGCACCATGACCATCCTCCAGCTGCACCATGACCACCCTCCAGCTGCGCCGTGACCACCCTCCAGCTGCACCATGACCACCCTCCAGCTGCTCCATGACCACCCTCCAGCTGCTCCATGACCACCCTCCAGCTGCGCCGTGACCAACCTCCAGCTGCACCATGACCACCCTCCAGCTGCACCATGACCACCCTCCAGCTGCTCCATGACCACCCTCCAGCTGCACTATGACTACCCTCAAGCTGCTCCATGACCACCCTCCAGCTGCTCCATGATCACCCTACAGCTGCTCCATGATCACCCTACAGCTGCTCCATGATCACCCCCCAGCTGCTCCATGACCACCCTCCAGCTGCACCATGACCACCCTCCAACTGCACAATGACCACCCTCCAGCTGCTCTATAACCACCCTCCAGCTGCACCCTGACTACCCCCCAGCTGCTCCATGACCACCCTCCAGCTGCACTATGACCACCCCCCAGCTGCTCCATGACCACCCTCCAGGTGCTCCATGACCACCCTCCAGCTGCTCCATGACCATCCTCCAGCTGCTCCATGACCATCCTCCAGCTGCTCCATGACCACCCCCCAGCTGCTCCATGACCACCCTCCAGCTGCTCCATGACCACCCTCCAGCTGCTCCATGACCACCCTCCAGCTGCTCCATGACCACCCTCCAGCTGCTCCATGACCACCCTCCAGCTGCACCATGACCACCTCCCAGCTGCACCATGACCACCTCCCAGCTGCACCATGACCACCCTCCAGCTGCTCCATGACCACCCCCCAGCTGCTCCATGACCACACCCCTCCAGCTGCACCATGACCACCCTCCAGCTGTTCCATGACCACCCTCCAGCTGCTCCATGACCACCCTCCAGCTGCACCATGACCACCCTCCAGCTGCTCCATGATCACCCTCCAGCTGCTCCATGACCACCCTCCAGCTGCACCATGACCACCCCCCAGCTGCACCATGACCACCCTCCAGCTGCATTATGACCACCCTCCAGCTGCACCATGACCACCCTCCAGCTGCACCATGACCACCCTCCAGCTGCACCATGACCACCCCCCAGCTGAACCATGACCACACCCCTCCAGCTGCTCCATGACCACCCTCCAGCTGCACCATGACCACCCCCCAGCTGCACCATGACCACCCTCCAGCTGCTCCATGACCACACCCCTCCAGCTGCACCATGACCACCCTCCAGCTGCTCCATGACCACACCCCTCCAGCTGCACCATGACCACCCTCCAGCTGCTCCATGACCACACCCCTCCAGCTGCACCATGACCACCCTCCAGCTGCTCCATGACCACACCCCTCCAGCTGCACCATGACCACCCTCCAGCTGCACCACGACAACCCTCCAGCTGCTCCACCACCACTCTCCAGCTGCTCCTCGACCACCCACCAGCTGCACCATGACCACCCTCCAGCTGCACCACGACCACCCTCCAGCTGCACCATGACCACCCTCCAGCTGCACCATGACCACCCTCCAGCTGCACCATGACCACCCTCCAGCTGCACCATGACCACCCTCCAGCTGCACCATGACCACCCTCCAGCTGCACCATGACCACCCTCCAGCTGCACATGTATACTCGTTATACATTAAACATGATCACAGACAAGAGGAATAACATTTTATTGGTAAAATAAACTAGTAATAAAAACTGAGGGAACGTAATAGGAAATAAAAAGTCCATTTAAATTTAAATTGCTTTCTAACCAGTGTGAACTGTCCGCGCTTGTTGATATTTGAACATTATGAAATGCTTTTCTCGCTTGGTGAAATGTTTGAAGTGTACATAATGGTGTACACAGGTGTTGGTGTACATTGGTGTTGGTGTACACGGTTGTTGGTGTACATTGGTGTTGGTGTACATTGGTGTTGGTGTACATTGGTGTTGGTGTACACGGGTGTTGGTGTACACAGGTGTTGGTGTACATTGGTGTTGGTGTACACAGGTGTTGGTGTACACAGGTGTTGGTGTACACAGGCGTTGGTGTACACAGGCGTTGGTGTACACAGGCGTTGGTGTATGGAGTCAGCCTCCACCACATCACTACTTAATGTATTCTACCTGTTAACTACACTGACGCTGAAAAAATTCTTTCTAACGTCTTTTTGGCTCATCTGGGCACTAAGTTTCCACCTGTGTCCCCTTGTTCGTGTCCCGCCCGTGCTGAAGAGATTGTCTTTGGCCACACTGTCAATTCCCCTGAGAATTTTGTAGGTGGTTATCATGTCTCCCCTTACTCTTCTGTTTTCCAGGGACGTGAGGTTCAGCTCCTTCAGTCTTTCCTCGTAGCTCATACCTCTCAGTTCCGGGACGAGCCTGGTGGCATACCTCTGAATCTTCTCTAACTTTGTCTTGTGTTTAACTAGGTATGGACTCCAGGCTGGAGCTGCATACTCCAGGATTGGTCTGACATTAGTATACAGGGTCCTGAACGATTCCTTACACAAGTTTCTAAAGGCAGTTCTGATGTTGGCCAGTTTAGCATATGCCGCTGATGATATCCTTTTGATGTGGGCCTCTGGGGACAGGTTCGGTGTGATATCAACCCTCAGATCTTTCTCTCTATTTGACTCTTGCAGGATTTCACCTCCCAGATTGTACCTTGTGTTCAGCCTCCTGCTTCTTTCGCCTAATTTCATTACCTGACACTTTCCTGAGTTGAACTTTAAGAGCCATTTTCTAGACCATTCCTCCAATTTGTCCAAGTCATTCTGTAGTCTGTCTATCTTCATCCGTTTTGATTCTTCTCATAATTTTTGCATCATCAGCAAACATTGAGAGGAATGAGTCTATGGTCTCTGCAAAAACGCATACATAAATTAGAAACAGGATGGGTCCAAGAACTGAGTCCTGTGGGACTCTGCTGGTGACATCTCGCCACTCTTATGTCTTCCCCCTCACCGTTACTCGCTGTTTCCTGTTACTTAAGTTCCTTGCTGGTGTACATAGGCGTTGGTGTACATAGCAGGGTGTGTGAACGTTCGTTTACACACCTGGGTGTATAAGTGTACATAGCTTTGTATATCATCATAAAAATGGGTATACAAAGCCGGGTGTATAAGAGCGGGTATACAAAGCCGGGTGTATAAGAGCGGGTATACGAAGCCGGGTGTATAAGAGCGGGTATACGAAGCCGGGTGTATAAGAGCGGGTATACGAAGCCGGGTGTATAAGAGCGGGTATACGAAGCCGGGTGTATAAGAGCGGGTATACGAAGCCGGGTGTATAAGAGCGGGTATACGAAGCCGGGTGTATAAGAGCGGGTATACGAAGCCGGGTGTATAAGAGCGGGTATACGAAGCCGGGTGTATAAGAGCGGGTATACGAAGCCGGGTGTATAAGAGCGGGTATACGAAGCCGGGTGTATAAGAGCGGGTATACGAAGCCGGGTGTATAAGAGCGGGTATACGAAGCCGGGTGTATAAGAGAGGTATACAAAGCCGGGTGTATAAGAGCGGGTATACAAAGCCGGGTGTATAAGAGCGGGTATACAAAGCCGGGTGTATAAGAGCGGGTATACAAAGCCGGGTAAGCAAGTAAATATCAAAATAAGGCACCAAACCGGGAAGGCTGTGTAGCACCATCAAATGTGCGGGATAATCAGAGGGCGCTAAATATCACCAAGGATGCCAATATGAGAACAAGCGCTTAAGGTGAATTATATCAAAAGTATCCGAGCCACCAAGAATTCTATCGAGGGACAAGCGACTGCGAGGGACGGTCGGAAAGCAAGACATGTTCGTCCTGAAAGTCAGGACATTCAACAAGGATATGCACAACTGTAAGAGGGACAACGCAGTTAGGACGAAAAAGAGCAGGGCGGCGCTCCATTAAGTGTCCGCATGTATGGCCAATACGCAACCTTGCCAGGGCCGTTTCCCACCGCCGGTTACGGTGGTAGGAGGAAGGCCACGAGGACACTCAACTTTTAAGAGTACCAGTTTGTTACCAGTTTTTTTTTTTTTTTTTTTTTTTTTATTATTTTCTACCACAGACGTGGCCACAGATTTACAATGCTAACCAGCATATATACATTTTCTTCTGTCCTCCATGGACAGGGTTAGAGATGTGTTAAACATACAGTTCAAGGGTTTATTGAACACTCAACCACAGAAGGTGATTCGGTGCTTTTAAAATGCTAAGCTAACCTACATACGTAAATACAAAGATACACAGATTTACGTATGCCCTACATAAAGTGTTAGATGTGTCTTTTACATAGTGTCATTAATGTACATTCACAAAGGTGAAATGTAATTCTGATCAGCTTCCATATTTGCTTTATACCCATACATATACATACACACACACACATACACACATATATACACACATACATGCATTCACATACATTTGTCTCATTTACCCTGACAGGGTGAGGTAGCTGATAAAGAAACTAGTGTGCAATTAAGCACTTAATCACTGAAGGTGATGAAGGTGCTTTTACAAGCTCAGGTTATATAGTTACATCATATATATACATTGTCTAAATGATATATTACATGGTCAATCTTGAGAACAAGTCCAATATATCAAGTGTTCCAGTACTCGTATAGTAACTACAGAGTTCAGCATACCTTAGCCCAGGAGGGCGAAAGTCAGTCAGTATGGGACATTCTACAATATAATGTTCAAGAGAGTGCATGTTTTCTCTTTCACAAAGTTGACACATTGTGTACTCGACATTTGGGTTTTGAGAAAGCTGCCAGATACGTCTATATCCCAGGCGTATTCTGGCCACTATAACATCACATTGCCGGGTTCTTGTTCTATTAGTCCCATATGTGAATGTCTCCTCACGATATCTATCATAATATTTAATGCTACAACTTTCAGGTCTTTGAGAATTTGTTAGGTCGGTGAGATTTTCATTAGATATTTGTTTAAGTATTCTCTTTGTCACTGCTAATGAAACACCCATATCAATTTCTACCACTGGTTTTCTGCAAGCTGACTTAGCAAGCATATCAACAGTGTCATGCCTTGAGATGCCAACATGTGATGGTATCCATAGGAATTTAATCTCAAATCTGTTTTCTTTGGCAGCTAAAACATTCATTCGAATATCACTGACTATTTTCTGGGTGTCACTACTATGTGCGTTCAATGCCAGGAGTGCACTCTGCGAGTCACAGTATATAAGTCCACTGCCTTTGTCTTTTAAAAATTCAGTGGCAAGGTATATGCCTGCAAGTTCGGTTTGAGTTGTACTTGCCCAGTCATTGACGCGCTTCATTGCTGTATGTACGAAAGAAGATTGTTCAAATATGTTACATGCACATCCGGTACATCGTCCACCTTCTTCTACAGAGCCGTCGGTATAGCACTGATAAACATCGTTACCCATACTCTGAGTACTTTCAGTGATGCTTTTCAGTGTTAACTGTTTTAACAATGTAGTGTGCACACTATCTTTCTTGGGCGCATTTACAAAATCAACTGATAGATCCCAGTTATCCCATGGAGTAATTGGCTGATTAATCATTAGTCGAGTTGGGTACATATTTAATATTTTGATGGAGTTGGCTACCTTGTAGAACCAATATACATAATCAGATTTCGTTCTTCTTCTATAGACCTCAGGTGAGTGTAGCATATTAGAAAGTTTAGCTTGAAACTTCATGTGTTGTCTAGATCTACTCAATGCCTTCACGCCGAAAACTGTGCTAATAGACAAGATTCTCTCACTTATGGTAGGTAATTTTAACTCTGCTCTCATGTTAACTATTCTCGTGGACTTTGGAGCCCCAAGGATGAGACGCATAGCTTCATTTTGCAAGGTTTCAAGAGATTTCAGCTCTTTGTCAGTATACAGTGTGAGATGTAGAGCATTGTAGTCAATCACAGAGCGTATAAATGATACATAAAACATTCTAGCAAGTCTCACGTTAAGCCCATGATTGACACCAACATGGACCCGCAAGGGCTTTAATCTCTCCCAAAGTCTCCTCTTGAGAGAAGAAAGGTACCCAGGGTCGTTAATGGGGACACCAAGGTATCTGTAAGACTCGCAGTTCTCAAGTGCTCGCCCATCTATATGATAATTGGGTGGTGGAATACCACATGGAATGAGGGCACGAGTTTTCTGTACAGAGATAAGGAGGCCACATTCCTCAGCTCTAGTAGCAAAAGCGTCGAGCAGAACTTGCATTCTAGGCTCGGTGGCAGCCTGTAAACATATATCATCAGCATAACAAATGACAGTGTCTTCATTATTAGTTGGAAGATCTTTAATAAGTTTATGCATCAGAACGTTGAACAATAAGGGACTGAGGACCCCTCCTTGTGGAGTTCCCAGTTCAAAGTATTTGCTCTCTGTGCTTTTAACACCATTAAACAAAACATATGCTGTTCGATTAGACAAATAGCCCTTTATCCATTTCAGTAATTTTCCTTGTATTCCCAGCTCGGCAAGCTGTTCCAGTATGATTCCTCTGTTTGCTGTATCAAAAGCTGCTGCTAGGTCGATGAAGACTGTTTGGGGGGAAGCTTCAATATGTGCGAAGTACTCAGCAAAACAGTGTTGTGTACTGAGCCCAGGCATAAATCCAAACAGTTGGGGTGACAGGTGCCCCTGTATACGATACATGAGCCGGTTAAGAACAATACGTTCAAGCACTTTGCAAACACACGATGTTAGAGATATGGGTCTATAATTATCTGAGTGTGGTTTGGGGATAGGAACAATGACACTCTTTGTCCAAGCATCAGGTAATACTCCTTCACGTAAACTCATTCTGTACAACACTAATAGTGGATTACCTGGTACGTGTGAGACTAATCTCAGTAGACTGTAAGTAATACCATCCTCTCCAGGAGCAGTTGATTTTCCCATCTTTAGTGCATGATTTAATTCCCATTCAGTTACATCATTAAGGTCCGACACGTCGATAGCTGTACAGGCAAGATTGATGGTTCGTTGTCTGTTGGGGCGTGTGTCATCAAGTTTGTGCTGTATGTTAATTGGGAGTGAGGTGTAGCTTGATGTTATTGCCCATTGATCAAGGAGGATGTTTGCTTGTTCTAGTGGGCTGTGGTGCAGCGGTTTGGTTGGGCTGCTTCTAGAGATTTTCCGTATCTTTTCCCAAACTTCAACAAGTGTTGTTTGCTCATTTATACTTTGTAGGAACTCTTCCCAATGTTTATTACGTATGACGTTGCTCATGTCTCTCACCTCTCTGTTTGCAACTAGAAATGCATGCAGGTCACCTTGTGATTTGGTTCGTTTGTACGTATCTCCAAGTTGCTTTACTCGTTCATGTTCTTTAACAAATACGGGGTCAAGGACCCACTTGGGTGGTGGCAGGTGTTGCCCACTTCTGCTAGGCTTACGACCTGTTCTCCAACACACCCATGTGTCGTAGTAGGTAGTAATCGTATCAACGAGATCTCTGGAGAAGGCTTGTACATTCGTTATTGTGTAATCTTGATACCATTTTGATATACAATTAATAAAGTGGTCATGCAAGCCATATGGAATATTCATTTTCCGTCTCTGATGTCTATTAGGTACATCACACTGTACCTCATAGGAAGCAGAAACTGCATAGTGATCACTAACTAAGTGATTTACCAACGAACATTCCATCCTATCTTGCACAAGGTTTCTACCCATTACATAATCAAGTCTGCCTCCCAATAAATGAGTTTGGGTATCCGTAGTATACACGGTTAATCTGTTGTCATAAACATATTTGATAAATTTGCATCCATTATCGTTGTTAGTACTGTCTCCCAGCGTAATATGTCTAGCATTAAAATCTCCCATGTATATTGTCCCATGATTGTCTAGATCTGGGAACAATGTTACATTGAGTTTCTGGCTTCTGGCATATACGTTGAGGAATGAAAAGTGGCCTGCTGTAGTTTGTACATGAAAGTGATGGTACTGTGTGTGTACATTGTGTGACGTGCTCACAAGAATGTGCGGTAAATCACTTCTGACGTAAGTTAATAGGCCTGTGGCGTTACTGTTATTATAGGATGCATACCCTCTGATCTTTGGTGGGGTTTTGTTTATCATATTGGACGTGTAGGGCTCCTGTAAAGCAATTATATCTATGTTGTTACAGGTAACATATGCAATTAGGTCATTCAGTCTTTTGTTGATGCTACGAATGTTCCAACTGAGAAACCTAATGGTCCTCGTGTCAACAGCAGCCATCGTCTTGGTGTTGTTCCTCCCTGGGACTGGTGGTCCCATTGTTGTCCTCGTCCCACTTACACAATGCGTCAATAAGTGACTGTACTACGTAAAGAGCCACACCAACCTGGCGTTTGGTGTCGTCAGGAACATCTGGTGACATCATTAGATTCTTGATCACTGAGGAACTCGGGATGGTCCGCGAGTGAATGCTCTCTGTAAGTCGTATGGCATAATTACTGTCACGCAGAATATTATCCTTTTCATTCTCGTACCTGGCTTGAGCGCGTTCATTAAGGTCATGAATCATTTTAAAATATTCTGATGCAGGTCGACTTCCGTTTTCAGTTAATGTTTCTGTGTCACTATCACTGTTGTCATCCCTGAGTTGACTGACGACGTCGCTGCCACCGCCTCCGTTGTCGCCGCTGCTGTCGCCGCTGCCGCTGCTGCTGCTGCTAGCAGAAGACCAACAATCCTGCCAACGGGCAAGGATGGAGGAATGAATAACTGGGTAAAAGTCGGAATAAGGAATACCTTTACGGGAGATGAGACAAGTGCAGAAAGCTTCCCTACCGGCAGCGTCCACATGCTCATTTAGGGACACACCAACACCCAGCAAAAAAAAAAAAAATCTAAAATCTACTGAAGATAAGAAACAGCCAATACTGAATCTCGACTACCACCTGATGAACTGGATTAAAGGACTCCAAAGCCATGAGGGCACTGAAAGTCAACTACGACCACAAAGGAGGACTGACAGCGAGAAAGCAGTTGACGAAGAGCATAGAAAATAGTATAAAGTTCTGCCGTGAACATGCTATTCTCCAGGGCAGGCAACACATAGATGTGGTCAGGAAAAACATTAGAGTAGCCTACACCGTCTGCAGACTTAGACTCATTGGTGAAGACGGAAATGGAGTTGCAAGAAAAATCCTTAAGGAAAAGGCGTTTCAGAACTGTTGGAGGGGTAAAAGCTTTAATCACGTGGGTCAAGATTTTACAAAATTTAGGAAGGGGGGGGCCGAAGCTCCATGGGGGCAAAGACGGAATTACACTAGGGGAAATATTGGTAACACGAACCGAAAGAACATTTTGTAAGCAAGACAACCCGTATAGAAAGAGGGAGGTGGTGAAGGGGAACAGGAACCACAGGAGGGGTAAAGGTCAAGGCACGACATAAGCGAGAGTGAGGGTGTTGTAAAGACCGTGCAAGGTAGTAGTAGCGATCACGGGGGTCTTGGAGAGACAGGATGCCAGTTTCAGCATAAAGGCTCTGGGTAGGAGTCAAATAAAAGGTACCAGAGCTGAGGTGTAACCCAGTATGGTGCAAAGCATTAAGACGGCGAAAAGTAGAAGGAAAGGCAGAAGATTAAGCAGGGCAACCATAATTGAGTTTAGACAGTACGAGAGAGGAATGTAAAGAGGAGCGTGCACCTATCCGCTCCCCAAGAAGTATGGGACAAAACCTTGAGTAGGTTAAGGGCCTTAGAACATTCAACTCGGAGGTAAGAGATATGGTGCGACCAAGACAAACGAGTGTCAAAGATTAACCCCAAAAGCTTAGCAAAAATTTTTGTACAAAAGGGGATGACCATAAAGCGACAGAGGGGGGGGGGGCGGAAAACGACCTGCTTTCGAGGTAAAAGTCATAGCACAAGTTTTAGTTAGAGAACTTGAAACCATGATTGGTGGCCCAAGACGACACGGCATCAATCGCAAATTGAAGCCGTCGTTGAAGGAAAGGCGAGTCATTACCGCGACAGCAGAGGGTAAGATCATGGACTTAGAGAGCTGAGAAGATGCCAGAGGGAAGGGAGGAAAGAAGACCATTGAGGGCAACAAGGAAAAGAGTAGTGCTCAGGTTACTACCTTGGGGTACTCCTTCGTATTGCCGAAAATGAGGCAGCGAGAGAGAGAGAGCAGTACCAAGCCTCACTCTAAAGGAACGATTAAAGATGAAGCTTTGGAGGAAGGGAGGGAGATTACCACGAAGACCTAAAGAACGAAGTTGGGACAGAATATGTTATCTCCAGGTGGTGTCGTATGCCTTTTCAGGGTAAAAAAAAGACAGCAACAACAGAGGTCTTCCCAGCAAAAGCAGACCGAATATAGACTTCCAAGATCCCCAGAACATCAGTCGTGCTGCAGCACTTGAGAAAGCCAAATTGAGAAGGGGAGAGATTGTAATAGTGTTCCAAGAACCACATCAGGCGAACATTGACCATACGTTCAGAGTGTTTGCAAACACAACTCGTGAGGGCAAAGGGGCAGAAGACTATTGGGGATGTCCCAAGAGACCCTGGTTTCCAAATAGGTAGAACAACTGCATCGAGCCAGTCCTCTGGGACTGACGACGACGCCCAGATATTTTTTGAGATATATACAAGAGTTGTTACATTCTTGTACAGCCACTAGTACGCGTAGCGTTTCGGGCAAGTCCTTAATCCTACGGTCCCTGGAATACGATCCCCTGCCGCAAAGAATCGTTTTTTCATCCAAGTACACATTTTACTGTTGCGTTAAACAGAGGCTACAGTTAAGGAATTGCGCCCAGTAAATCCTCCCCGGCCAGGATACGAACCCATGACATAGCGCTCGCGGAACGCCAGGCGAGTGGCTTACCACTACACCACGGAGACTGCTGGTTAAACAGAGTTAGTAAATACTGAGACTCACACGGAGGGAGATGGTGAAGCATCTCATAATGAATGTCATCTGAGCCCGCTGCCGTAGAACCGCAGAGGGCCAGAGCAGACTGAAGTTCGGAGAGAGAGAAGGGATCGTTATAAGGAAGAGAGATAAGTGCAGAAATCTAAGGAATGAGATTCAAGAACGGACTTACGAAGGAAGGAAGGATTGAAGAAGATAAGAACTGGAGATAACAGTCGAAAAGTGGGAACCCAGTTCGGTCGCGACCGTCACTGGATCCGCCACAAGAGAATCACAGAGATGAAGGACTGGCGAGACATCTGGAACAAACTTACCCACTATCTTGCGGATTTTCTTCCAGATCTGCGGCAGAGGAGTCTTGGACATAATGGTGGAGACATAAGCTTTCTAACTCTCCCGTTTAGCTGTATGAATGGTCCTATGGGCCACCACACTCGCCTTCCGAAACAAAACCAAAGAAGCAGCTGTCTGCCGGCGTAGGTGTTTCTTCCATGCTTCACGCTTACAGCGGACAGCCCGGACACAGTCTGCATTCCACCAGGTAACGCACTTCTACGTGCCCTGGGAGGTAAAGTGAGGAATAGAGTGGAGGGCAGCGTTGAATGCAATGTCATTAAAGAGGAGGAGGGCGCGAGAGAGAGGCACAGCGGAGAGGTCGGAAAGAGTAGCATGGAGGGTGAATAGATTCCAGTCAGCCTTGGCAAACTGCCATCTAGGGAAGGAGAGGGGAGGGTGAAAAAAAGAAAAAAGTGACAAGGAAGGGGAAATGGTCACTTATGGAGGTCATCAGTAACCCACCATGTGAAATCTAAATTAAGAGAAGACGAGCGAAGAGAACACCTCTCTCCGCAAGACAGGAGAGGGTGCGAGTGAGACAGTCCACATAAGTGGGTTCACCAGAATTCAAAAGAGAAAGAATAAGAGACGACAAATGGTTCGAGAAGGTGGCCCCGGGTGTTTGTCAGAGCATCACCCCAGAGGGTATGCCGACAGTTGAAATCACCCAACAGGACCGCAGGCTCTGGTTAGGAGTCCACTAGGTGCTCAAGATCAGGAAGAGAACGTGGGACATTTGGGAAGAGATAAATGGAACCGACTGTATACCATTTACTTACAAAGATACAGGCCGCAGAACATTGGATAGGCGACGAAAAAAGTAGGAGGATGAAGGGAATATCAGTACGAATCAAGAGAGCAGTAGGGTTATGGGTCCCAGCAAAAGCTGGAAGGGAGTAGAGAAAGGAATAACCACGAAAGTGACCACGACGAGCAGCAAGCAGTGGTGCTCATCCTGGTGTGTATGTCTGTATGTGTATGTCTCTGGCTCCTGGAGACATACACAAAGCGGTGAAAACTTATCAGAAATTGGAGTTCATGGAAGTTGGCATGAAATCCACGAATATTCCATTGAAGAATAGACATTGCCATAAGGAGAGAGAACAGCAACAGATAACAATGAAGAGACAAAGGCAAAGAACATGGTATACTAAAGAAGATCAGGATCAGAATCAGTGAAATCAGGGTTAGAGGGCATGGGTAAATTTAGCCATGACGATGGGGTCAAAGGAGTGGAAGGAAGAAAAGGGTCCGGAGCTGGAGGAGGTAATGGAGAGGGGCGGTCAAGGGGATCAGGGGAAGGGGGGGGGCAGAAAGAGGGGAGCGTACCTCAGCGATGGCAGCAACCGAAAGAGAATCGTGGACCATGGAACGTCCAAAGCCGAGACAGGGGGCTCAACCACCAAATTGGGAGGGGATGCAGGGACAGAGTCGGAGGTGGTGTAGAAAATGACGCCTTCTTACCAGCTGGGAAGGAAGGAGAGGCTTAAGTTTCTGACTTAAAGAGACAGGTGTACCAGCAACAACGTACTGGGCTACAGCCTCCATAGTCTCAACAGGAGATGGAGAACGGGAGCGATCAACATGAAGATTGCTAGGAGGATGATGGACAACAGCCTGGACAGACAGGTGGCGTGGAGGGCCAAGAGACAGGGGGGAGGGCTGGGGGGGAAGGATCGGGAGGAGACGGGAAAGAAGACACAGGAGACACAACAGACTGAGAAGGAAGGAGGGAAACACCCGACGGAGAATCAGGAGGAGGACCCCTTAGTTCAGAACGTAAAGGAGCAGGGGAATTGATGGTGGGTGTGACCATGTCCAAGGCCTGGAAACGGTTGTGAGACTGAGAAAGAAGGGAAGAGTGAGGAGAGCTGGAACGCAACACACGAGCACAAGACATGCCAGCGAAAGTGGGGAGATGGCTTACTTGGCGTCTCGCCTCAGGAAAAGACAAACAATCGGGGTGCTTCAAATTGAGGATGGCTTCAAATTTGTAGTGTATACACTTGTGAGAGAAGGTAGGGCGGGTGTCACCACAATCGAGGCAGTAAGCTTGGGAAGAAGAGCACTCAGCCTTAGAGTGACCTAGTCCACACACATGGGGCATAAGGTAATTATCAAAAGAAGGCACCAAACCGGGAAGGCTATGTAGCACCAAAAAAGTGCGAAATAATCAGAGGGCGCTAAATATCACCAAGAATGCCAATACGAGAACAAAAACGCATAAGGCGAACTATATCAAAAGTATCCGATTAACCTAAAATTCTATCGAGGGACAAGTGACCGCGAGGGACGGTCGGAAAGAAAGACACACGCTCGTCCTGGAAGGCAGGACATTCAACAAGGATATGCGGATATGCACAACTGTAAGAGGGACAACGCAATTCGGACAATAAGGAGCAGGGCGGCGCTCCATTAAGTGACCGTGGGTTAAGCGAGTATGACCAACCTGCAGCCGTGCCAAAGCAGTTTCCCACCGCCGGTTACGGTGGCAGGAGGAAGACCACTGGGACACACTACGTTTGAGAGTACGCAGCTTGTTACCAACCACAGAGGACCAACAACCCTGCCAACGGGCAAAAATGGAAGAATGAATAACAGGATAAAAGTCGGAATAAGGAATACCTTTACGGGAGATGGGACAAGAACGGATAGCTTCCTTATTGGCAGCATCCGCATGCTCATTGAAAGAAACACCAATATGGCTGGGAACCCAACAAAACTCTACTGATTTAAATTTACTAGAAATAAGAAACAGCCAATGTTGAATCTCGATGACCACCGGATGGACAGGATTAAAGGACCCTAGAGCCATGAGGGCACTACGAGAGTCAACTACAACCACAAAGGAGGAATGAGAATGAGAAAGCAAGAGACGAAGAGCATAGAGAATAGCATAAAGCTCTGCCATAAAGACGCTAGCCTCCGAAGGGAGACGACACATATAAGTACGGTCAGGAAAAACAACAGAGTAGCCCACACCGTCCGCAGACTTAGACCCATCGGTGAAGATGGAAATAGAGTGGGAGTGCGAAGTGCTCAAGGAAGAGGCTTTTCATAATTGTAGGAGGGGTAAAGGCTTTAGTAATACAAGTCAAGGACGTACAAAACTTGGGAAGGGGGACTCTCCACGGAGGTAACGAAGGAACAATACGAGGAGAAACATTAGAAATATGAACAGAAAGAGAATCCTGTAAGCGAGATAACCGAACAGAAAGTGGGAGACAATGAAGAGGAACAGGAACCACAGGAGGAGAAAAAGTCAATGCACGACAGAGGCGAGAGGAAGGATGTTGCAAGGACCGCGCAAGATAGCGAAGACAGTAGCGATCACGGCGGTCCTGAAGAGAGAGAAAGCCAGTGTCAACATACAAACTAAGGGCGGGAGTCGAACGAAAGGCACCATAGCTGAGGCGCAACCCAGTATGGTGCAAAGCATCAAGACGCCGAAGGAGAAGCAGAAGAGTATGCAGGGCAACCATAATCGAGTTTAGACAGGACGAGAGAGGAGTGCAAATAGAGGAGCGTGCGCCTATCCGTTCCCCAAGAAGAATGGGACAAAACCTTAAGGAGGTTAAAGGCCTTAGAGCATTCAACTCGGAGGTAAGAGATATGGGCTGACCAAGATAAACGAGTGTCAAAGACTAACCCCAAAAGCTTCGCAGAATCCCTGTACACAATGGGATGAACATAAAGCGACAAAGAGGGACGAAGAACGACATGCTTCCGAATAAAAGTCATAGCACAAGTCTTAGACGCAGAGAACTTGAAGCCATGATCGGTGGCCCAAGACGACACGGCATCAATCGCAAGTTGAAACCGCCGTTGAAGGAGAGGGGAATCATCACCCCGACAGCAAAGGGTAAGATCATCAACATAGAGAGCAGAGAAGACGCCAGAAGGAAGAGAGGAAAGAAGACCGTTGAGGGCAACTAGAAAAAGAGTAGTGCTCAGAACACTACCCTGGGGTACACCCTCATACTGCTGAAAAGAGGCAGAGAGAGCAGTACCAAGCCGCACACGAAAGCAACGACGAGAGAGGAAGCTCCGGAGGAATAGAGGGAGGTTCCCACGAAGGCCAAAAGAATGAAGTTGAGACAGAATATGATACCGCCAGGTGGTGTCGTAAGCCTTTTCCAGGTCAAAAAGGACGGCAACAACAGAGGTCTTCGCAGCAAAAGCAGTACGAATATAGACCTCCAAGTTCACCAGGACATCTGTTGTGCTGCGGCACTTGCGAAAACCAAATTGAGAAGGGGAGAGGTGGTGATAGTGTTCTAAGAACCACATCAAACGAACGTTGACCAAACGTTCATAGAGCTTGCAGACACAACTCGTGAGGGCAATAGAGCAGAAGTCCTTGGGGGATGACCCGAGAGACCCTGGTTTCCGAACAGGGAGTACAACAGCATCGAGCCAGTCTTCAGGGACTGACGACGACTCCCAGACCCGATTGTACAGACTCAGTAAATACTGAGATGTGCACGGAGGGAGATGGCGAAGCATTTCATAATGAATGCCATCGGAGCCCGCTGCCGTAGAACCACAAAGGGCCAGGGCAGATTGAAGTTCAGAGAGAGAAGGGATCATTATAGGGAAGGTGAAGATAAGTACAGAATTTAAAGGACGAGATTCAAGGAGAGGCTTACGAAGAAGGAAGGATTGGGGGAGATGAGAACCAGAACTAACAGAGGAGAAATGGGAACCCAGTTCGGTCGCAACCTGCAACGGGTCCGCCACAAGAGCACCATGGAGGCGAAGGACCGGTGAGACATCGGAAACGAACTTACCCGCAATCTTGCGGATACGCTTCCAGACCAGTGGAAGAGGAGTTCCGGACGTAACGGTGGAGACATAAGACGCCCAGCAAGCACGTTTAGCCGCATGGATGATCCTACGGGCTACCGCACTCGCCTTCCGAAACAAAAGAAAAGACTCAACCATCTGCCGGCGGCGATGTCTCTTCCAGGATGCACAGCGGACAGCCGAGCACTGTCCAAACTCCCCCAGGGAGCGCACTTCCGCGTTCCCCGAGAGGAAGAGCGAGGAATAGAGTGGAGGGCAGCATCAAAGACAGTGTCATGAAAAAGAAGGAGGGCGCGAGGGAGAGGTAAAACGAAGATGTCGGAAATAGTAGCACGGAGAGTAAAGAGGCACCAGTCAGCCTCGGCATACCGCCGCCTTGGGAAGGAGAGAGGAGGGCGAAAGGAGAAAAAAGTGACAAGGATAGGAAAATGGTCACTGCCATGGAGGTCATCAAGGACTCGCCACCCGAAATCTAAGGAAAGGGATGATGAGCACAGAGAAAGATCGAGACAAGAAAGGGAGCGAGTCCGAGAGTCCAAATGAGTGGGCTCACCAGAATTAAGAAGGGACAGGGAAGAAGAGAGGATGAAAGATTCAAGGAGGCGACCCCGGGTGTTTGTCAGCACATCACCCTAAAGGCCTTACGACAATTGAAATCACCCAGCAGGAGCACAGGATCCGGCAAGGAGTCTAGGAGGTGTTTAAGATCGGGAAGAGAAAGTGGGACAGTGGGGGGAAGATAAATGGAACAAACCGTGTACCATCTACGCACAAAAATACGGGCGGCAGAACAGTGGAGAGGCGAGGAAAAAAGTAAGGGGACAAAGGGAACATCGGAACGAATCAAGAGAGCAGAAGAATTAGGGGAGAGAAAAGAATAGCCACGGAAGCGACCAGGACGAGAACCAAGCATCGGCTCCTGGAGACAGACACAAAGGGGCGAAAATTGTGAAATGAGAAGTTGGAGGTCAAGGAAATTGGCGTAAAATCCACGGATGTTCCACTCGAGAAAAGACATCAGCAAAGAGAGATGAGAGCAACAGAGAGCAAAGAAGAAACAAAGGTGAAGAAGGAACACAGCATGCTAAAAAAGTACAGAGTCAGGATCAGGGTCAGCGAAGTCAGGGTTAGGGGGCATAGGTAAACTGAGTAAAGGAGGAGGGCAAGAAGCGGGAGGACGGACCAGAGGTGGACGAGCAGGGTCTGGAGGAGAAGGTAGGGGAGGAGGAGGGGGGGGGGGCAGAAAGAGGGGAGCGCACCTCAGCAAGAGCAGTAACCGAGATGGAACTGGGGGCTAAAGAAACCCCCACAGTAGGAACAGGGGGGCACCACCACCGAAGCGGGAGGGGAAGGAATGATAGAATCAGAGACAGGGGGTGAAGAAGAAAGCGAAGCTTTCTTACCGACAGGGGAGGAGGAAAGAGAGGAGCCAGGTTTCCGCTTCTGACTCAAAGATACAGGCGTCCCAGCAGCAACGAACTGGGCAACAGACTCCAGTGTCTCGATAGGAGAAGAAGAGCGAGAGCGAACAACACAACCATCAGGAGAGCGATGGACGTCGGCCCGTACAGTCAGGCGGCGTGGAGAGCCAAGAGACGGAGAAGAAGGACGGGAAGGAGGACTAGAAGGAGAGGAAATAGAAGACACAGGAGACGTGACAGACTGGGTAGAAAGAAGGGGAACCCTAGACAGAGAACCAGGAGGGGGACCCTTCGGGACAGAACGGAGGGAAACGGGAGGTGGTGGTGGGCGTGTCCGGGTCAAAGGCTCGGAAACGGTTGTGATACTGAGGAAGGCGGGAAGGACGAGGAGAGGAAGAGTGCACCACGCGAGCATAGGAGACACCGGCGAAAGAGGGGAGACGATGAACTTGGCGCCGAGCCTCAGGAAACGACAAACGGTCCCGGTGCTTCAAGTTGAGGACAGCTGCCTCAAGTTTGTAACGAATACACGCACGGGAGAAGGTAGGGTGGGCCTCACCGCAATTGAGGCAGCGGGCCTGGGGAGAAGTGCACTCCAACTTAGAGTGACCCTCGCTTCCACACAGGGGGCAGAGAGAGACAGGACTAGAGCTTTTGAGGGTACCATGCCCAAACTTCCAGCACTTACTGCAGAGCCGAGGAGATGGAATATACTCCTGAACGGAGCACCTGACACCAGCAAGAATGACAGAGGGCGGAAGGGACCTACCATCAAAGGTAACCTTCACAACCTGAAGAGGCAGACGGCGATGACCACGAGGGGGACGAGTAAATGTATCCACCTGGAGGACAGAATGACCCTGGGCCTCGAGGATATGCTTGATATCCTCGTGGCAGTCCCTGAGATCCCTAACACCAGTTGCAACATGGTGCGGGAGGAGAACAGTGCCCACACTGGCATTCAACCGGGCGTTCTTCGAGACCCGAACAGGGGTTTCACCAAGGCAGGATAAGGCGGCCAAGCGAGTGGCCGCATCCTGAGAAGGAGCAGCAACGACACGGGTACCAAGACGAGTGGGGTTGAAGGTGACAGAGGCATTCATGGAATCGACAAGATGCCTATGAAGGGAAAAATCGTCAGGAGTTGAGTCCAAAGGTTGGAGGTCAAAGTACTTAGTCCATGTACTTTGGACTAAGTACCAAACAAAGCATGGAACGAAGTAGGATGGGAAGGGAGCATACGAGAGCGGCCGTGGCGGGTACGGCGATGAGAACCTGTAGAGAGAGACGGGTTGAAAGGTGCAGTAGTCGCAAGAAGAGATGGAGCCGTGCAAGGGGACGAGACGGTCACCACAGCAGGCTTGGGGCTCGACACAGAGGAGGGAGGGGAGCAGGGAGGAAGAGTCCGGTCTGGGCCTAAACCGGGCTCTGTAGCGGAGGCTACAGATCCTGGTCTTCCAGGACGGTCCGACTCAGGGGCCTGGTCGCCCAGCCCATGAGCCTGGTTAGGAGTAGTCAAGTCGTCATCCATATAGCAAACCAATATACAAGGGATGGGACCCGGAACCAAGGGATACCACCTACCAGGGCAGCCAGGGAGGCCGAGCGCGGGCCAGTGCAGGAAGGGTGTGTCGTCCCCAACGGTGCTCCCCCTTTTCAACAGGAGAGTCCTACTACTTCGTTCATTCTCCCACACTGGTGCTAAGACCCCAGTCCCCCTATCGCCCTAGCCTGGACACCCAACCATCCACTCAGGGCGGCCTCTCACAGGTGACCCCTCCAGCGGGTGGTCCGATGGCTCACAAGGCCCCTACAAGGTGCCCTTCAGCACGTACACCACCCAAAGAGGGGGCAGGAGAGGGGGCACAGGCAACCCACACCTGTCCCAGGGAGGTGTACGCGAGCCCCTCACCACGGCAAGGAGGCACCACGGGGCATAGACACACTAAACTTGTGCATTTAAGGGCACCATGCCCAAATTTCCAGCACTTATTGCAAAGCCTAGGAAAGGGAATGTCCTCCTGAACGGAGCATCTGGCACCAGCAAGAATTATAGAAGGCAGAAGGGTTCTACTATCAAAAGTGATCTTCACAACTTGAAGAGGCTGACGACGACGACCACGAGGGGGTCGAGTGAGTGCATCAACTTGGAGGACAGAATGGCCTTGGGCTTCAAGTATATGTTTAATATCCTCGTGACAGTCTTTCAGGTCCCTAACACCAGTCGCAATATGGTGTGGGAGGATAACTGTGTCAATACTGGCATTTTAACAGGGGTCTCCCCAATGCGGCTAAGTGGGCAGTGGCATCCTGAGGAGCAGCAGCAATGACACGTGTACCAGTACGGGTGTGGGGGTTAAAAGTAACAGAGGCATCTACCGAATCTACGAGGTGTTTATGGAGGAAAAAATCGTCAGGACGTGTAGAATCCAGATGGTTGAGATCAAAGTATTTAGTCCATGTAACAGGACCAAACAAGGCGTGGAACGTATTAGCATTGGAAGAAATCATGTGAGTGCACCTGTGGAGGGGTCGGCGCCGAGCACCTCCTGTGAGAGGGAGTTGGGGGGGGGGGGATAAAAGGCGCAGTTGTCACAATGAGAGAAGTAGCCGCTCCAGGTGATCACCACTGGGGGCTTGGGGCTCAACCCTACCGCAGAGGAGGGAGAGGAGCAGAGAAGGGGTAGTCGGGAGGGTTAAAGGAGTAGCTTGGTCTGGGTCCAATGTAGCGGGGGCTACAGAGCCCGGTCTTTCAACACAGTCCGACTCGGGGGCCTGGTCGCCCACCCCACGAGCCTGGGAAGTTATAAGAGGATCATTCAGTGACATAGAAACTACGAGATAATAATTTCATTGACGAATAAACCCACATACCCACCATGGAGCCACAATTAGAGGATAGGACACCCGACAAGACTTAGTCGGGTGGCCTGTGGGGGGGGGGGGGGGGGGGCGGGAAGCGGGGCCAGGGGTGCATCATGGGTATACTTCCCGCAATCGCCACCTTAAGAACCATCAGTCCGTCGAGATCGGGTTCAGCAACGAAGGCAAGGATTGACAATAAAAGCGTCCCCTCGCTTGCAACGTCGGGTACCACAGTTCTACGGGTGAGAGAGTGTGCCTCTACAAACACCCGGGCGTCAAAATAGAAGATGTCCGGAAGAATAATCAAGAAGGGCAAAAAGTCGGCGGGAAATGACAATTAGAATGGAGAAGAGGGGGGAGGGGGGGGGGGGGAGGAAAAATGAAACATAAGGAAGAGAGAGAGACTTCCAGCACAATTTGTGAAGAAGGCAGTAGGAGTATAAGGCTCCAAAAGGACAGAGGACTCTCCCATGGAGCATCACACCCCGGCAGCCGCCCACCAAGCCCCTCACGACGACAACGACGAAAGGGAGGGGTCCAATATATCAATGTGTTTCAGTATTCATATAGGAGTTACGGAGCTCAGCATACCTCATCCCAAGAGGATGAAAGTCAGTCAATATTGAACATTCTACAATATTATGTTCAAGGGAGTATATGTTTTCTCTTTCACAAAGTTAACACATGGTGAATTCTAGCCGACAAAGACTGGGTCCAAGAGTTCAAGCTCGATGTTGCAGGCACAAATAGGCGAGAACACACACACACACACAAAACACTAAAAACTCACACAAACACGTTTAAACTTCGAACTTTGTTTCATAATTAAGAAGCGTTTAAAAGTTTTCTCATTTCCCTGCTGCAGTAGTGTTGGAGGCCAGAAAGTTGTCAGTGATCTCATACTTGGCTCATCTAGCGTGTCTTATACAGTCTTTCACAACATCATCAACCACTTACTAAGACAATGTTTACCATTGTTTACATAAATGTGTTGTTTGCATTAGCAAACACGTGTGAGCACGTGTCATCTAATTTACGTAATTGTGCTTACGGGGGTTGAGCTTTGGCTCTTTGGTCCCACCTCTCAACTGTCAATCAACTGACAATCAACATCTGCGCTTACATTAACATTATAATTTAGTCTAATATTTACAAATGCAAGAAACATTCTTAACATTTAAAGCATGATAATGGAAGGTGTATAAGAGCCTTAAGACCAGCCACAAGGCGAGAGGGAACGATGGTGTGTTGATGGTCGACAACAAATAGGAGCTGCCTCACCTGGGCCAATAATAGGAGTTATATATAGGCCACCAAATTTAGACAGAATGGAAGCAAAGCATCTATGGGATGAAATATCTAGAGCATCTAGATCTAACAGTATTTATGTCATGGGTGACTTTAATTTTAGTGGAATAAACTGGGTGAACAAAACAGGGAATAGTGAAGCAGAAGATTTTCAAGAATTAATTGACAATTGCTTTCTTACGCAACACATTAAGGAACCAACGCGGGAAAATAATATTTTAGATTTAGTGTTAACTAACAGGGAAACACAAATTAATGACATCGAAATAGAGAGTGAGCTAGGGAACAGTGATCACAAAGTAATCAGATTTAGCATAGAATGGAATAGACCTGTAGGAGAAAATTCTGTTAAAGTGCCAGATTTTCGAAAAGCTGATTTTAATAGCCTAAGAAATTTTTTGGGTCAAATAGATTGGAAAGTCTTGGGTATGGGGTGTGGGCCGGGCTTGGAGCGAGACATGAACCCAGCGATAGGTGATGTAAAAGGGGATTTCGATGTGGATTTAATATATAACTTATTTAAGAATATTCTAAACAAAGCACAGGAACGTAGTATACCATACAAATTGAATAGATCGAATACTAATGACCCAAAGTGGATAACAAATAATTTAAAGAACCTTATAGGTAAAAAGAGAGCTTGGTACAAAAGGATTAAGAATGGGGAAGTCAGTTTAGAACAGGAATTCGTACAACTGGTTAGAAATGTTAAAAAAGAGATTAGGAAAGCAAAAAGAAACTATGAAGTTCGCATAGCACAGCAAGCAAAGTCAAATCCTAAAGAGTTTTTTCAGTTATATCGAACTAAGACTAGGGAAAAGATAGGTCCATTAAAATCTGAGACAGGTCAAATAACGGATAATGACAAGGAGATGAGTAGTATTTTTAACAAATATTTTATATCTGTATTTACTAAAGAAGAACTTAACAATATGCCTTCAGCCGAACAAGTCTATGTGGGTGGGGATGAGGACAGGTTGACTAGTTTAGTAGTTACCAAGGAGGATGTAATTAAACAATTAGAAAAACTAAAGCCAAACAAATCCCCAGGGCCGGATGAAGTGTTTGCCAGGGTGCTTAAAGAATGCAAAGTGAAACTTTCGGAGCCACTGTCTACCATATTTAATAAATCAATAGATTGTGATGTTTTTTTGTCTCAGTGAGAGGGTGTGTTAACCGGAGCTCCTGAGTGTTGTTATATTATCATAGCAATATGGAAGTTGCAGTGAAGGACCTGGTGACTCTAGTGGGAGCCCTGAGGTCAGAGTTGGACTCTCTGCGGGAGGAGGTGCGTCAGCTGAAAGAACAACGAGAAGTAACGAAGGAGGAGACCAGTAGTAAAGGGACCTCGTCTTGGAGAGTTGTGAAAGACAGGGGCCTTAAGAAGACTTTGATAAAGCCGCCTTCAAACGCCATAGCAACTTCTAATTCATTTGACGTTTTGGAGGACGAGTGCTGTGGTGAGACTGCGGATCACGCAAAAGGGAAAGCAACGAAGAGCAAGGAAGCGCAGGCCCCTCAGAGAGTAAAGGAAGTACCTAAGCAAACATTAGTTGTGGGAGATTCCCAGATAAGGTATTTGGATAGAACGTTTTGTGCTAGAGATAGGGGGAACAGGTTAAGGGTTTGCTATCCGGGAGCTGGCATTGGTGATATTATAAACAACATGAATGATATTATGGCTGGAAATGGGAACAATCCCATTATTTGCATTAGCGTGGGAGGAAATGATGTTGGTCGAGTTAGGAGTGAGGAACTGATTCAGAGGTATAAAACAGCCATAGAATTAGTTAGGAGCAAGGGAGGAATCCCGATCATATGTGGCATTCTTCCAAGAAAGGGAGTGGGAAATGAATGGATGTCGAGGGCACTTGGTGTCAATTGCCGGCTGGAAAGATATTGCAAATCAAATGCAATATCTTTCATAGACAACTGGGAACACTTCTATGGAAGAAATGAAATGTATGCTCGTGATGGGGTGCATCTATCGAGGGCTGGGGTTGTTGCTGTTGCGAACTCGTTGGAACCAGTGGTTAGAGGTGTTTGTTTGGTTTTAAATTGTTAGTAGATAGTGGTATGGGAATTGATTTGGAGGAAGGAGGTAATAAAATTATGTGTTCGTGGGAGAAAAGAATTGGCAAAATGATCAGGGAAAGAAAAGGGCCTCAAAATAACAATTCACTTAGGATATATTACACTAACAGTAGAAGTCTAAGAAATAAAATTAATGAATTAAATGCTCTTGTCTGCACAGAAAAAATAGATATTATTGCACTTACCGAAACGTGGATGAACGTAGAAAATAGAGAACTATTAGCTGAATATCAGATAAATGGATTTAAACTATTTCACACAGATAGATATATTAGACGAGGAGGGGGAGTAGCCATATATGTTAGGGACAATTTGAAATGTAGTCTCAAAGAGGGAATCAAAACTGAGCCACACACAGAAACTATTTGGATAGAATTAAACGAAAAAGCAAATAATATTATAATAGGAGTCATATATAGGCCACCAAATTTAGACAGAATGGAAGCAAAGCATCTATGGGATGAAATATCTAGAGCATCTAGATCTAACAGTATTTACGTCATGGGTGACTTTAATTTGAGTGGAATAAACTGGGTGAACAAAACAGGGAATAGTGAAGCAGAAGATTTTCTAGAATTAATTGACGATTGCTTTCTTACGCAACACATTAATATAAGGAACCAACGCGGGAAAATAATATTTTAGATTTAGTGTTAACTAACAGGGAAACACAAATTAATGACATCGAAATAGGGAGTGAGCTAGGGAACAGTGATCACAAAGTAATCAGATTTAGCATAGAATGGAATAGACCTGTAGGAGAAAATTCTGTTAAAGTGCCAGATTTTCGAAAAGCTGATTTTAATAGCCTAAGAAATTTTTTGGGTCAAATAGATTGGAAACTCTTGGGTATGGGGTGTGGGCCGGGCTTGGAGCGAGACATGAACCCAGCGATAGGTGACGTAAATGGGGATTTCGATGTGGATTTAATATATAACTTATTTAAGAATATTCTAAACAAAGCACAGGAACGTAGTATACCATACATATTGAATAGATCGAATACTAATGACCCAAAGTGGATAACAAATAATTTAAAGAACCTTATAGGTAAAAAGAGAGCTTGGTACAAAAGGATTAAGAATGGGGAAGTCAGGTTAGAACAGGAATTCATACAACTGGTTAGAAATGTTAAAAAAGAGATTAGGAAAGCAAAAAGAAACTATGAAGTTCGCATAGCAGAGCAAGCAAAGTCAAATCCTAAAGGGTTTTTTCAGTTATATCGAACTAAGACTAGGGAAAGGATAGGTCCATTAAAATCTGAGACAGGTCAAATAACGGATAATGACAAGGAGATGAGTAGTATTTTTAACAAATATTTTATATCTGTATTTACTAAAGAAGAACTTAACAATATGCCTTCAGCCGAACAAGTCTATGTGGGTGGGGATGAGGACAGGTTGACTAGTTTAGCAGTTACCAGAGAGGATGTAATTAAACAATTAGAAAAACTAAAACCAAACAAATCCCCAGGGCCGGATGAAGTGTTTGCCAGGGTGCTTAAAGAATGCAAAGAGGAGCTTTCCGAGCCACTGTCTACCATATTTAATAAATCAATAGAGTCAGGCAGAGTGCCAGAGTCATGGAAGGTAGCTAATGTGGTACCAATTTTTAAGAAAGGAGATAGATCACTTGCGTCAAACTATCGGCCAATTAGCCTAACGTCTATTGTGGGAAAGTTACTTGAATCAATAATTGCAAATACAATTTGTCTTCATCTTGAAAAACATAAATTAATAAATGAGTCGCAACATGGTTTTACAAATGGCCGTTCATGCTTAACAAATTTGCTAACTTTTTATTCCAGCATAGTTGAGGCAGTTGATAGTGGTAAGGATTGTGATGTTGTGTACCTTGACTTTAGCAAAGCTTTTGATACAGTGCCACATGAAAGATTAATTAAAAAAATAGAAGCTCATGTTATTGGAGGTGCTATATTAACTTGGATTAGGGCATGGCTATTCCAAAGGAAACAGAGTTAGTATAAATAGGGTTAAGTCAGAGTGGGAAAATGTTGTAAGTGGGGTGCCTCAGGGCTCTGTCCTGGGACCTCTGTTGTTTATAATATATATAAATGATTTACATTCAGGTTTGAGTAGCAACATTTGCAAATTTGCCGATGATACGAAAATCGGTAGGGAAATTAATTCGGAGGAGGACTCACTATCACTTCAAGTTGATCTAGATAGGGTTTTGAAATGGTCAAATGATTGGCAAATGCAGTTTAATGCTGATAAATGTAAAGTTCTGAGGCTAGGTAATGATCATACATCATTAATGTATCTTTTACTCAATGATGAGTTACAAGATACGAGCTAGATGGTGTTGAGATTGCGAAGTCGGATTGCGAAAGGGATCTGGGAGTTATGATTAGTAAGAATTTAAAACAAAAGGATCAATGCATGAATGTTTGTAATAAGGCGAATAGGACACTGGGATTTATTAATCGAAGCGTTAGTAACAAGACACCTGGTGTGGTTCTTAAGCTATATCTTGCTCTGGTTAGGCCCCATTTAGATTATGCAGTTCAGTTTTGGTCGCCGTATCATAGAATGGATATAAATTCACTTGAACGTGTCCAACGTAGGATGGCTAAGTTAATTCCCCAAATTAGAAATCTTTCATATGAAGAAAGATTAACAAAGCTTAAGTTGCATTCACTGGAAAGGCGAAGAGTTAGGGGTGACATGATAGAGGTTTACAAGTGGATGAATGGACATAACAGGGGGGATATTAATAGGGTATTAAAAATATCAACACAAGACAGAACACGAAACAATGGGTATAAATTGGATAAGTTTAGATTTAGGAAAGACTTGGGTAAATACTGGTTCAGTAACAGGGTTGTTGATTTGTGGAACCAATTGCCGTCTAACGTGGTGGAGGTGGTGTCCCTCGATTGTTTCAAGCGCGAGTTGGACAAGTATATGAGTGGGATTGGGTGGTTATAGAATAGGGGCTGCCTCGTGTGGGCCAGTAGGCCTTCTGCAGTTGCCTTTGTTCTTATGTTCTTAATATCATTCATGTTTCCAACAATATCACCAATTCCAGCTCCCGGATAGCAAACCCTTAATCTGTTCCCCCTATCTCTGGCACAAAACGTTCTGTCTAAATACCTCACCTGGGAATCTCCCACAACTAAAATTCGCTTCGATTCTCCCTTTTCCTTTCGAGCAGTTTGAGGGACCTGCGCTTCAATGCTCCTCGTTACTTTGTCTTTGCCACCTTGTTGAACAACAGGTTCACCACAGCACTCGTCCTCTAATACGTCAAATGCGTTAAAAGTCCTTAGGTGTAGGCTATTAGTTGTCGGTTTTGCCAAGGTCTTCTTAAGACCCCTGTCTTTCACAACTTGCCAAGACGAGGACTTCTTAATACTGGTCCCGTCAGTCCTTCTTAATGAGGTCCCGTCAACACTGGCCTCCTCCTTCGTTTCCTCCCGAAGTCTCAACCGTCGTACCTCCTCCCGCAGGGAATCCATCTCTGCTCTCAGAGCTCCAACCAGACTCACCAAATCCTTCACTAATCCTTCCATTATTGCAATAATAATGTTATTAGAATCAGAGCTCCAGCTAACACAACCTCTCACTGTGACTGCCTGTGACTATATTAATAGGGTATTAAAAATATCAACACAAGACAGAACACGAAACAATGGGTATATATTGGACAAGTTTCGATTTAGGACAGACTTGGGTAAATACTGGTTCAGTAACAGGGTTGCTGATTTGTGGAACCAATTGCCGCGTAACGTGGTGGAGGTGGGGTCCCTCGATTGTTTCACGCACGGGTTGGACAAGTAATGAGTGGGATTGGGTGGTAATAGATAGGAGCTGCCTTGTATGGGCCAATAGGCCTTCTGCAGTTACCTTTGTTCTTATGTTCTTATGTATATGAGTGGGATTGGGTGGTTATAAATAGGAACTGCCTCGTATGGGCCAATAGGCCTTCTGCAGTTGCCTTTGTTCTTATGTTCTTAAATTAATATTATAATATATTAGCACATTATGCATATATAGGCATAGGTTAAGTGTTTAGGTTCTGTTGGCGATTATTTGTATTTTGTGGTACGTGGATGAAGCATTTACAGCGTTGTGATTCTAACAAAATTCGTCAGTGAAGCACTTGTTCCGGATATGTTCGAACGTCAGCAGTTGAGAGTCGTGTGTAAACCGTTTTTTAATCCTTAAACAGTTGGTTTGGCGGGTACATGGAATCACTTTTGGGTCTTTGTTTGGAGGACGGGTTGGAATAGGCTTATTAAGTGAAAGGAAACGTGCCCAACCATATTTGTCCCGTCCGGGATTCGAACCCTGGATTCCCGACTGTGAATCGACAACGAACCTATCCATACTACCGCGACCATATATGCTTTTCTATTCCTCACACGAGTCAAGACATTCCCTCTCTAGCTTCACCTAAACCATTATATATAAAAACTTCAAAGCTATTGATACGAATAATTATCAAATTTTTTAACAAAAATTTTATATCAGGGTGATGGTGAGGTCGGCGGGCATCATTACATGGGGGTTCGCGGCCCGGAAAGTTGTGTGAATTACGACAGGAAGTCAGCAAAAGTTGGCAACATGGAAGCATTAAAGACGTGTTCCATGTTCCAGTCACCTAATATACATTCCATATTTTCCAGGCCTTAACGAGGTCGTTAGACTCTAGTCACTGGAACAGCCTGGCGTGTTGATGTGATTCTTGGCTTAACTTGGCTGATGAACACTATTCTTAGTATACTATTGATGCGATTGGTAGACTAGTGAGTATACACCAGCGTCCCACAGTGTAGAGTGGTGTAGACTAGCCAGTATACACCAGCGTCCCACAGTGTACAGTGGTGTAGGCTAGCCAGTATACACCAGCGGCCCTCAGTGTACAGTGGTGTAGACTAGTGAGTATACACCAGCGGCCCTCAGTGTACAGTGGTGTAGACTAGCCAGTATACACCAGCAGCCCTCAGTGTACAGTGGTGTAGACTAGCCAGTATACACCAGCGGCCCACAGTGTATAGTGTAGCCTGAGCACACAGGTCGGGCTACACCCTCCGTGACCTCCTACCATCCAATATAGGCGCCGCCTCACAATGACAACTTTTCCAATGTAAATCACTGGTCAGCCGGTGTTGCTCCGGCCGGCACACGGCGCCACAACTGCTGCTGACGCTTCTCTTCATTACTGGCGCCTGAGGAACGCCTCCGCCTCCACACACACAAATATGACGAGTCGTTAACAAAATGTTTACATTTTAATTCTCAAAATATATATACATGCCAATATGGGAGTATCCAGAGTATCTTAAACAGAGGCAGGAAAATTTAAATCCTTCTTAGGTGTTGTAGGAGTCCATTCTACAGTAGTCTATCACTACTACAGGATGGAGACGACCACAAGATTGTATTCACCTAGTTGTGCTTGAGGGGGTTGAGCTCTGCTCTTTGGGCCCGCCTCTCAACTGTCAATCAATTTTTTTCCACACACACAAACCCCCAGGAAGTAGCCCGTATCAACTGTCCCAGGTACCTATTTACTGCTAGGTAGCAGGGGCATCAGGGTGTAATAAACTCTGTCCATTTATTTCCCGCCATCGCCGGGGATAGAACCCGGACCCTAGGATTACGAGTCTCATGCGCTGTCCACTCAGCCACAGGCCCCCCCAGTGTGTTTGGTCATGGTTACCGTTCAGCGCATGTATGTGTGTGTGTGGGGGGGGGTGGCATTCTGGTGAGGACTGTCACATATACACATCATATACCAGTACTAATAACACTACTACAACTTCTAATACCATTAACAATACTTCTACTAATTCAAAGGCATACTACACATACTCTCAAGTCGTCATGAGAGAGATCGTACTTGTTGAAACTCCTGTTGTGTACTAGGAAGGAGAGTGTGCATAGCAAGGTGATGGCGGAGGGCGTTCTCTAAGGTGCCGTTCCTCATACTAAGGAAAGTGGACAATTACCTTAGCCAGTGTGTGGTGCCCAAGGTGGACCACCCGGGCCTCGCCCGAGGTGGACCACCCGGGCCTCGCCCGAGGTGGACCACCCGGGCCTCGCCCGAGGTGGACCACCCGGGCCTCGCCCGAGGTGGACCACCCGGGCCTCGCCCGAGGCGGACCACCCGAGCCTCGCCCGAGGTGGACCACGCGGGCCTCGCCCGAGGTGGACCACGCGGGCCTCGCCCGAGGTGGACCACGCGGGCCTCGCCCGAGGTGGACCACGCGGGCCTCGCCCGAGGTGGACCACGCGGGCCTCGCCCGAGGTGGACCACGCGGGCCTCGCCCGAGGTGGACCACGCGGGCCTCGCCAAAGGTGGACCACGCGAGCCTCGCCCGAGGTGGACCACGCGAGCCTCGCCCGAGGCGGACCACCCGAGCCTCGCCCGAGGCGGACCACCCGAGCCTCGCCCGAGGCGGACCACGCCAGCCTCGCCCGAGGTGGACCACGCCAGCCTCGCCCGAGGTGGACCACGCCAGCCTCGCCCGAGGTGGACCACGCCAGCCTCGCCCGAGGTGGACCACGCCAGCCTCGCCCGAGGTGGACCACGCCAGCCTCGCCCGAGGTGGACCACGCCAGCCTCGCCCGAGGTGGACCACGCGAGCCTCGCCCGAGGTGGACCACGCGAGCCTCGCCCGAGGTGGACCACGCGAGCCTCGCCCGAGGTGGACCACGCGAGCCTCGCCCGAGGCGGACCACCCGAGCCTCGCCCGAGGTGGACCACACCAGCCTCGCCCGAGGTGGACCACGCGAGCCTCGCCCGAGGTGGACCACGCGAGCCTCGCCCGAGGTGGACCACGCGAGCCTCGCCCGAGGTGGACCACGCGAGCCTCGCCCGAGGTGGACCACGCGAGCCTCGCCCGAGGTGGACCACCCGGGCCTCGCCCGAGGTGGACCACGCGAGCCTCGCCCGAGGTGGACCACACCAACCTCGCCCGAGGTGGACCACCCGGGCCTCGCCCGAGGTGGACCACACCAACCTCGCCCGAGGTGGACCACCCGGGCCTCGCCCGAGGTGGACCACACCAACCTCGCCCGAGGTGGACCACCCGAGCCTCGCCACAAAGAATGCTGGCAAGTGGAAAATTATCACAAATAAAATCCCGAAGTTTACCGTGACGAAATCTGCCGATCCTCTTAGATTTTCACAGGCCTACACTTGGTTAGACGATGAGCGCTGCAAAAATATAAGTGCATAGTCTCCAAGTAGGACAACGACTGGGAATAAAGTAAGAGAATTTAGGTTGTGTAGATTTTCAGACGAGGTATTTGACAGGACTTTTTGCCAGAGAGGGAAAACAGGCTAAGAGTTTGCTGTCCGGGGGGGGGGGGGGGCGGGAACTGAGGGTTATTCTTAACAATGGTGTATGATACTGTGGCTGGTAATGGGAAGAAATACGTCCGTTTAACGACGGACGTAATGAAGACCCGCCAAACACACCGAAACTACGACGTTGGTACAACGTTCGGACAAGTTTTAACATCTAACCAGTTATAACAACCAATATAGCAAGTTGTAACAACGTTCTAATACGTCATAAACACGTTAAGCCAAAATGTAACAACTTTATTACAAGTTGTAACAAGCGGGAAATAGAGACAGTTACGGTTTGTGTTTCCAGAGGAAGGAGGAGTTATGGTTGAAAAGTTTAAAATATAATAAAAGTTTAAAATATATTAGCTCTAATATACAAGTTTAAATCAGGAGTTAGGAGCAAGGGGGGGGGGGGTGGGATGATACGTGTCATCGTTCCAGGAACGGCAGTTAAAAAAATGTGGCTAATTTGGGCAATTGGAGTCTGTTGCTGATTAGACAAATATTTAACATTAAATATATTAGTATTCATTGACAACTGGGACCACTTCTATGGTAATGTCATGACCCCCCCCCCTAGTAAGACTCGTGGTATACCCTCCCTCCCCCCCCCTAGTAAGACTCGTGGTATACCCCCTCCCCCCCCCCTAGTAAGACTCCTGGTATACCCCCTCCCCCCCCCCAAGTAAGACTCGTGGTATACCCTCCTCCCCCCTAGTAAGACTCGTGGTATACCCTCCCCCCCCTAGTAAGACTCGTGGTATACCCTCCTCCCCCCTAGTAAGACTCGGGGGGGGGGTATACCACAAGTCCCCACAAAGGAAAAATATATCACGTCACTTAACCACGAGATTAACAAGTCAAAAAAAATTATATAAATATACACTGATAATTTGAAGACAATCATTCACAAATAATCATTGTTGTTGTTGTTTAAGATTCGCTACCTGGAACAAAAAGTTCCAAGTAGCACGGGCTATGGCGAGCCCGTAGTGCAATAACAATCACTGTCTTACCTTACTCGATATAGAATAAAAACTTGGAAATACAAGTATCTCATCAGAGCACACAACGTTCCCTCCTCACTCCACAAAATACACCAGAGCAGTACGGCAGGCAGCTAGTCCACCCCTACAGGGCAACTACACACTACCAACTTATATCAACACGCTAACTATACCCTCTCGGGGTATTAACACAAAGTCTTATAACATGAATAAAGAACTTCAGAAACTAGAACATACGCAGATGTTCTTTGCAAATATAAATAATAACATAGAACATTTATGATAATAAACATTGGCAGTCACACCCGTAAGGGTTGGCTGTCCTGTAGCACAAGACGCACACTTGACAGTTGTGAGGCGGGTCCAAAGAGCCAGAGCTCAACCCCAGAAAGCACATCTAGGTAAGTACACACACACATACACACACACACACACACACACACACACACACACACACACACACACACACACACACACACACACACACACACACACACACACACACACATACACACACACACTACACACTACACACACACACACACACACACACACACACACACACACACACACACACACACACACACACACACACACACACACACACACACACACACACACACACCACACACACACACACACACACACACACACACACACACACACACACACAGAAATGATATAATATCAGACAGACAGTATGGTTTTCGATCTGGAAGATCCTGTGTATCGAATTTACTCAGTTTCTATGATCGAGCCACAGAGATATTACAGGAAAGAGATGGTTGGGTTGACTGCATCTATCTGGACCTAAAAAAGGCTTTCGACAGAGTTCCACATAAGAGGTTGTTCTGGAAACTGGAAAATATTGGAGGGGTGACAGGTAAGCTTCTATCATGGATGAAAAATTTTCTGACTGATAGAAAAATGAGGGCAGTAATCAGAGGCAATGTATCAGAATGGAGAAATGTCACAAGTGGAGTACCACAGGGTTCAGTTCTTGCACCAGTGATGTTTATTGTGTACATAAATGATCTACCAGTTGGTATACAGAATTATATGAACATGTTTGCTGATGATGCTAAGATAATAGGAAGGATAAGAAATTTAGATGACTGTCATGCCCTTCAAAAAGACCTGGACAAAATAAGTATATGGAGCACCACTTGGCAAATGGAATTTAATGTTAATAATGTCATGTTATGGAATGTGGAATAGGAGAACATAGACCCCACACAACCTATATATTATGTGAGAAATCTTTAAAGAATTCTGATAAAGAAAGAGATCTAGGAGTGGTTCTAGATAGAAAACTATCACCTGAGGACCACATAAAGAATATTGTGCAAGGAGCCTATGCTATGCTTTCTAACTTCAGAATTCCATTTAAATACATGGATGGCGATATACTAAAGAAATTGTTCATGACTTTTGTTAGGCCAAAGCTAGAATATGCAGCTGTTGTGTGGTGCCCATATCTTAAGAAGCACATCAACAAACTGGAAAAGGTGCAAAGACATGCTACTAAGTGGCTCCCAGAACTGAAGGGCAAGAGCTACGAGGAGAGGTTAGAAGCATTAAATATGCCAAAACTAGAAGACAGAAGAAAAAGAGGTGATATGATCACTACATACAAAATAGTAACAGGAATTGATAAAATCGACAGGGAAGACTTCCTGAGACCTGGAATTTCAAGAACAAGAGGTCATAGATTTAAACTAGCTAAACACAGATGCCGAAGAAATATAAGAAAATTCACCTTCGCAAATAGAGTGGTAGACGGTTGGAACAAGTTAAGTGAGAAGGTGGTGGAGGCCAAGACCGTCAGTAGTTTCAAAGCGTTATATGACAAAGAGTGCTGGGAAGACGGGACACCACGAGCGTAGCTCTCATCCTGTAACTACACTTAGGTAAATACACTTAGGTAATTACACACACACACACACACACACACAACAGACACTAGGCCAGTGGTCCACACAACACCACGTTCACACAAGCACCTCCCAAACACCTAACACAATACATCGAAATATTAATACAGACCAAATATTAATTAAATATGAATATATAAATGTATTAATTATACACATTAATTATTAATTCATATATATATATATATATATATATATATATATATATATATATATATATATATATATATATATATATATATATATATATATATATATATATAGGGGTACCACTTCTGGTGCAATTGTAGGGCCCCATAGCCTCGAAGAAAATAAAAAGTATTCAGAGAAAACCTTGTGGATTCTCACTGAACACTCATATTTTCTTCTATCACCCCTATTCCTTTTTATAATATATATATATTATATATATTAATATATATATATTATATATATCAATATCCATTGTTTCGTGTTCTGTCTTGTGTTGATGAAATTAATACCCTATTAATACTCTTGTTCTGTCTTGTGTTGATGAAATTAATACCCTATTAATACCACATCTTGTTCTGTCTTGTGTTAATGCCACATCACCCCTTCCACCTCACTCAAATGTAGATATAATATCGGAGATGCGTAAGTTCTATTCAGTTGTGTATTTGTGAACTAAAGTCTTTGAAAATGTTATAAGTTTTACGAAACGCGCTCGTGTCGCGTCAGACTAGAAATAAAAATGAATTTTGGAGAATTGATTTTTGATTTACCTCCAACAGTGAAACGAAATGTACGAAAGATTGAGAAAATTCGTGTTAGAATTATTAATCTTACTTTTTTGGTCATATTTAATAATATATGTCTACAGGAAAGACTGCTACCAAAATATACTAATATATATATATATATATATATATATATATATATATATATATATATATATATATATATATATATATATATATATATATATATATATATATATGTATATATATATATATATTGTTGGGGGTATCACAGTTCTCTCTCTCTACTCGGTGAGCAACCTTAACTGTACTTTATCCTGGCAAGGTCGCCAATGTTGGGGTTATCACCTTTACCTGTTGTTCCTCGGTAAGCAACAGTTATGCTCAAGGTCACTCACCGTAGCCCTGCGGGTCTTCACTCTATTCCTCTCGGCGCCACTGCACGCCCGGAGAGTATCCCAGTCAATCCCAACCGGCCTCTGATTGAGAAGGAGTGGGAACACACTTCTTGTTCACTTAACTGTTGTGTGGCCCGCCCCAACAATAGGGCTTTACTATTAACCACAAGGTCGCCAACTGGTGTTTTCTGTGTCCAGTAACACGTCAGTGGACTGGTTGAATTAGTGGTAACCTTGGCAAGGTCACACTCAATAGATCAGGAATCAGGCAGGTACTTACTTTTATCACTCTTTGCTTTCCAGTATAATATAGCCACAAGATAAATGGAGGGGATGATATAAACACAAAAGTATTTTGTATTTTACTTAAAATTCATGAAAGATGTCACAAGGTCATATCAATAAATAAATCAGCTGATCCTGGCAGGAGTCGCTCGTTCCCATGTATATTATGCACTCACTAAGTGGCAACACCTCCCCCCTCTCGTCAATGTCACGATCAGCTGAGCGCCTGGCTCCGCGCGAAAGTTTATTGCTTGTTTATCTGGCGTCACGCGCGCTGTTTCTTTAAGTTCTCAAAGATCACTAGAAGCTCGCACACTCGATATTTGCAACAATAGCACGTATTACTTCGCTACACTGTTCTCGGGCTTAAACAATCGTTTCTATAATAAATGCAACAATAATTCACTGTAACGGTTTTACACTGCCCTTCATTCAATGATATCTTATGAAGTATTTAACACTGGAGTTCTCAGTACTTCCTTTCGTGGGCGATAACACAATAAATCACTGCACTCGCAAATGAATATTCAATGCATGAACATAGATATATATAATATAGATAAATCAGACATCAATAAATGGTAAATAAATAGTTACTGGGCACATAGCCTAACTTCCAAATACTGGCATAATATTATATATAATTTCTCACTATATGTTCACATTAAAGTCTCCTGTAAGACATACAAAACACAGTAAATTTATCACTTGTTCCGGGTGCCTGTACACACCAATAATAAACATGAATATTATAAGTACTCTTGATAGTACTATTCTGCACACTGGTGCCTTACTGTGACATGGGTGAGACTTGCTCACGACATATAAAATCCTCAGGCTAGATAATATAGCCGAATAGTATAGCTGACTAAAGGGGAATGGGGAGGGAAACTAGAAACACCTACTTCCACCTATCCTCCGATGAGAGTTGAGTTGTAGCTCCTGGTCCTGGTGTCGGGAACACCCCCACACACACACGTCGTCGTGTCCTCCAGGAACTACTCGCCGTCCCACCGTTTAGCGCGTCGTCTCCGTGCCTTCTTCCCTGCAGGTCCGTGCTCCTCCTCGACTTCTTGTAGGGTTGGAGTCGGTCTCCTGACCGTCGACTTCTCCCAACTACGGCTGCCCGCCTACTTCTCGGCTGCAGTTATCCGGATTCCCAGCTAGTCCTCTTCTTCCTCTGCTACCCAGTGGCTCTGGTCAGCCACTACGCCATCACGAATGGGTGAACTGTCTCAGACGTCGCCTACGTCACTGCACAGACTTCACTTCCTCTTGCACAGTACCTGTCCTGGAGCACTTGTTGCTCAATAACCGTTGATTCCCTCTCTGGTTCAACACATGAACTAGGGAAGACCTCACAGAGTACTGGCAGACTTCAGGTGACGCGTAAATCCACGGGAGCGGGAAACAACTGTCAAACTGACAGGACCAATCGTCGCACGTCCAACCTCCTTGACGTGTCGTGTCTGACTGATGGCGCCAACGCGGCGCGCTGCCCGGACCCCCCTTCCTTCGTGACGTCACTTTTACCACGGGGGGTTTTCATTGGCTCCCTGTGCCACATTGCTGTCGGTGACCAATCCGGTGCCACTGACGTCACACAGTTTTGGCGGGGAAACAGGAGAGCCAGCGCCATCTTGGCTTCCTAAAGGGCCTAAACCACAGGCCAAAATATTATTGTTTCACAAGTTTCTCGGCTCTCCGAGAACACTCCACTCTCCCACATATATCAAATTGATGCCTGCGACGTAGAGAACGCTTGGGTAAAGTGGACATGACTCTTACTGCAGGCGTGGGAGAAATATAAGGGGGGGAACACCGTCACATAATATATATATATATATATATATTGTGACGATAATCTCCTTCAAGAGATTGAGCCTGCTCTTCCCTCCATAATTACGTCTTCACAATTATATAAAAGACTATGGAAGAAATGTCCAACAACGACAACAACACCAGCAAGGCTTGCCAGGGTGAGCAAAAACGTATGCAGCCAGCCACCTGTTCGGACCCAAATCACCAAACTACATGTTGATCGCTGCCGGCTGCGCTGATTGGTCGCCGGTCTGGCTGCACCTGCACTCGCCCCCCATACTACCTGATGTCTGGGGTCGCCCCAACATCAGTCCTCAGAATGTTCAGTGCTTTCGTGGCCATCACACCTCACAGCTAGACGTTAGCGTGTACTGAGAGAGGTGGTGGCTTTAAGCCAATATTCCAGCACTTCCCACTTACCTTTGTGTTGCACTTCTTGTTATTTTGCCTTAACGTAACTTTTCATTGTGTCATTTAAGTATTCTTATTATTTTGATTCATTGATTTTATTATAAGAATTTGTTTGTGCATTATTTTCATGTTTTGATTTATTTAACGTAATTAAAATTTCATTGTTAAAGTTTTACTTGTGTTTTGTGTGTCTTCTCCTTACCTTACCACAGACGAAGTTCCAGTTTTTCTATTTTTTTTTATAACTATGTGACGAGGCCATACCCCTAGCCTTAAACAGCCGAACACCAACGCGTTACCGTCACAAGTTATATGGGGGCCTGTCCTAGGAGCTTCACTCAGGTACTGGTGCCAAGTGGTAATTGATGGTAAGCGTATTTAACTTTGTTAACGTAGCTTTACTATTTTTCATTCAATTTCATTTTTATAAGGTGCGGTGTATTGTGCATTACGAGAGTAACATTAGTGAAGGTGAGACAACTTTGGATTACGTGGTGACTGTAGGCCGCAGTCATACTCTTAATTGGTCATCTCTCCCTCCTTGTTATTACTCGTGTTTACCATCTATGTCCCTTGAATATTTCTCATTCTGACAGATCATCATATTGGTACCCTGGTACTGTGGTCTGCCCCGGGTCAAGAGTACCCAATCTTCTGCAATCTGACTGTAGGAGGACAAAGAGGGCCATAGTTCCTCTAGCTCGAACTTTAGTTGCTGAATTGGGACCTCAGCAGCAGTTCTCGTCACCAGTTGACACCTCGCACCCCTACACGTCAGTCAGAGATGATGATACATACAACGGTAGGGAATTAGCTTATTTTTTCAGAGCACAAAAGTTCGCTAATTCTGTAAGTATCATATTAAATTCAGTAGGAAAAACTTGCTTTATGTCCTATAGAGACTTGGCAAGGTATGCCTACATCCTTGGACTACCAATTTTACTTTTGAAGCATTTAACTGTTTCATTTGTTTTCGAAACTTTGTTTCATTTGTTAGTAGGATATTCTTGCCCTTATTCTCTTACATGAGTACCGGGTACAAGATTTCCTGCGCCCTTGATTTAATTTAATCATTTAATATCTTTCACTTAACGTTAATTGTTAAAGATCACACAGGATAGGTGCCAGTTGCCACGTTGTCCTGTTTCTGACATTTCATTATTGAATATTCGTGTACCTTTATTTGCTAATTTCACCATGTTTCGTCTCCAAACTTTCCGTGCAAATCCAGCAGGTGAAATAGGGACTTTAAGTCGTGCCAAGAGGACTGAACTACAAACTCTTGCACATGAGTATCAACTAGAAGTTCCCTACCAAGCCAACAAAAATGACATACACAACCTGTTGCTGGATTACTATTTAGAGCAAGGTAAGATAGACTCTGAAACTCATGAAACTTATTATATTGCAGATAAAACTGATTTGGCAACGCTGAAACTCAAACTAGAGCTGGCCAAGATTGAACGTGAGCAGCAAAGGGAAGCCCTCGAACAACAAGAACGAGCAGCTGCCATACGAAGGGAAGAACAAGAACGTGAGGCTGCCTTAAGAAGGGAAGAAATCGCCCTCAAGGAACGTGAGTTTGCAATGCTCCGTGAACGTGAACGAGTACAGCTTGAAACACTCCAGGAGCGGGAACGCTTACAGCTTGAAACCAAACAACGCGAGTTGGAAATACAACGCGAACATGACAAGCAACAAGCGACTCTGGCTCTTGAGTGTCGTCAACGGGAATACACGTTGGAAACTTCACACCTCGCTCAACGCCAGCAAGCTACTGCCAATCTTCCCATCAGTTTTAATATATCACATGCAAGTAAGTTAATGCCATCCTTTGTAGAAGCAGAAGTTGATGTGTTCTTTACCACCTTTGAAACCCTTGCTAATCAACTCAGTTGGCCTGTCGACCAATGGGCCACACTTCTCAGAGTCCATCTTACAGGTAGAGCTGCAGTCACACTCAGTACTTTGGCGTCTGAGAATGACTACTACACTCTGAAACAAGCAGTGTTGGACGCCTACCTCCTCTCTACTGAAAGTTATAGAAGGAAATTCCGTGACCACCTGAAGGCAAGTACCACTACCTTCCTCGAGTTTGCTAACACGAAACGGAGGTATTTCATGAAATGGCTGGAAGCAGCACATGTCTCTACTTTTACAGAACTCGTCAACCTGATGCTTGTTGAAGAATTCTTGAGACGTGTGCCACCTCCTGTCCGCCTCTACTTAGCAGATAAAGAAGAAACCGACTACCTGAAGTGTGCTAAGTCGGCTGACACTTACAGCCTCATCCACCGGCTGACACCTGAACCATCCTCCAGTAAGAAGTCGTGGTACAGTTACGAGAAGGTGAGCCCCGATCAAGCTGGTTCACAACTGTACTGCAAGTATTGTAGACTCTATGGACATACCATAGACAAGTGTGGTAAGTCTCAATACAAGGGAACCACTGACCAACAGAGACCCAAACCAACTCCTCCTAAGTCCGGTAAGCCTGTGATGAATGTTGGTGTTGATGTTAATGATCTTTCTCTTTTCAGTAACCACCTGTATACTGGAACTGTCTCTGCCAACGGTTCAAATCCGGAGGGACGTTTCAAATTGAAGATCTTGAGGGACACAGCGGCTCTACAATCGATCATCTTGAAGTCGGCTGTGCCCAACATAGTCTACACCGGGGAAACAGTCTTCATCACTGACCTCACTGCTACCACTCCATACCCTCTCGCCAGAGTCCACCTGGATTGTCCCTACGTGAACGGGGAAGTCCAAGTCGCCGTCAGGGAAAAGCCTTTTCCCATGCCTGGAGTGCAACTTCTCCTAGGCAACGACTTGGCAGAAGACCTGCAACCGACCAACCTGATCGTCATGGACAAACCCCAGGTGTGTAACTCTGTGCCAATAAATCCTATTCTTGAGTATGTTCCAGCAGAGGTTCAAGAGAGTGATGAAGTTTCTCCTCCGGTTCTCGTGACCACCCGTGCACAAGCCGCACGTCCACAGCCAGCTGACTCTACTGCTACCGCTGTCCCTCAAGACCCTCAGAAACTACCCCCGCATCTGACCAAGTTGGAGTTCCGTAAGTTGCAGAGGGAAGATCTTACTTTAACACCATTGTTTTTCCAGGCTGAGACTCAACCCGACAGTATTCCTGGGTTCTTCCTAGAGAACGACTTGCTCTACCGCAGATATAGACCCAGTAAACTGAAGGAGGAGGACGATTGGGCCAACACCGAACAACTTGTGATTCCCACCAGCCTGCGGCCCACTATTCTACACCTGGCCCACGGAGCATTCTCCCACTACGGCTTCAACAAGACTTACCATGGGATTCGTCAAGACTACTACTGGCCAGGTATGGTAAACAACGTCAAACAGTACGTAAAACAGTGTCATACATGTCAGATGGCAGGCAAACCGAACGTCTCCATTCCCAGAGCACCACTGATTCCCATACAGGTGCCTGCGGAACCTTTCCACAGACTCATAATAGACTGTGTTGGTCCTTTACCTCGGACCAGTTCAGGTAACGCCTACATCCTAACCATCCTGTGTCCTACCACCAGATTTCCCATAGCAGTTCCAGTGAAGAACATCACGGCTGCTACGGTTATCAAACATCTATTGAAGATCTTCACTCAATACGGATTTCCCAGGGAGATTCAAAGTGACTGTGGCACCAACTTCACCAGTGATCTCTTCAAAAGGACACTGGAGGAGTTCAACATCAAACAGGTATTGTCCAGCCCCTATCATCCTGCTTCACAGGGTTCTCTTGAACGTAGTCATCAGACCATCAAAGCACTCTTGAAAAAGTTTTGTAGTGAAACCTCAAAGGATTGGGATAAGCAGATTGACCTAATAATGTGTATTTTCAGAAGTCTCCCCAATGAGTCCCTAGGAGTATCTCCTTATGAGATGCTCTACGGCCGTAAGTGCCGTACTCCCCTTAAGGCTTTCAAAGACTCTCTCAGAGATGCCACCTTCAGTGAGCATCAGAATGTGCCCCAGTTTCTTCAAAACCTTCAACACATTCTAGAGAGAGTCCACCGCTTTGCTCATGATAATCTATTGAAAGCCCAGGTGAGAATGAAGACTCATTACGACCAGACCAGCAAAGTAAGAAAATTCAAGCCGGGAGACTTCGTCCTTGCTTATTTCCCTATCCCAGGTTCACCTTTACAAAACAGATTTTCAGGACCCTACTGCGTCAAAGAGTGCAGGAATAATAATAATTATGTGATAGAGACTCCAGATAGGCGGCGGAAGACCCAGCTGTGCCACGTCAACCTCCTGAAGCAATATAATGGTACTCCTCCCACTGTCTTGACTAACTATTCCACATTCACAGAACCCTACATCCACAGTGAGACCTTCCCAGCTTCTCCTCCCGAAAGCACTGACAAGGAGTCGGCGCTTTCTAATTCCAAAATCCTTAATGATCTTCCCAAATGCTTTCAGGATAATACTCGTGCTCCTATGCCCTCTTCTAATTCCACTCTCATCTCGTCAGATAAGCCCTACATCCTCCATGTCGACGCCAATGGTACCGACGATGGTGGTGTCGTGATGCAGCAACGAGGCGAGAAGAATACACCTGTCAGCGACTACTGCTACAAGGAACGACGGAACAATTGGCAAGGAGCTACTCTTCCTCATCCTGAAGCTTCAGCACTTCACTCCACACCTGAAAAGTGCTCGGTCCACCATCAATACGGACCACACCACCCTACACCTCCTGCAGCACGCCCACTTCTCATCTCAACGTCTTCTACTATGGGCTTGCTAACTGCAGAAATTCAACCTGGAGACACGCTATACCAAGAGTCTGACAACATCTTAGCCCATGATCTCTCCAGAGTTTATGAAGTAGAAGCAACTCCATCTAATACTCCACCACATAACGACGTACTTCTTCCAGAACCGCAGGCTTCGGGGGAGAGTTGTGACGATAATCTCCTTCAAGAGATTGAGCCTGCTCTTCCCTCCATAATTACGTCTTCACAATTATATAAAAGACTATGGAAGAAATGTCCAACAACGACAACAACACCAGCAAGGCTTGCCAGGGTGAGCAAAAACGTATGCAGCCAGCCACCTGTTCGGACCCAAATCACCAAACTACATGTTGATCGCTGCCGGCTGCGCTGATTGGTCGCCGGTCTGGCTGCACCTGCACTCGCCCCCCATACTACCTGATGTCTGGGGTCGCCCCAACATCAGTCCTCAGAATGTTCAGTGCTTTCGTGGCCATCACACCTCACAGCTAGACGTTAGCGTGTACTGAGAGAGGTGGTGGCTTTAAGCCAATATTCCAGCACCTCCCACTTACCTTTGTGTTGCACTTCTTGTTATTTTGCCTTAACGTAACTTTTCATTGTGTCATTTAAGTATTCTTATTATTTTGATTCATTGATTTTATTATAAGAATTTGTTTGTGCATTATTTTCATGTTTTGATTTATTTAACGTAATTAAAATTTCATTGTTAAAGTTTTACTTGTGTTTTGTGTGTCTTCTCCTTACCTTACCACAGACGAAGTTCCAGTTTTTCTATTTTTTTTTATAACTATGTGACGAGGCCATACCCCTAGCCTTAAACAGCCGAACACCAACGCGTTACCGTCACAATATATATATATATATATATATATATATATATATATATATATATATATATATATATATATTTAAACTTTATTACAAAAAAGGAGTTACATAAAGGTACAAAGATGATTGTCATAAGTTGTCGAGTTCATTGACATTGACCATACGTTCAAAGAGTTCGCAAACGCAACTCGTGAGGGCAATGCGGGGGGGGGGGAGGGGAGTCCTTAGGGGTTGTCCCTAGAGACCCTGGTCCCCGAATAGGAAGAACCACCGCTTGGAGCCAGTCCTCAGGGACTGACGACGACTCCCAAATACGATTATATAGATTCAGTAAATACCGAGATGCGCATGGAGGAAATGGCGAAGCATCTCCTAATGAATGTCATCTGAGCCCACTGTTGTAGAACTGCAGAGGGCCAGAGCAGACAGAAGTTTGGAGAGAGAGAAGGGATCATAATAGGGAAGCCGGAGATGAGTGCATAAATCTAAGAATAGGATTCAAGAATGAGCTTACGATTAAGGAAAGGTGGAGGAAGATGAGAACCTGAGCTAACAGTCGAATCCAGTTTGGTCGCGACCGCCACTGGATCCGCCACAATTGTACTAAGGAGGTGAAGGACTGGTGCGACATCTGGAATAAACTTACCCGCTATCTTGCGGATTTTCTTCCAGATCTGCGGCAGAGAAGTATCGGACGTAATGGTGGAGACAAAAGATTTCCAACTCTCACGTTTAGCTACACGGATGGTCCTATGGGCCTCCACACTCGCCTTCCGAAACAAAATATAAGAATCAGCCATCTGCCTGCATTGGTGCTTCTTTCAGGCTGCCCCCTTACAGCGGACAGCCCGAGCACAGTCTGCATTCTACAGGGGAATGCACTTCCGGTTGCCCCAGGAAGTAGAGCAAGGAAAAGAGCGGAGGGCACCGTCGAATATGGTCTCATGAAAAAGGAGGAGGGCTCGAGAGAGAGGCAGAGGGGAGTGGTCGGAAAGAGAAGCATGGAGGGTGAATAGATTCCAGTCAGTCTTGGCAAATTGCCACCTAGGGAAGGAGAGGGAAGAGTGAAAAGTGAAAAAGGTGGCAAGGGTGGGGAAATGGTCACTGTTATGGAGGTCACCAAGAACCCGCCACGTGAATTCTAAGTAAAGAGAAGGCAAGCTGAGAGAAAGATCAAGACAGGAGAGGGTGCGAGTGCAGGAGTATACATGAGTGGGTTCACCAGAAGATAGGACAAATGGTTTTAGAAGGGAGCCCCGGGTGTTTGTCAGAGCATCACCCCAGATGGTATGCCGACAATTGAAATCACCCATTAGGAGCACAGGCTCTGTTAAGGAGCCCAACAGGTGCTTAAGATCAGGAAGAGAATGTGGGACATTTGGGGAGAGATAAATGGAACAGACTGTTTACCATTTACACACAAAGATACGGGCTGCAGAACATTTGGCATAAAATCCACAAATATTCCATTGAAGAATAAACATTGTCGAAAAGAGAGAGAACAGCAATAGAGAACAATGAAGAAACAAAGGCAAAGAAGAACACACTATACTAAGTAAGATCAGGATCAGGCTCAGTGAAATTGGGGGTTACGGGTCATAGGTAAAGCTAGCAAGGACGACGGAGTCAAGGGAGTCAGAGGACGGACTAGAGGCGGACAGAGTCTGGAGTAAACAGTGGAGAGGGGCAGCCAAGGGGGATCAGGGGGAGGGGGACAGAAACAGGGAAGCCCACCTCATCAAGGGCAGCAACCGAGAGAGAATCGATGACCAAGGGAACTTCCATAGTTGGGACATGGGGCCCGACCCCCGAAATGGGAAATGCAGTGATAGTCGGAGGTGGAGGTTGGAGAAGAAAGTGATGCCTTCTTACCTGTCAGGGAGGACGAAGGAGAGTAGCCAGGCTTACGTTTCTGACTTAAAGAGACTGGTGTGCCAGAAACAACTTACTGGGCGACAGCCTCCATAGTCTCAACAGGAGAACGAGAATAGGAGTGATCAACGTGAAGATTGCAGGGAGGAGGATGAACAACAGCCTGGGCAGACAGGCAGCGTGGAGGGCCAAGAGACAGGGAAGAGGGCTTGAAAGAAGGATGTGGGGAGGCAGGGGAAGGAAAAGAGGACACAGGAGACAGAGCAAACTGGGAAGGAAGGACGGAAACACCAGACGGAGAGCCAGGAGGAGGACCTTCTGGTTCAGAACGTAAAGGAGCAGAGGAGGTGGTGATGGGCGTGTCCAGGTCCAAGGCCTGGACACGGTTGTGAGACTGAGAAAGGAGGGGAAGGGCGAGGAGAGGTGGAATGCAACACACGAGCATAATTATGCTAGCAAAAGAGGGGAGATGGTGTACTTGGCGTCTTGCCTCAGGAAAAGACAAACGATCGCGGGGTTTCAAATCGAGGATGGCTTCCTCAAATTTGTAGTGCATACACGCATGGGAGAAGGTAGAGTGGTCGTCATCGCAATTGATGTGGTGATTTTGGGGAGAAGAGTACTCTGTCGTACTCTGTAATGGTCCTGAGTCCCCACATAAGGAGCATAGAGACACTGCACTTGTGCATTTGAGGGGACCATGCCCAAATTTCCAACACCTATTGCAGAGTCTAGGAGAGGGAATGTACTCCTGAACAGAGCATCTGGCACCAGCAAGAATTAAAAAGGGTGGAAGGGATCTACTATGAAAAGTGATCTTCACAACTCGAAGAGGTAGACGACGAGCACTAGGGGGTCGAGTGAACATATCAACCTGGAGGATAAAATGGCCTTGGGCTTCAAGGATATGTTGAATATCTTCGTGGTAGTCTTTCAGGTCTCAAACACTAGTTGCAACATGGTGTGGGAGAATAACTGTGCCAATGCTGGCATTTAACGATGCACCTTTGAAGATCCAAACAGGGGTCTCCCAATGCCGGACAACGAGGCTAAGTGGACAGTTGCTTCCTGAAAAGGAGCAACAACGACCTGTTTACCAGTACGGGTGGGGTTAAAAGTGACAAAGATATCCACTGAATCAACGCGGTGTTTATGGACGAAGAAATCGTCAGGACGTGTAGAATCGACATGGTTAAGATCAAAGTACTTAGTCCATGTAACAGGACCAAACATGGCTTGGAACATAGTAGAACTGGAAAGAATTGTGTGAGTGCGTCTGCGAAGGGAATGGTGCTGAGCACCTCCAGTAAGATTGTTTGTAAAAGGTGCAGTTGCCACAATGAGAGAAGGAGCTGCTCCAGGTGATGAGGTAGTCATCACTAGGGGCTTGGGGCTCGACCCTGCCACAGAGGTGAGAGGGGAGCGGAGAGGGGTAGTCGGGAGGGTCATGGAAGCAGCTTGGTCTGGGCCCAATGTAGTGGGGGCTACAGAGCTTGGCCTTCCATCACAGCCCGACTCGAGGCTCTGGTCGCCAACCCCAAGAGTCTGTGAAGTTAAAAGAGGATCAGTCATCGGTATATAAATGAACAGGTAATAATTTCATCCATGAATAAGCGCCCATGCCCCCCAAAGAGTCCCAATTAGAGGATAGGCCAAGGCAGGGACCCTCCAGGGGTGCACTATGGGTATACGCCCCGCAATCGCCACCTTAAGAACCGTCAGTCCGTCGAGATCGTGTTCAATAATGAAGGCAAGGATTGACAATAAAAGTGTCCCCTCGCTCGAAATGTCGGGTACCACAGTCTTACAGGTGAGAGAGTGTGCCTCCACAAACACCCGGGCGTCAAAACAGAAGAAGATGTTTGAAAGAATAATCAAGAATGACAAAAAGTCGCCGGGAAATGACAATCACAAAGGAGAAGAGGGGGGAGGGGGGGAGGAAAAACGAAACATAAGAAAGAGGAAAAGGCTTCCAGCACAATTTCTGAAGATGGCAGTGTTACGAACCCGGATCCAGCGTCCGAGCCCGGAGCAGTGATGACCGCGCCATCTGTGGGTCAGCTCCCGAAACCCCCTCCAAACGGACGACGACACCTGGTGAGGACGACGTATACTGACTACGAGGGCCAGTTTCCAGTCCCGTTCAGCGCTCAACACCGCCGCTGCTGACCTCTGGTGAGGTGAAGCTCAGACAACTGCGCCATCTATGGAGTGGATAGGTGGGCGTTTGTACCTGAGCCTGTAAGTGAGATGTTTTAGTGTCCCTGTTATTGATGACGTGTCTGCTTACAGAGTCGACCTGGGACTGCTGTGATGGGAGTTGAGTCAGTCTACCTGAGGCAGCCATCTCCATACCTTGTGCTTTGCTGCAGCAGCTGTGAAGTCGCTTCCCGGAAGAACACTGTGGTGTTACCCTGTCAGTGGAGTGACAGTAGAAGGATTACCCGGGGCCGACTGTAGGAGACGATTATCCACTGGGGTACTGAGGACAGGAGAGTGATTTGTGATATCACACGAGACTCCTGTCTAGGGCGTTACCCTAATATCGTTCGTGGAGTGGCCTGATCAGCGTTGCGGGTCCGGAACCTGCCAGCAGACCGGCTGGATTTGTGGTTGACGGCCTCCACGGCGGTGCCCCCAGTGGACCTGTGTTTTGGCTGACCTGTGGCCAGGGTAGGCTCAACTTCTCAGAAGAATTCGTTGTGTGGCCACGAAGAAGCACCGAGGACTCAGCTCCGAGAGTTTTGCACCAGAGTCTTCAGCAGAAGACAACAATTGTGTATTTTCCCCTGTACAGTGTTAATACCCCTCCCCCTGTGCACTTTTATATACTATTTATTTGGTGATGGGAATAATTATAGTCTTAAGTTCTTAACTTTTTTTCCCTACCCCCTTTAAGTTACTTGCGTCACGGATCACATCCCTTGAAAGCCACTACTGGCTTGGGGTCGGATACAACTTCCTCTAACAACATCAGAGTAAGAACCCCGTTGCGTCCCGAGAGGGCCGTAACAGGCAGTAGGAGCATATAAGGCTACAAAAGGACAGAGGACTGTCCCGTGGAGCATCACACCCCGGCAGCCGCCCACCAAGCTCTTCACAACGACAATGGCCTGGAAAGGGAGGGGTATTATCGCAGTAACTGTAACGTGGATGACTGCAGAAAACAGGGAACTATTTACTGAAAATCAAATTTTTGGGATTCAAATGATTTTGCACGAGTAGACACATTAGACGAAGAGGGAGAGTAATTTTTTGGACGAGTTCCAAAAAACTTATTTTGATAGATTAATGAGTTTTTTGGTAAGTAGAGACTGGAGAGACATGGGAGGAGGCTGTCCTTGGGACGAGAGCTGAGCCAACCTCTCCACGTTTTGCCCGAATCACTTTGCGTAATAGTGGCTTCATAGATTGTGTAACTCTTGTCCGTACAATTTGTACATTACTCCTTTGTTCTTTGTACACACATTCTTTTAAATAAAATTGTATTGTATTGTAACCTGGCAGTGGCTGACGTCACAATGATCTGGAGGGTATAAATAGCCTAACCCTCCAAACACACACCGAAACTACGACGTTGGTACAACGTTCGAACAAGTTTTAACACCTCCTAACCAGTTATAACAACCAATATAGCAAGTTGTAACAACGTTCTAATACGTCATAAACACGTTAAGCCAAGATGTAAGAACTTTATTACAAGTTGTAACAAGCGGAAAATAGAGTCAGTTTCGGTTTGTGTTTCCAGGGAAGCTACTCTATCTTTTGCGATATATTTAATTTTCTTAATAAACTAACTTGAACTTGAACGTGACAATGATTATGACGTAGATTCAAATATTAAAAAATTTAAAAATATTCGTAGTATTCTGAGCGCACACACCCACCCTCCTGGACGCACACACATATATACACACTTGCGGGCGCACACAAGCCAAAAGGAAACACGTTAACCGTCCAGCGACTTTAAGTTAATTAAGCGAATATTTCCTTAATTATGGAGGCGTGTGGGGGGCGGGCGTGGCGGCCGGCCCTACACCAGCAGGCTCCCTGGAGGTCAATAATTAGCTTGTCACCGCCTCGCCTCTGCCCGCCCCGCCGCCGTACCTTACAGCCATGCTGCTGCGTCTGCGAATATGTTTGCCTATGTTGCCGATAGTGTAGAGAAAGTCTGTTTATCTTGTCTTGAGTTTATCTTGAGATGATTTCGGGGCTTTAGTGTCCCCGCGGCCCGGTCCTCGACCAGGCCTCCACCCCCAGGAAGCAGCCCGTGACAGCTGACTAACTCCCAGGTACCTATTTACTGCTAGGTAACAGGGGCATTCAGGGTGAAAGAAACTTTGCCCATTTGTTTCTGCCTTGTGCGGGAATCGAACCCGCGCCACAGAATTACGAGTCCTGCGCGCTATCCACCAGGCTACGAGGCCCCTGTATCTCACCTTTTAATACAAATAAAGGTTGGAAGGATTTACAATAACATTTTAATTTGTATTTTATTTTATTTATATATACAGGAGTTCTTACATACTTGTACAGCCATTAGCGTGCATAGCGTTTCGGAAAAGTCCTTAATCTTAATTTTCCATGAATACGACCCGGCAAATCATTTAACAACCAGGGGCCAGATTCACGAAACAGTTACGCAAGCACTTACGAACCTGTACATCTTTTCTCAATCTTTGGCGGCTTTGTTTACAATTATTAAGCAGTTAATGAGCTCCGAAGCACCAGGAGGCTGTTTATAACAATACCAACAGTTGATTGAGAAGTTTTCATGCTTATAAACTGTTTAATAAATGTAACCAAAGCCGTCAAAGATTGAGGAAAGATGTACACGTTCGTAAGTGCTTGCGTAACTGCTTCGTGAATCTAGCCTCAGGTACCCATTCACTACTGGGTGAACAGAGGCGAACAGTTGAGGATTGGCACCTAGTCAATCCTTCCCGGGTAGGATACGAACCCAGGTTAAATCGCTGGCGAAGTGCGGGGAAAGTGTGTTACCACTGCGCCGTGCCACGGGGACTGCAATTCATTAAATTTAAATTAGATGTTTATCAATCAGAATGTTCGGTAATATGCTTATTGTTTGTTTTGTGTATATATATATATTTTATATATATATATATAAAATATATATATATATATATATATATATATATATATATATATATATATATATATATATATATATATATATATATATATATATATATATATATATATATATATATATTCCCTCTAATGCGTTATGCGTGGTTTCCTCCGAGGCTATGGGTCCCCCTTCTTCCAGCTAGAGGTGGTACTCCCTCCCTATATATATATATATATATATATATATATATATATATAAGCCTATACTTGCATAAACCACAAGTGAAGATAAACAATCTTTGGACAACACCCACCAGTGGGACTCGAACCCAGAAAGCACAACTACCTTCCAGTAGCTGGCATAACTAGTATGCTTTAACCCACTACGCCATCAGACCTTACAAAAGAAGTAGATAGTTCGAGATATATATATCTCAAACATCTCTACCTCCCGAAGGCACCAGATGAGTGAGGGGTCAGTCTGCAATTTTCGTCAAGCCACTGTCAATGTGAGAGAACTCGTGTCCAGCTTATAAGCCTATACTTGCATAAACCATATATATATATATATATATATATGTGTATGTATATTAGTATATTTTGGTAGCAGTCTTTCCTGTAGACATATATTGTTAAATATGACCGAAAAAGTAAGATTAATAATTCTAACACGAATTTTCTCAATATTTCTTATGGTTCTTTTCACTGTCGATGGTAATTGAAAAATCAGTTCTCCAAAATTCCTTTTTATTTCTAGTCTGACGTGGCACTTGAACGCGTTTCGTAATAACTTATTACATTTTCAAAGACTTTAGTTTACACACACACAACTATAACCTGCAAACACTAAAACAGATTTCTTACTATGCTATATTTCAAACGGTTTTTCATTTTATATACCTGCATTTGGGTGAGGTGATATGTTACAACAGTTTTGGATGAGGTGAGAACAAACTTTGAACACAAGATAGAACACGAAATATTGGGTAATAATGGGTAAAGTTAAAGGGGAAGAATGGAAGTAAATGCAAAGGGCCTAGTGGCCCATATTTCTTGATGCTTCTATATTGGTGTGGAGTCTTGAAGTGGGTAGAATTCTACCCACTTCAAGACTCCAAAGCTTAAAAAATTCAGTTTCTGACCAATTCTCACCATTTTTACATATAGTGTGCGCAGCTGTCTGTTCTACAATACACTTAGAATGGATTTTTCCTAATCCCTAAACGTTTTGAGCTATAATTTTTGTCTGAATTTGGTGCATATTTCAAATGCCATATTGACGATTTTTTTACAGTAAACTAAACTGAAAATCCATATTTTAAATCTATTAAAATGAAGATCATGTACTATTCTGAGAGCATAATAACACTTAATGAACAATTGGTGATATTTAATATTTTTGCAGCTGATCTGAAAATCTGAAATTTTCAATACTAAATGTTATAATTATTTTCATTTTTCTTGTTTTTCAAGTTACGTTCGTGATCATTTAGACAAAATTGGAGCGTTTTTTTAGTAGATTATACACTAAAAATTGGAAAGCGTTAGAGCAAGTTTGAGAAATTTAACCTATGGTGCATCGGGTCCTGTCGTATACAGTATATATATACGCCATACGTATATATATACGTATATATATACGTTTAAGCGTTATCTTGAGATGATTTCGGGACTTTAGTGTCCCCGCGGCCCGGTCCTCGACCAGGTCTCCACCCCCAGGAAGCAGCCCGTGACAGCTGACTAACACTCAGGTACCTATTTTACTGCTAGGTAACAGGAGCATTTGGTGAAAGAAACGCTGCCCATTGTTTCTCGCCAGCGCCCGGGATTGAACCCGGGACCACAGGATCACAAGTCCAACGTGCTGTCCGCTCGGCCAGCCGGCTCCCATGGGTATGGGCAATTACAACGTAATTGCCAATTGAAACCATACTGACCGCTTGTTATACTGGTGTTGACCTCGGGAGTCAGCGACAGTTGTGGAGGTCAACACACCTGGTTAACACCCCAGACGCTCCCAGGACTAATGACTGTACCATCATCCCGCACTACACAAACTCTCCATTGAAGACACCAGCTGGAAGAAGCTGGTGAAAGGAACACACTGATGCACCAGCTTCCTGTAGCATATTCCTTAAGCTAACGCATCTAGTCTTAATGATGGGGTGTGTGAAGGTAACTCAATTTCTTACCTTATTATGCACCCCATACCCATCCCGTGGAGGGTGGGGTGGAAAGGGTTACTGAGGAAAATAATAGGTTCAGGAACTGAACCTCATAATTCCTTTAGCTAAGCAAGTGACAATCTTTTGAAGCTAGTTACACTGTTCTTAATGTTACATACGCTTGTACATATTATACAATCATTTACACAAATACATATACATATCAATAATCTTTTTATATCACAAGTGATTCAACAAGACTCACAACAGTCACTATACAAGGCACTTTACATCTATGGTGAGTCGCACAATTACTAGTCTTGCTCCACACCCACCCAACTGGGCGGCAGTTTTAGTCATGTGCAGGCTGCACCTACAGTCATGTGCAGGCTGCACCTACAGTCATGTGCAGGCTGCACCTACAGTCATGTGCAGGCTGCACCTACAGTCATGTGCAGGCTGCACCTACAGTCATGTGCAGGCTGCACCTACTGCCATGTGCAGGCTGCACCTACTGCCATTTGCAGGCGGCCTGGTTCAACCTCATGTTAGTTAGCCTTCGGTTACTTAACAAATGAAGTTCTTCCCAACCTTACTTTTAATTGTGCAATTATTGTATATTGATTCAGAATTTAATTTATATCTTAACTCTGGGTCACTTCTACTTTTGAGAACCATGGCGGTTGTGCCGTGATATGTTAATTTGGATAAGACCTTCATTTGGCTATATGAATTATCCACAGATAGAATTATCCTTAGCGTTTTCAGTTTTTATATTTAACCCTTTTATGTTCCAGATTTGTTATGGTAAACATCGTGGAACAAAGGAACTAAATTTTATGCACAGTTACTTATAAACAAGATAAACAAGATTTTATCAATTCTTAATCTATTGCAAAATTGGTATAATCTATATAAATACAATTGGAAATGTTCGTTTGTTCAAAATCGCTAATCTCCGAAAGTTCTTCACCGATTGCTTTGAAATTTTCACACAATGTTCCATTCGCATCCGAGCGGGTTTATATATACATACTATATTGATGTCACGTCTGTGACGGAGAAAAACATGTTTTTTTTTTAAACTGTGTTTTTCATGTGAGAGAAATCTTCGAAACCTCTTTACCGATTACTTTGAAATTTTGACACAACGTTGCATTCGAATAGGCGCGTGTTTTTATATACTTACTATATATATGCCTCACCTGTGATAGGAAAAACATGCTTTTTTTAACAGCGCCATCTGTTGGACGAAAGAGCAACACACGCTGTTATCTCCCAAAGTTCTTCACTGATTGCTTTGAAATTCGAACACAACGTTCCATTAGACTATGTGTGTTTTTTTATGTACCTACTATATAAATGCCACACCTGAGACAGGTAAAAACATTTTTTTTTTTTTAAACAGTGCCATCTGCTGCACGTAATAGCAACACACATGCTATACTAAATATGTTACTAATTCCATTTGTGTTTCCGATTGCATTGATAAATTTAATTTATATAAATTTCGATTTATTTGAATTTTTATTAAATTATTTTGTGTGACTTTGTGTTGGAATTGAGCTGTGTTCTTTACTATACCATTCATTTTGTAAGTATAAGTATAGATACCACACCTGTGACAGGTAAAAACTTTTTTTTAAAAAAACAGCACCATCTGTTGCACATTAGAGCAACACACACACACACTATACTAAATATGTTATGATTCCATTTCAATGTTTTCGATTGCATTGACAAATTAAATTTTCATATATTTCAATTTATTTTAACTTATTTTAATTTTTGATTTAATTATTTTTTGTGACATTGTGTTGGAACTGAGCCATGTTGTTTACCATACCATTTATTTTGAAAGTATAAGTATAGATGCAACACCTGTGACAGGTAAAAACATTTTTTTTAAGAATAGCGCCATCTGTTGCATGTAAGAGCAACACATGCTATACTAAATATGTTACGATTAAATTTCAGTGAATGAATTTTCATAGATTTCGAATCATTTTGATTTTGATTTTATTAATTTGTGTTATGTTGCATTGGAATTTAGCTGTGTTGTTTATCATACCATTCATTTCGTGAGTATAGTTTATTTATTTATTTTTTTATTGTTTTTCATTTCGTTTTTTTTCAACTATTTTTCTTATATTTCAGTGATGGGAACATCAGATCATTTGGGAATGCATCAGACGAGGAAGTGGGGAATGGTGGGGAGGACGAGGTGATGGGAGGGGGGGATGATGAGGAAGATGAGTGGACAGGGGAGGGAGTAATGATGGGAAGTACGAGGGGACAGTGGAATTGGGGACAGTGGGGACGAGGGGACAGGGGAATGAAGAACGGTGGAGAGGACAAGGGAATGGAGGGAAGACGAGGGGATGGGGGAGTGAGGAATGGTTGGGAGGACGAGGGGACAGGGGAGGCGGGAATGATGAGGACTGGGAGACTGGGGCGTTGCTGAGCCACAGCAATGCGTGGCCGGGTACAGCTAGTTCTTATATAAATCATAGGAAATTTCTGTATTTTTCCTGTATGTTGGAAGGAGACCCGAATTCAGCCCTTCAGTAATTCAATATAGATATTTTTAAATGTAGTTATAAAATGGTATAAAATTTATCCATTTATGTATGTAATACAGAATTTTTTTCAGCTCAGACAGGCGCGCCATAGTTGTGGGATTTTGTTTTTTATAGTCACACATTGTTTTCTCCAGAGTAATGATTTCGTTCTCACGGTGACATACACCGTGTGAGCAGCTGCCCTCTGTGACATACACCGTGTGAACAGCTGCCGTCTGTGACACACACCGTGTGAACAGCTGCCGTCTGTGACACACACCGTGTGAACAGCTGCCGTCTGTGACACACACCGTGTGAACAGCTGCCGTCTGTGACACACACCGTGTGAACAGCTGCCGTCTGTGACACACACCGTGTGAACAGCTGCCGTCTGTGACATACACCGTGTGAACAGCTGCCGTCTGTGACACACACCGTGTGAACAGTGACCACTCACAACTTAGCGCACCCCAGCAACATGTTGGTCAGATATCAACTTCACCAATAGCGTGGTCAGTTCCCCCTCTGAATCACATTAACAAAAATCTTCACCTTCTCTCATTTTTAATCCGCTCTTCGTGTTCGGTTCTTCTCAATGGGTTGAGAGGAAGAGACCCAATGTTTAACTGTGGGTCCTCCTTAACCACTCCTTGCGCTTGCGCAGCCCAGGTTACCTTGAGGTTATCTTGAGATGATTTCGGGGCTTTAGTGGCCCCGCGACCCGGTCCTCGACCAGGCCTCCACCCCCAGGAAGCAGCCCGTGACAGCTGACTAACACCCAGGTACCTATTTTACTGCTAGGTAACAGGGGCATAGGGTGAAAGAAACTCTGCCCATTGTTTCTCGCCGGCGCTTGGGATAGAACCGAGGACCACAGGATCACAAGTCCAGCGCGCTGTCCGCTCGGCCGACCGGCTCCCAGGTTAGGTTAAGGTTTGCATCTGTTTGAGTCCTGTTAGGGGCCTCGCTCAGTTAGGTTAGATTTAAAGTCTTGTTAGGGCCTTGCTTCGTTAGGTCTCGTGTCGCTCGGCCACCGGTCTCCTGACGAGAGGTTAGGTTAGGTTAGGTTGGGTTGTCTACTGATTCCTATGTCAGGCTCGCTCTTACTAAGTGGTCTCTTAGAGATTTTCCTCTCCTCCACGCTCTCATGGGTGGGGTTTCTGGGAGTCTGCTGCATGCCAGGGGGTCTCCGTAGGTCGATTTAAGCCAATCCCAAAATCCTGCCAACTTTTCTTTCAGGGGGCCGGCTAGGCCAGGGAAGAACAGCGTGGGTTCTTGTCCTGTCCAGGTTGTCTTTTTACGGGCTGGAGTAGCTGGTGTCTTCCTAGGGTCTGCTGTCATCTGCGGCCTTCTCCATAATCCTGCCCAGATAACCTCTCTCTGTGAAAAGTTTCCATAGGTTCTCCAACTGTGGGAGTAGGTCATCCTCTCTGCTCTTTATCCTTTTCAGTCTTATTCCCAGAGTATGGTAGATATTCCTTCAGTGCCTGCGGGTGGCTTGAGTCATACCTCAAGTACGTGTGCAGGTTTGTTGGTTTATAATAGGTTGGGGTTTGTAGAGTCCAGTGGGTCTTACCTATGTACACCCTGGTGTCTAGGAAAGCGATTGATGAATCGCTTTTCTCCAAGGTGAACTTGAGGGGTCCTTGGACCGTGTTGGCTCAGGTGAAGAACGGCTGTAGCAATCCTTCCCTTTCTTCCATTACTCCAAATATGTCGTCAATGTTTCTGAAGTAGAATCTTGGCGAGTCTTCTCTTTTCACCTTCTGTTGCTCGAAGGTGATATGGACGAAGATTTCTGCGATCACCGTCACACTGTTCGAAGCCCCTTGTCGCCGTTCCTTCAGTTGGTCTATATGTTCTTCCGTCGAACTTCAATATTGTGTCCCTCATGACATGCAAGATGGCGTCTTCCAGAGTCTGCCTTGAGGGTGTCCTCCAAACCCCTGCTTCTCTCAGCTTCCCCATTATTCTGTACCTATTGTCCTCGAAGAATTTTGCTACATCTATTGTACCTCCCCTCGTGGCATGCTCGGGCTGAGCAAAACCACATCCATGGAAAACAGCAGAGCTCCTCTCAGGACCGGGCCGCTTATCTCTGCTATCCTGTTTAAGAAATCAGTTGTATCCTTGAGCCTTTCAGTAAGGAGTTGTACGAGTGGGCTCAGAAGGGCTGTGCACACCCAGCCCACCTGTCTTGTAGGTGCCCTGGTGTGGAGTACCTGGAGGTCCCCAGGACCCACTAGTACTAACCGTCACTATTCAGACCTGTTTGTAACCGTTCATGACAAAAACACATAACAAAAATTACTAGAGAGCACAATATATAAACCTGAACATTCTCCAAATTCCTTTTATTTAAGAAATATTAAGCCAACAAGGAAACGAACAATCACATCACTGTTTAAGTTTCATCAAATTCGACCCTGGAGGGAGTTCATCTCGTCAAGAACACCCACAGGAGCCCTGGGGGCCCTGCTGGTGGCTGGGCCGGGGGAGCCCGCCCCAGGGGACGACACACACACACGAAGAGATTAATTTAAACACTCACAGAATCTCCTTAACCTTCAACGCTATGAGATGAGCTGCAGTTTTTTCCTTTCCCAGACGCGAGAGGTGAGGCGGAGAAGCAAAAAGTCCGCTTTTTTGTTACAATCTTCAGAGGAGCCTTTGATGCTAAGTTTCATTCTCCTTTTTATTTCTTTTTGGATAAAGGTATGAAAACAAGGCAAGTTTTATGGTAACTTAATCCTCGCTTATTCTTAGATGGGGTCTGTCATAGTCCTAGCTCGTCTGTCATAGTCCCAGCTGGTCTGTCATAGCCCCAGCTGGTCTGTCATAGTCCCAGCTGGTCTGTCATAGTCCCAGCTCGTCTGTCATAGTCCCAGCTGGTCTGTCATAGCCCCAGCTGGTCTGTCATAGTCCCAGCTGGTCTGTCATAGTCCCAGCTGGTCTGTCATAGTCCCAGCTGGTCTGTCATAGTCCCAGCTGGTCTGTCATAGTCCCAGCTGGTCTGTCATAGTCCCAGCTGGTCTGTCATAGTCCCAGCTGGTCTGTCATAGTCCCAGCTCGTCTGTCATAGTCCCAGCTCGTCTGTCATAGTCCCAGCTGGTCTGTCATAGTCCCAGCTGGTCTGTCATAGTCCCAGCTGGTCTGTCATAGTCCCAGCTGGTCTGTCATAGTCCCAGCTGGTCTGTCATAGTCCCAGCTGGTCTGTCATAGTCCCAGCTGGTCTGTCATAGTCCCAGCTGGTCTGTCATAGTCCCAGCTCGTCTGTCATAGTCCCAGCTGGTCTGTCATAGTCCCAGCTGGTCTGTCATAGTCCCAGCTGGTCTGTCATAGTCCCAGCTGGTCTGTCATAATCCCAGCTGGTCTGCCATAGTCCCAGCTGGTCTGTCATAGTCCCAGCTGGTCTGTCATAGTCCCAGCTGGTCTGTCATAGTCCCAGCTGGTCTGTCATAGTCCCAGCTGGTCTGTCATAGTCCCAGCTGGTCTGTCATAGTCCCAGATGGTCTGTCATAGCCCCAGCTGGTCTGTCATAGTCCCAGCTGGTCTGTCATAGTCCCAGCTGGTCTGTCATAGCCCCAGCTGGTCTGTCATAGTCCCAGCTGGTCTGTCATAGTCCCAGCTCGTCTGTCACCAACCACCCAAGCACAGCGCCACCAACCACCCAAGCAGAGCGCCACCAACCACCCAAGCACAGCGCCACAAACCACCCAAGCACAGCGCCACCCACCACCCAAGCACAGCGCCACCAACCACCCAAGCACAGCGCCACCAACCACCCAAGCACAGCGCCACAAACCACTCAAGCACAACGTCACCAACCACCCAAGCACAGCGCCACCCACCACCCAAGCACAGCGCCACCAACCACCCAAGCACAGCGCCACGAACCACCCAAGCACAGCACCACGAACCACCCAAGCACAGCACCACAAACCACCCAAGCACAACGTCACCAACACCCCAAGCACAGCGCCACCAACCACCCAAGCACAGCGCCACCAACCACCCAAGCACAGCGCCACCAATCACCTAAGCACAGCGCCACCAACCACCCAAGCACAGCGCCACGAACCACCCAAGCACAGCACCAGGAACCACCCAAGCACAGCGCCACAAACCACCCAAGCACAACGTCACCAACACCCCAAGCACAGCGCCACCAACCACCCAAGCACAGCACCACCAACCACCCAAGCACAGCACCACCAACCACCCAAGCACAGCACCACCAACCACCCAAGCACAGCGCCACCAACCACCCAAGCACAGCACCACCAACCACCCAAGCACAGCGCCACCAACCACCCAAGCACAGCACCACCAACCACCCAAGCACAGCACCACCAACCACCCAAGCACAGCACCACCAACCACCCAAGCACAGCGCCACCAACCACCCAAGCACAGCACCACCAACCACCCAAGCACAGCGCCACCAACCACCCAAGCACAGCGCCACGAACCACCCAAGCACAGCACCACGAACCACCCAAGCACAGCACCACAAACCACCCAAGCACAACGTCACCAACACCCCAAGCACAGCGCCACCAACCACCCAAGCACAGCGCCACCAACCACCCAAGCACAGCGCCACCAATCACCTAAGCACAGCGCCACCAACCACCCAAGCACAGCGCCACGAACCACCCAAGCACAGCACCAGGAACCACCCAAGCACAGCGCCACAAACCACCCAAGCACAACGTCACCAACACCCCAAGCACAGCGCCACCAACCACCCAAGCACAGCACCACCAACCACCCAAGCACAGCACCACCAACCACCCAAGCACAGCACCACCAACCACCCAAGCACAGCGCCACCAACCACCCAAGCACAGCACCACCAACCACCCAAGCACAGCGCCACCAACCACCCAAGCACAGCACCACCAACCACCCAAGCACAGCGCCACCAACCACCCAAGCACAGCACCACCAACCACCCAAGCACAGCACCACCAACCACCCAAGCACAGCACCACCAACCACCCAAACACAGCGCCACCAACCACCCAAAAACAGCCCCACCAAACCACCCAAGAACAGCCCCACCAACCACCCAAGCACAGCGCCACCAACCACCCAAGCACAGCACAACCAACTACGCAAGCACAGCACAACCAACCACCCAAGCACAGCGCCACCAACCACCCAAGCACAGCGCCACCAACCACCCAAGCACAGCACCACCAACCATCCAAGCACAGCCCCAACAACCACCCAAGCACAGCGCCACCAACCATCCGAGCACAGCCCCACCAACCACCCAAGCACATCGCCACCAACCATCCAAGCACAGCGCCACCAACCATCCAAGTACAGCCCCACCAACCACCTAAGCACAGCGGCACCAACCATCCAAGCACAGCGCCACCAACCACCAAAGTACAGCGCCACCAACCACCCAAGCACAGCGCTACCAACAACCCAAGTACAACGCCACCAACCACACAAGCTCAGCGCCACCAACCACCCAAGTACAGCGCCACCAACCACCCAAGCACAGCGCCACGAACCATCCAAGCACAGCGCCACCAACCATCCAAGCACAGCGGCACCAACCATCCAAGTACAGCGCCACCAACCACCCAAGCACAGCGCCACCAACCATCCAAGCACAGCGCCACCAACCATCCAAGCACAGCGGCACCAACCATCCAAGTACAGCGCCACCAACCACACAAGCACAGCGCCACCAATCACACAAGCACAGCCCCACCAACCATTCAAGCACAGCGCCACCAACCACCCAACCACAGCGCCACCAACCACCAAAGCACAGCGCCACCAACCATCCAAGCACAGCGGCACCAACCATGCAAGGTCATCGCCACCAACCATCCAAGCTCAGCGCCACCAACCATCCAAGCACAGCGGCACCAAAGCACAGCGCCACCAACCATCCAAACACAGCGCCACCAACCATCCAAGCACAGCGCTACCAAGCATCCAAGCACAGCGCCATCAACCATCCAAGCACAGCGGCACCAAAGCACAGCGCCACCAATCATCCAAGCACAGCCCCACAAAACACCCAAGCACAGCCCCACAAACCACCCAACCACAGCGCCAACAACCACCCAAGCACAGCACCACCAACCTTCCAAGCATAGCGCCAACAACCACCCAAGCACAGCACCACCAACCTTCCAAGCATAGCGCCGCCAACCACCCAATTACAGCGCCACCAACCATCCAAGCACAGCACCACCAACCACCCAAGCACAGCGCCACCAACCATCCAAGCACAGCCCCACCAACCACCCAAGCACAGCGCCACCAACCACCCAAGCACAGCGCCACCAACCATCCAAGCACAGCGCCACCAACCATCCAAGCACAGCTCCACCAACCACCGAAGCACAGCACCACCAACCACCCAAGCACAGCACCACCAACCACCCAAGCACAGCACCACCAACCACCCAAGCACAGCGCCACCAACCATCCAAGCACAGCGCCACCAACCATCCAAGCACAGCGCCACCAACCACCCAAGCACAGCGCCACCAACCACCCAAGCACAGCACCACCAACCTTCCAAGCATAGCGCCACCAACCACCCAATTACAGCGCCACCAACCATCCAAGCACAGCACCACCAACCACCCAAGCACAGCGCCACCAACCATCCAAGCACAGCCCCACCAACCACCCAAGCACAGCGCCACCAACCACCCAAGCACAGCGCCACTAACCATCCAAGCACAGCGCCACCAACCATCCAAGCACAGCTCCACCAACCACCCAAGCATAGCACCACCAACCACCCAAGCACAGCACCACCAACCACCCAAGCACAGCGCCACCAACCACCGAAGCACAGCGCCACCAACCACCCAAGCACAGCTATACCAACCATCCAAGCACAGCGCCACCAACCACCCAAGCACAGCGCAACCAACCACCCAAGCACAGCGCCACCAACCACCGAAGCACAGCACCACCAACCACCCAAGCACAGCGCCACCAACCACCCAAGCACAGCACCACCAACCACCCAAGTACAGCGTCACCAACCACCCAAGCACAGCGCCGTCAACCACACAAGCACAGCGCCACCAACCACCCAAGCACAGCGCCACCAAATATCCAATCACAGCACAATAAACCACCCAACCACTCAAGCACACCACCACCAACCATCCAAGCACAGCGCCACCCAAGCACAGCACCACCAACCACCCAAGCACAGCGCCACCAACCACCCAACCACAGCGCCACCAACCACCAAAGCACAGCGCCACCAACCATCCAAGCACAGCGGCACCAACCATGCAAGGTCATCGCCACCAACCATCCAAGCTCAGCGCCACCAACCATCCAAGCACAGCGGCACCAAAGCACAGCGCCACCAACCATCCAAACACAGCGCCACCAACCATCCAAGCACAGCGCTACCAAGCATCCAAGCACAGCGCCATCAACCATCCAAGCACAGCGGCACCAAAGCACAGCGCCACCAATCATCCAAGCACAGCCCCACAAAACACCCAAGCACAGCCCCACAAACCACCCAACCACAGCGCCAACAACCACCCAAGCACAGCACCACCAACCTTCCAAGCATAGCGCCAACAACCACCCAAGCACAGCACCACCAACCTTCCAAGCATAGCGCCGCCAACCACCCAATTACAGCGCCACCAACCATCCAAGCACAGCACCACCAACCACCCAAGCACAGCGCCACCAACCATCCAAGCACAGCCCCACCAACCACCCAAGCACAGCGCCACCAACCACCCAAGCACAGCGCCACCAACCATCCAAGCACAGCGCCACCAACCATCCAAGCACAGCACCACCAACCACCGAAGCACAGCACCACCAACCACCCAAGCACAGCACCACCAACCACCCAAGCACAGCACCACCAACCACCCAAGCACAGCGCCACCAACCATCCAAGCACAGCGCCACCAACCATCCAAGCACAGCGCCACCAACCACCCAAGCACAGCGCCACCAACCACCCAAGCACAGCACCACCAACCTTCCAAGCATAGCGCCACCAACCACCCAATTACAGCGCCACCAACCATCCAAGCACAGCACCACCAACCACCCAAGCACAGCGCCACCAACCATCCAAGCACAGCGCCACCAACCACCCAAGCACAGCGCCACCAACCACCCAAGCACAGCGCCACTAACCATCCAAGCACAGCGCCACCAACCATCCAAGCACAGCTCCACCAACCACCCAAGCATAGCACCACCAACCACCCAAGCACAGCACCACCAACCACCCAAGCACAGCGCCACCATCCACCGAAGCACAGCGCCACCAACCACCCAAGCACAGCTATACCAACCATCCAAGCACAGCGCCACCAACCACCCAAGCACAGCGCAACCAACCACCCAAGCACAGCGCCACCAACCACCGAAGCACAGCACCACCAACCACCCAAGCACAGCGCCACCAACCACCTAAGCACAGCACCACCAACCACCCAAGTACAGCGTCACCAACCACCCAAGCACAGCGCCGTCAACCACACAAGCACAGCGCCACCAACCACCCAAGCACAGCGCCACCAAATATCCAATCACAGCACAATAAACCACCCAACCACTCAAGCACACCACCACCAACCATCCAAGCACAGCGCCATCCAAGCACAGCGCCATCCAAGCACAGCGCAACAAACCACCCAAGCACAACACCACCAACCACCCAAGCACAGCGCCATCAATTACCCAAGCACAGCACCACCAACCACCCAAGCACAGCACCACCAATTACCCAAGCACAGCACCACCAACCACCCAAGTACAGCGTCACCAACCACCCAAGCACAGCGCCGTCAACCACACAAGCACAGCGCCACCAACCACCCAAGCCCCACGCCACCAAATATCCAATCACAGCACAATAAACCACCCAAGCACTACGCCACAAACCACCCAATCACAGCCCAATGAATCACCCAAGTACAGCGCCACCAACCACTTAAGCACAGCGCCACCAACCACTTAAGCACAGCGCCACCAACCACCCAAGTACAGCGCCACCAACCATCCAAGCACAGCACCACCAACCACTCAAGCACAGCGCCACCAACCACCCAAGCACAGCGCCACCAACCACCCAAGCACAGCGCAACCACCCATCCAAGCACAGCGCCACCAACTACCCAAGCACAGCGCCACCAACCACCCAAGCACAACGCCCACCAACCACCCAAGCACAGCACCACTAACCATCCAAGCACAGCGCAACCAACCACCCAAGCACAGCACAACCAACCACCCAAGCACAGCGCCACCAACAACCCGAGCACAGCACAATAAACCACCCAAGCACAGCGCCACTAACCACCCAAGCACAGCGCAACAAACCACCCAAGCACAGCGCAACAAACCACCCAAGCACAGCGCCACTAACCACCCAAGCACAGCGCAACAAACCACCCAAGCACAGCGCAACCAACCACCCAAGCACAGCCCTACCAACCACCCAAGCACAGCACCACCAACCACCCAAGCACAGCGCCACTAACCACCCAAGCACAGCGCAACAAACCACCCAAGCACAGCGCCACCAACCATCCAAGCACAGCGCCACCAACCACACAAGCACAGCCCCGCCAACCACACAAGCACAGCACCACCAACCACCCAAGCACAGCGCTACCGACTACCCAACCACAGCGTCACTAACGACCCAAGCACAGCGCCACCAACCACTCAAGCACAGTACCACCAACCATCCAAGCACAGCGCCACCAACCACCCAAGCACAGCACCACCAACCACGCAAGCACAGCACCACCAACCACCAAAGCACAGCGCCACCAACCACTAAAGCACAGCACCACCAACCATTGAAGCACAGCACCACCACCCACCAAAGCACAGCGCCACCAACCACTAAAGCACAGCGCCACCAACCACTAAAGCACAGCCCCACCAACCACCCAAGCACAGCGCCACCAACCACCCAAGCACAGCACCACCAACCACCCAAGCACAGCGCAACAAACCACCCAAGCACATCGCCACCAACCATCCAAGCACAGCGCCACCAACCACACAAGCACAGCCCCGCCAACCACAGAAGCACAGCACCACCAACCACCCAAGCACAGCGCCACCAACCACCCAAGCACAGCACCACCAACCACCCAAGCACAGCGCCACCAATTACCCAAGCACAGCACCAACCACCCAAGTACAGCGCCACCAACCACTTAAGCACAGCGTCACCAACCACCCAAGCACAGCACCACCAACCACCCAAGCACAGCCCCACCAACCACCCAAGCACAGCGCCACCAATTACCCAAGTACAGCACCACCAACCACCCAAGTACAGCGCCACCAACCACTTAAGCACAGCGTCACCAACCACCCAAGCACAGCGCCGTCAACCACACAAGCACAGCGCCACCAACCACCCAAGCACAGCGCCATCAACCATCCAATCACAGCACAATAAACCACCCAAGCACTACGCCACAAACCACCCAATCACAGCCCAATGAATCACCCAAGTACAGCGCCACCAACCATCCAAGCACAGCGCCACCAACCACTTAAGCACAGCGCCACCAACCACCCAAGTACAGCGCCACCAACCATCCAAGCACAGCACCACCAACCACTCAAGCACAGCGCCACCAACCACCCAAGCACAGCGCCACCAACCACCCAAGCACAGCGCAACCACCCATCCAAGCATAGCGCCACCAACTACCCAAGCACAGCGCCACCAACCACCCAAGCACAGCGCCCACCAACCACCCAAGCACAGCACCACTAACCATCCAAGCACAGCGCAACCAACCACCCAAGCACAGCGCAACCAACCACCCAAGCACAGCGCCACCAATAACCCGAGCACATCACAATAAACCACCCAAGCACAGCGCCACTAACCACCCAAGCACAGCGCAACAAACCACCCAAGCATAGCGCAACAAACCACCCAAGCACAGCGCCACTAACCACATAAGCACAGCGCAACAAACCACCCAAGCACAGCGCAACCAACCACCCAAGCATAGCCCTACCAACCACCCAAGCACAGCGCCACCAACCACCCAAGCACAGCGCCACTAACCACCCAAGCACAGCGCAACAAACCACCCAAGCACAGCGCCACCAACCATCCAAGCACAGCGCCACCAACCATCCAAGCACAGCGCTACCAACTACCCAACCACAGCGTCACTAACGACCCAAGCACAGCGCCACCAACCACTCAAGCACAGTACCACCAACCATCCAAGCACAGCGCCACCAACCACTCAAGCACAGCGCCACCAACCGCTCAAGCACAGCGCCACCAACCATTGAAGCACAGCACCACCAACCACCCAAGCACAGCGCCACTAACCACCCAAGCACAGCGCAACAAACCACCCAAGCACAGCGCCACCAACCATCCAAGCACAGCCCCGCCAACCACCCAAGCACAGCACCACCAACCACACAAGCACAGCCCCGCCAACCACACAAGCACAGCACCACCAACCACCCAAGCACAGCGCTACCAACTACCCAACCACAGCGTCACTAACGACCCAAGCACAGCGCCACCAACCACTCAAGCACAGTACCACCAACCATCCAAGCACAGCGCCACCAACCACTCAAGCACAGCGCCACCAACCATTGAAGCACAGCACCACCAACCACACAAGCACAGCCCCGCCAACCACACAAGCACAGCACCACCAACCACCCAAGCACAGCGCTACCAACTACCCAACCACAGCGTCACTAACGACCCAAGCACAGCGCCACCAACCACTCAAGCACAGTACCACCAACCATCCAAGCACAGCGCCACCAACAATCCAAGCACAGCGCCACCAACCACCAAAGCACAGCGCCACCAACCACTAAAGCACAGCACCACCAACCACCCAAGCACAGCGCCACCAACCACCCAAGCACAGCACCACCAACCACCCAAGCACAGCGCCACCAACCACTAAAGCACAGCACCACCAACCACCCAAGCACAGCGCCACCAACCACCCAAGCACAGCACCACCAACCACCCAAGCACAGCACCACCAACCACCAAAGCACAGCGCCACCAACCACTAAAGCACAGCACCACCAACCATTGAAGCACAGCACCACCAACCACCAAAGCACAGCGCCACCAACCACTAAAGCACAGCGCCACCAACCACTAAAGCACAGCCCCACCAACCACCCAAACACAGCGCCACCAACCACCCAAGCACAGCACCACCAACCACCCAAGCACAGCGCAACAAACCACCCAAGCACATCGCCACCAACCATCCAAGCACAGCGCCACCAACCACACAAGCACAGCCCCGCCAACCACACAAGCACAGCACCACCAATCACCCAAACACAGCGCCACCAACAACCCAAGCACAGCACCACCAACCACTCAAGCACAGCGCCACCAACAACCCAAGCACAGCACCACCAACCACTCAAGCACAGCGCCACCAACAACCCAAGCACAGCACCACCAACCACTCAAGCACAGCACCACCAATCACACAAGCACAGCACCACCAATCACCCAAACACATCGCCACCAACCATCCAAGCACAGCGCCACCAACCACACAAGCACAGCCCCGCCAACCACACAAGCACAGCACCACCAATCACCCAAACACAGCGCCACCAACAACCCAAGCACAGCACCACCAACCACTCAAGCACAGCGCCACCAACAACCCAAGCACAGCACCACCAACCACTCAAGCACAGCGCCACCAACAACCCAAGCACAGCACCACCAACCACTCAAGCACAGCGCCACCAACCACCCAAGCACAGCACCTATAATGTGTTTTCTAGTCTCCGTCTGCTTCACGCTCAAAACATTGTTCAATGTCTAAGCTGCTTCGCTTACAGCCCAGCCGTCTGTCACCAGGACCTGGCGCCCTGGAACTCCTCGTCTGTCTCATTTAAAGAACTTGCTAGAGCAACCTCCACATGACGTACTTAACATACATACATAACATATATGACGATAATTGAGCCCAAACTAACAAAACTTACCAACACTAGTCAGTAACACGGTACAACACTTACCAACACTGGTCAGTAACACCGTACAACACTTACCAACACTGGTCAGTAACACCGTACAACACTTACCAACACTGGTCAGTAACACCGTACAACACTTACCAACACTGGTCAGTAACACCGTACAACACTTACCAACACTGGTCAGTAACACCGTACAACACTTACCAACACCGGTCAGAGACACCTTACAACACTTACCAACACCGGTCAGTAACACCGTACAACACTTACCAACACCGGTCAGAGACACCTTACAACACTTACCAACACCGGTCAGAGACACCTTACAACACTTACCAACACCGGTCAGAGACACCTTACAACACTTACCAACACTGGTCAGAGACACCTTACAACACTTACCAACACCGGTCAGAGACACCTTACAACACTTACCAACACTGGTCAGAGACACCTTACAACACTTACCAACACTGGTCAGAGACACCTTACAACACTTACCAACACTGGTCAGAGACACCTTACAACACTTACCAACACCGGTCAGAGTAACATCTAAACACAAACTCAGCTCACAAAGTGTGTCCTGCCACCTGAGCCTTTTAATAAACTTGTCTAGCTGGAGTGTAACATGTTCTAACAAGAGTCAGGATTACATGTCCCAGTCACCACTCTGGGATGATGCGACCAACAATAGTAGCGCTGTTTCTCTCACTTACATTAAGAGTTACAGAAGTAAGAGTCGTTACTGTCGGTTGAAGACAAGACATTAGATAGCGGCTAACGCTTTCCCTGTGGTGATGCTGTATGGGTCAACATCGCAGCAACACTGGTGATGTTGACCAAAATATCCCAGCAACACTAGTGATGATGACATAATAACATATTACACAAACACAACATCAGAAAACGACCAGGTACGACACACCAAATGATCTAACATAACGTTACAGCCACAAGCTGGGAGAGTCAGAGGATCGAGCGAGCCGTGGAAGATCTGGTCAGCTGGAGGACTGCTGGTATCCTCATCCCAGATGGTGGGGACCTGACCCCAGAACAAACACACACACCAAGTCTGAAAATCTTGAAGGGGAGACTTTTGCTTAGCTGGGGGCAGGTATAAATATGTTTGGAGTTATAGTAAAGAGACGCCAGCTCAGCCAAGGGATCTTTGTGTGGGATCTTGTAGAACAGAGATAATGGAGGCGGGAATACTCGCTGATTTGTATTTCTCAAGGCTGTGTATTATTAATACATGCACAATGTATGTCTCTAAGAAAGTATGTCTGTCTGTATGTTCGTAGGTAAAGGCGAGACAGTTGGGGTTAGTCTCACTGAACTTTCCAGTAAGACACGTGTAGTGGACAGTAGCCAGTAACACATGTGTAGTGGACAGTAGCCAGTAACACATGTGTAGTGGACAGTGGCCAGTAACACATGTGTAGTGGACAGTAGCCAGTAACACATGTGTAGTGGACAGTAGCCAGTAACACATGTGTAGTGGACAGTAGCCGGTAACACATGTGTAGTGGACAGTGGCCAGTAACACATGTGTAGTGGACAGTAGTTAGTAACACATATGTAGTGGACAGTAGCCAGTAACACATGTGTAGTGGACAGTAGCCAGTAACACATGTGTAGTGGACAGTGGCCAGTAACACATGTGTAGTACACAGTAGCCAGTAACACATGTGTAGTGGACAGTAGCCAGTAACACATGTGTAGTGGACAGTGGCCAGTAACACATGTGTAGTACACAGTAGCCAGTAACACATGTGTAGTGGACAGTGGCCAGTAACACATGTGTAGTGGACAGTAGCCAGTAACACATGTGTAGTGGACAGTAGCCAGTAACACATGTGTAGTGGACAGTAGCCAGTAACACATGTGTAGTGGACAGTGGCCAGTAACACATGTGTAGTGGACAGTGGCCAGTAACACATGTGTAGTACACAGTAGCCAGTAACACATGTGTAGTGGACAGTGGCCAGTAACACATGTGTAGTACACAGTAGCCAGTAACACATGTGTAGTGGACAGTGGCCAGTAACACATGTGTAGTACACAGTAGCCAGTAACACATGTGTAGTGGACAGTGGCCAGTAACACGTGTAGTAGACAGAGCATCATGCAATAACATTGCACTATTGCAAGAACGTAGTTTACAATAAACTTTCGGAAATGCCTTTGTGCGTGGTGCAGCTCTACGAGCACATCCCTAACAACGATGGGGTATATTAGGGAAGTATACTCTACGTCAGACCAATAAGTTCATTTCCTTCGCGTATTATATCGTTCCAACAACCTTCAGATATATCAATAATTATTTGTCAAGTTCACATGTTCAAGTTCAAGTTCAAGCATGTACCTCCTTCACGACCAACATATACCTCCTTCACCTCCTACACTATACCCTCTCATCAATTAATATACTCCAATCATGTCACCCCTTACTCTTCGCCTTTTTAGAGAATGTAAATTAATCTTTCTCATTTTTTTAATTTCTAATTCCTGGGATTAACTGTAGCCGTTGTCTGTACATTTTATATATAATGTGACCATTGTAGAGTCGGGTGACCAAACCTGAGCTGCATAATCTTAGTGGGGCCTCACATGGGTAAGAAAAAGCTGAATATTAGGTATTATATTACTAACACATTTTGTTATGAATACCAGGATCCTATTTGCTTTATTTCGAACATTACGAATTGATATCAAGGCTTGAGATCCATACCAAGTATGGCACTCAGATCTCTTTTACATTTAGATTTGGCAATTTCAACATTGATTGTCCACCAATTTCAACACTGATTGACTGATTGAAAAAACAATTTCAACATTGATTGATATTTAGCATATTAAATGTTTTCCTTTCCTTAGAAAGGACGTGACAAAAAACTCTAAAAAAAAAATAATGAAAATATACCAAGAAATGTGAAATTATCTTGAACATTACAATAATAATAATAATAATAACTGACTTTGGCAGTATTCTTCCAATAACTGTTTGCCGTGACCGTGTTAAGCCCAGGAGCTACAGTCCTTCACACAAGGGCAAGTGTACCCCAATTCCCTCACTGATCCGCCACCCTCTCATATTCACCACAATCCCGCCAATTTTCCTAACAATGTGTGTGTGCTGGGAACAATAGCTCGGTATCTGGTCAGCCTTCCTCAGTGGCTGTGCTCGGCCCCACACCACCCATCTCCCGGGCGGGGACCAGAAGACCCCCCCCACACCACCCATCTCCCGGGCGGGGACCAGAAGACCCCCCCCACACCACCCATCTCCCGGGCGGGGACCAGAAGACACCCCCCATCTCCCGGGTGGGGACCAGAAGACCCCCCCTCCACACCACCCATCTCCCGGGCGGGGACCAGAAGACCCCCCCCCACACCACCCATCTCCCGGGCGGGGACCAGAAGACCCCCCCCCACACCACCCATCTCCCGGGCGGGGACCAGAAGACCCCCCCCCCCACACCACCCATCTCCCGGGCAGGGACCAGAAGACCCCCCCCCCACACCACCCATCTCCCGGGCGGGGACCAGAAGACCCCCCCCACACCACCCATCTCCAGGGCGGGGACCAGAAGACCCCCCCCCCCACACCACCCATCTCCCGGGCGGGGACCAGAAGACCCCCCCCCCACACCACCCACTCCCGGGCAGGGACCAGAAGACCCCCCCACACCACCCATCTCCTGGGCGGGGACCAGAAGACCCCCCCCCACACCACCCATCTCCCGGGCAGGGACCAGAAGACCCCCCCCCACACCACCCATCTCCCGGGCGGGGACCAGAAGACCCCCCCTCCACACCACCCATCTCCCGGGCGGGGACCAGAAGACCCCCCCCCACACCACCCATCTCCCGGGCGGGGACCAGAAGACCCCCCCACACCACCCATCTCCCGGGCGGGGACCAGAAGACCCCCCCCCCACACCACCCATCTCCCGGGCAGGGACCAGAAGACCACCCCCCCACACCACCCATCTCCCGGGCGGGGACCAGAAGACCCCCCCCCCACACCACCCATCTCCCGGGCGGGGACCAGAAGACCCCCCCCACACCACCCATCTCCCGGGCAGGGACCAGAAGACCCCCCCACACCACCCATCTCCTGGGCGGGGACCAGAAGACCCCCCCCACACCACCCATCTCCCGGGCAGGGACCAGAAGACCCCCCCCCACACCACCCATCTCCCGGGCGGGGACCAGAAGACCCTCCCCCACACCACCCATCTCCCGGGCAGGGACCAGAAGACCCCCCCCACACCACCCATCTCCCGGGCGGGGACCAGAAGACCCCCCCCCACACCACCCATCTCCCGGGCGGGGACCAGAAGACCCCCCCCCCCACACCACCCATCTTCTGGGCGGGGACCAGAAGGCTCCCCCCCCACACCACCCATCTCCCGGGCGGGGACCAGAAGACCCCCCCACACCACCCATCTCCTGGGCGGGGACCAGAAGACCCCCCCCCACACCACCCATCTCCCGGGCGGGGACCAGAAGACCCCCCCCCACACCACCCATCTCCCGGGCGGGGACCAGAAGACCCCCCCCCCCACACCACCCATCTTCTGGGCGGGGACCCGAAGGCCCCCCCCCACACCACCCATCTCCCGGGCGGGGACCAGAAGACCCCCCCCACACCACCCATCTCCCGGGCAGGGACCAGAAGACCCCCCCACACCACCCATCTCCCGGGCGGGGACCAGAAGACCCCCCCCACACCACCCATCTCCCGGGCGGGGACCAGAAGACCACCCCCCCACACCACCCATCTCCCGGGCGGGGACCAGAAGACCCCCCCCACGCCACCCATCTCCCGGGCGGGGACCAGAAGACCCCCCATCTCCTGGGCGGGGACCTGAAGGCCCCCCAACACCACCCATCTCCCGGGCAGGGACCAGAAGACCCCCCCCCCCACACCACCCATCTCCCGGGCGGGGACCAGAAGACCCCCCCCCACACCACCCATCTCCCGGGCGGGGACCAGAAGACCCCCCCACACCACCCATCTCCCGGGCGGGGACCAGAAGACCCCCCCCCCCCACACCACCCATCTCCCGGGCGGGGACCAGAAGACCCCCCCCCCACACCACCCATCTCCCGGGCGGGGACCAGAAGACCCCCCCCCCACACCACCCATCTCCCGGGCGGGGACCAGAAGACCCCCCCCCCCACACCACCCATCTCCCGGGCGGGGACCAGAAGACCCCCCCCCACACCACCCATCTCCCGGGCGGGGACCAGAAGACCCCCCCCACACCACCCATCTCCCGGGCGGGGACCAGAAGACCCCCCCCCACACCACCCATCTCCCGGGCAGGGACCAGAAGACCCCCCCCCACACCACCCATCTCCCGGGCGGGGACCAGAAGACCCACCCCCACACCACCCATCTCCCGGGCGGGGACCAGAAGACCCCCCCCACACCACCCATCTCCCGGGCGGGGACCAGAAGACCCCCCCCCCACACCACCCACTCCTGGGCAGGGACCAGAAGACCCCCCCCACACCACCCATCTCCTGGGCGGGGACCAGAAGACCCCCCCCACACCACCCATCTCCCGGGCAGGGACCAGAAGACCCCCCCCACACCACCCATCTCCCGGGCGGGGACCAGAAGACCCCCCCTCCACACCACCCATCTCCCGGGCGGGGACCAGAAGACCCCCCCACACCACCCATCTCCCGGGCGGGGACCAGAAGACCCCCCCCCCACACCACCCATCTCCCGGGCGGGGACCAGAAGACCCCCCCCCACACCACCCATCTCCCGGGCAGGGACCAGAAGACCCCCCCCACACCACCCATCTCCCGGGCGGGGACCAGAAGACCCCCCCCCCACACCACCCATCTCCCGGGCGGGGACCAGAAGACCCCCCCCCCACACCACCCATCTCCCGGGCAGGGACCAGAAGACCCCCCCCACACCACCCATCTCCTGGGCGGGGACCAGAAGACCCCCCCCACACCACCCATCTCCCGGGCAGGGACCAGAAGACCCCCCCCACACCACCCATCTCCCGGGCGGGGACCAGAAGACCCTCCCCCACACCACCCATCTCCCGGGCAGGGACCAGAAGACCCCCCCCCACACCACCCATCTCCCGGGCGGGGACCAGAAGACCCCCCCACACCACCCATCTTCTGGGCGGGGACCAGAAGACCCCCCCCCCACACCACCCATCTCCCGGGCGGGGACCAGAAGACCCCCCCCCACACCACCCATCTTCTGGGCGGGGACCTGAAGGCCCCCCCACACCACCCATCTCCCGGGCGGGGACCAGAAGACCCCCCCCACACCACCCATCTCCTGGGCGGGGACCAGAAGACCCCCCCCCACACCACCCATCTCCCGGGCGGGGACCAGAAGACCCCCCCCACACCACCCATCTCCCGGGCGGGGACCAGAAGACCCCCCCCACACCACCCATCTCCCGGGCAGGGACCAGAAGACCCCCCCACACCACCCATCTCCCGGGCGGGGACCAGAAGACCCCCCCCACACCACCCATCTCCCGGGCGGGGACCAGAAGACCACCCCCCCACACCACCCATCTCCCGGGCGGGGACCAGAAGACCCCCCCCCCCACACCACCCATCTCCCGGGCGGGGACCAGAAGACCCCCCATCTCCTGGGCGGGGACCTGAAGGCCCCCCAACACCACCCATCTCCCGGGCAGGGACCAGAAGACCCCCCCCCCCACACCACCCATCTCCCGGGCGGGGACCAGAAGACCCCCCCCCACACCACCCATCTCCCGGGCGGGGACCAGAAGACCCCCCCACACCACCCATCTCCCGGGCGGGGACCAGAAGACCCCCCCCCCCACACCACCCATCTCCCGGGCGGGGACCAGAAGACCCCCCCCCCACACCACCCATCTCCCGGGCGGGGACCAGAAGACCCCCCCCCCACACCACCCATCTCCCGGGCGGGGACCAGAAGACCCCCCCCCCCACACCACCCATCTCCCGGGCGGGGACCAGAAGACCCCCCCCCACACCACCCATCTCCCGGGCGGGGACCAGAAGACCCCCCCCACACCACCCATCTCCCGGGCGGGGACCAGAAGACCCCCCCCACACCACCCATCTCCCGGGCAGGGACCAGAAGACCCCCCCCCACACCACCCATCTCCCGGGCGGGGACCAGAAGACCCACCCCCACACCACCCATCTCCCGGGCGGGGACCAGAAGACCCCCCCCACACCACCCATCTCCCGGGCGGGGACCAGAAGACCCCCCCCCCCACACCACCCACTCCTGGGCAGGGACCAGAAGACCCCCCCCACACCACCCATCTCCTGGGCGGGGACCAGAAGACCCCCCCCACACCACCCATCTCCCGGGCAGGGACCAGAAGACCCCCCCCACACCACCCATCTCCCGGGCGGGGACCAGAAGACCCCCCCTCCACACCACCCATCTCCCGGGCGGGGACCAGAAGACCCCCCCACACCACCCATCTCCCGGGCGGGGACCAGAAGACCCCCCCCCCACACCACCCATCTCCCGGGCGGGGACCAGAAGACCCCCCCCCACACCACCCATCTCCCGGGCAGGGACCAGAAGACCCCCCCCCACACCACCCATCTCCCGGGCGGGGACCAGAAGACCCCCCCCCCCACACCACCCATCTCCCGGGCGGGGACCAGAAGACCCCCCCCCCACACCACCCATCTCCCGGGCAGGGACCAGAAGACCCCCCCCACACCACCCATCTCCTGGGCGGGGACCAGAAGACCCCCCCCACACCACCCATCTCCCGGGCAGGGACCAGAAGACCCCCCCCACACCACCCATCTCCCGGGCGGGGACCAGAAGACCCTCCCCCACACCACCCATCTCCCGGGCAGGGACCAGAAGACCCCCCCCCACACCACCCATCTCCCGGGCGGGGACCAGAAGACCCCCCCACACCACCCATCTTCTGGGCGGGGACCAGAAGACCCCCCCCCCACACCACCCATCTCCCGGGCGGGGACCAGAAGACCCCCCCCCACACCACCCATCTTCTGGGCGGGGACCTGAAGGCCCCCCCACACCACCCATCTCCCGGGCGGGGACCAGAAGACCCCCCCCACACCACCCATCTCCTGGGCGGGGACCAGAAGACCCCCCCCCACACCACCCATCTCCCGGGCGGGGGACCAGAAGACCCCCCCCACACCACCCATCTCCCGGGCGGGGACCAGAAGACCCCCCCCACACCACCCATCTCCCGGGCAGGGACCAGAAGACCCCCCCACACCACCCATCTCCCGGGCGGGGACCAGAAGACCCCCCCACACCACCCATCTCCCGGGCGGGGACCAGAAGACCACCCCCCCACACCACCCATCTCCCGGGCGGGGACCAGAAGACCCCCCCCCCACACCACCCATCTCCCGGGCGGGGACCAGAAGACCCCCCATCTCCTGGGCGGGGACCTGAAGGCCCCCCAACACCACCCATCTCCCGGGCAGGGACCAGAAGACCCCCCCCCCCACACCACCCATCTCCCGGGCGGGGACCAGAAGACCCCCCCCCCACACCACCCATCTCCCGGGCGGGGACCAGAAGACCCCCCCCCAGACCACCCATCTCCCGGGCGGGGACCAGAAGACCCCCCCCCACACCACCCATCTCCCGGGCGGGGACCAGAAGACCCCCCCCACACCACCCATCTCCCGGGCGGGGACCAGAAGACCCCCCCCCACACCACCCATCTCCCGGGCGGGGACCAGAAGACCCCCCCCCCACACCACCCATCTCCCGGGCGGGGACCAGAAGACCCCCCCCACACCACCCATCTCCCGGGCAGGGACCAGAAGACCCCCCCCCACACCACCCATCTCCCGGGCGGGGACCAGAAGACCCCCCCCACACCACCCATCTCCCGGGCGGGGACCAGAAGACCCCCCCCCCACACCACCCATCTCCCGGGCGGGGACCAGAAGACCCCCCCCCCACACCACCCACTCCTGGGCAGGGACCAGAAGACCCCCCCCACACCACCCATCTCCTGGGCGGGGACCAGAAGACCCCTCCCACACCACCCATCTCCCGGGCAGGGACCAGAAGACCCCCCCCCACACCACCCATCTCCCGGGCGGGGACCAAAAGACCCCCCCTCCACACCACCCATCTCCCGGGCGGGGACCAGAAGACCCCCCCCACACCACCCATCTCCCGGGCGGGGACCAGAAGACCCCCCCCCACACCACCCATCTTCTGGGCGGGGACCAGAAGACCCCCCCCCACACCACCCATCTCCCGGGCGGGGACCAGAAGACCCCCCCCCCCACACCACCCATCTTCTGGGCGGGGACCTGAAGGCCCCCCCCCACACCACCCATCTCTTGGGCGGGGACCAGAAGACCCCTCCCACACCACCCATCTCCCGGGCAGGGACCAGAAGACCCCCCCCCACACCACCCATCTCCCGGGCGGGGACCAGAAGACCCCCCCTCCACACCACCCATCTTCTGGGCGGGGACCAGAAGACCCCCCCCACACCACCCATCTCCCGGGCGGGGACCAGAAGACCCCCCCCACACCACCCATCTCCCGGGCGGGGACCAGAAGACCCCCCCCCCCCCACACCACCCATCTTCTGGGCGGGGACCCGAAGGCCCCCCCCCCACACCACCCATCTCCCGGGCGGGGACCAGAAGACCCCCCCCACACCACCCATCTCCCGGGCAGGGACCAGAAGACCCCCCCACACCACCCATCTCCCGGGCGGGGACCAGAAGACCCCCCCCACACCACCCATCTCCCGGGCGGGGACCAGAAGACCACCCCCCCACACCACCCATCTCCCGGGCGGGGACCAGAAGACCCCCCCCCACGCCACCCATCTCCCGGGCGGGGACCAGAAGACCCCCCATCTCCTGGGCGGGGACCTGAAGGCCCCCCAACACCACCCATCTCCCGGGCAGGGACCAGAAGACCCCCCCCCACACCACCCATCTCCCGGGCGGGGACCAGAAGACCCCCCCCCCACACCACCCATCTCCCGGGCGGGGAGCAGAAGACCCCCCCACACCACCCATCTCCCGGGCGGGGACCAGAAGACCCCCCCCCCACACCACCCATCTCCCGGGCGGGGACCAGAAGACCCCCCCCCCACACCACCCATCTCCCGGGCGGGGACCAGAAGACCCCCCCCCCCCACACCACCCATCTCCCGGGCGGGGACCAGAAGACCCCCCCCCCACACCACCCATCTCCCGGGCGGGGACCAGAAGACCCCCCCCCCACACCACCCATCTCCCGGGCGGGGACCAGAAGACCCCCCCCCACACCACCCATCTCCCGGGCGGGGACCAGAAGACCCCCCCCCCACACCACCCATCTCCCGGGCAGGGACCAGAAGACCCCCCCCCCCACACCACCCATCTCCCGGGCGGGGACCAGAAGACCCCCCCACACCACCCATCTCCCGGGCGGGGACCAGAAGACCCCCCCCCACACCACCCATCTCCCGGGCGGGGACCAGAAGACCCCCCCCCACACCACCCACTCCTGGGCAGGGACCAGAAGACCCCCCCCACACCACCCATCTCCTGGGCGGGGACCAGAAGACCCCCCCACACCACCCATCTCCCGGGCAGGGACCAGAAGACCCCCCCCACACCACCCATCTCCCGGGCGGGGACCAGAAGACCCCCCCTCCACACCACCCATCTCCCGGGCGGGGACCAGAAGACCCCCCCACACCACCCATCTCCCGGGCGGGGACCAGAAGACCCCCCCCCCCCACACCACCCATCTCCCGGGCGGGGACCAGAAGACCCCCCCCCCCACACCACCCATCTCCCGGGCAGGGACCAGAAGACCCCCCCCCACACCACCCATCTCCCGGGCGGGGACCAGAAGACCCCCCCCCCACACCACCCATCTCCCGGGCGGGGACCAGAAGACCCCCCCCCCCACACCACCCATCTCCCGGGCAGGGACCAGAAGACCCCCCCCACACCACCCATCTCCTGGGCGGGGACCAGAAGACCCCCCCCACACCACCCATCTCCCGGGCAGGGACCAGAAGACCCCCCCCACACCACCCATCTCCCGGGCGGGGACCAGAAGACCCTCCCCCACACCACCCATCTCCCGGGCAGGGACCAGAAGACCCCCCCCCACACCACCCATCTCCCGGGCGGGGACCAGAAGACCCCCCCCCACACCACCCATCTTCTGGGCGGGGACCAGAAGACCCCCCCCCACACCACCCATCTCCCGGGCGGGGACCAGAAGACCCCCCCCCCCCCACACCACCCATCTTCTGGGCGGGGACCTGAAGGCCCCCCCCCACACCACCCATCTCCCGGGCGGGGACCAGAAGACCCCCCCCACACCACCCATCTCCTGGGCGGGGACCAGAAGACCCCCCCCCACACCACCCATCTCCCGGGCGGGGACCAGAAGACCCCCCCCACACCACCCATCTCCCGGGCGGGGACCAGAAGACCCCCCCACACCACCCATCTCCCGGGCAGGGACCAGAAGACCCCCCCACACCACCCATCTCCCGGGCGGGGACCAGAAGACCCCCCCCCCACACCACCCATCTCCCGGGCGGGGACCAGAAGACCACCCCCCCACACCACCCATCTCCCGGGCGGGGACCAGAAGACCCCCCTCCCACACCACCCATCTCCCGGGCGGGGACCAGAAGACCCCCCATCTCCTGGGCGGGGACCTGAAGGCCCCCCAACACCACCCATCTCCCGGGCAGGGACCAGAAGACCCCCCCCCCACACCACCCATCTCCCGGGCGGGGACCAGAAGACCCCCCCCCCACACCACCCATCTCCCGGGCGGGGACCAGAAGACCCCCCCCCCACACCACCCATCTCCCGGGCGGGGACCAGAAGACCCCCCCCCCCACACCACCCATCTCCCGGGCGGGGACCAGAAGACCCCCCCCACACCACCCATCTCCCGGGCGGGGACCAGAAGACCCCCCCCCCACACCACCCATCTCCCGGGCGGGGACCAGAAGACCCCCCCCCCACACCACCCATCTCCCGGGCGGGGACCAGAAGACCCCCCCCCCCACACCACCCATCTCCCGGGCAGGGACCAGAAGACCCCCCCCCCCACACCACCCATCTTCTGGGCGGGGACCCGAAGGCCCCCCCCCCACACCACCCATCTCCCGGGCGGGGACCAGAAGACCCCCCCCACACCACCCATCTCCCGGGCAGGGACCAGAAGACCCCCCCACACCACCCATCTCCCGGGCGGGGACCAGAAGACCCCCCCCACACCACCCATCTCCCGGGCGGGGACCAGAAGACCACCCCCCCACACCACCCATCTCCCGGGCGGGGACCAGAAGACCCCCCCCCACGCCACCCATCTCCCGGGCGGGGACCAGAAGACCCCCCATCTCCTGGGCGGGGACCTGAAGGCCCCCCAACACCACCCATCTCCCGGGCAGGGACCAGAAGACCCCCCCACACCACCCATCTCCCGGGCGGGGACCAGAAGACCCCCCCCCCACACCACCCATCTCCCGGGCGGGGAGCAGAAGACCCCCCCCACACCACCCATCTCCCGGGCGGGGACCAGAAGACCCCCCCCCCACACCACCCATCTCCCGGGCGGGGACCAGAAGACCCCCCCCCCACACCACCCATCTCCCGGGCGGGGACCAGAAGACCCCCCCCCCCACACCACCCATCTCCCGGGCGGGGACCAGAAGACCCCCCCCCCACACCACCCATCTCCCGGGCGGGGACCAGAAGACCCCCCCCCACACCACCCATCTCCCGGGCGGGGACCAGAAGACCCCCCCCCACACCACCCATCTCCCGGGCGGGGACCAGAAGACCCCCCCCCCACACCACCCATCTCCCGGGCAGGGACCAGAAGACCCCCCCCCCCACACCACCCATCTCCCGGGCGGGGACCAGAAGACCCCCCCACACCACCCATCTCCCGGGCGGGGACCAGAAGACCCCCCCCACACCACCCATCTCCCGGGCGGGGACCAGAAGACCCCCCCCCACACCACCCACTCCTGGGCAGGGACCAGAAGACCCCCCCCACACCACCCATCTCCTGGGCGGGGACCAGAAGACCCCCCCCACACCACCCATCTCCCGGGCAGGGACCAGAAGACCCCCCCCACACCACCCATCTCCCGGGCGGGGACCAGAAGACCCCCCCTCCACACCACCCATCTCCCGGGCGGGGACCAGAAGACCCCCCCACACCACCCATCTCCCGGGCGGGGACCAGAAGACCCCCCCCCCCACACCACCCATCTCCCGGGCGGGGACCAGAAGACCCCCCCCCCACACCACCCATCTCCCGGGCAGGGACCAGAAGACCCCCCCCCACACCACCCATCTCCCGGGCGGGGACCAGAAGACCCCCCCCCCACACCACCCATCTCCCGGGCGGGGACCAGAAGACCCCCCCCCCACACCACCCATCTCCCGGGCAGGGACCAGAAGACCCCCCCCACACCACCCATCTCCTGGGCGGGGACCAGAAGACCCCCCCCACACCACCCATCTCCCGGGCAGGGACCAGAAGACCCCCCCCACACCACCCATCTCCCGGGCGGGGACCAGAAGACCCTCCCCCACACCACCCATCTCCCGGGCAGGGACCAGAAGACCCCCCCCCACACCACCCATCTCCCGGGCGGGGACCAGAAGACCCCCCCCCCACACCACCCATCTTCTGGGCGGGGACCAGAAGACCCCCCCCCCACACCACCCATCTCCCGGGCGGGGACCAGAAGACCCCCCCCCCCCACACCACCCATCTTCTGGGCGGGGACCTGAAGGCCCCCCCCCACACCACCCATCTCCCGGGCGGGGACCAGAAGACCCCCCCCACACCACCCATCTCCTGGGCGGGGACCAGAAGACCCCCCCCCACACCACCCATCTCCCGGGCGGGGACCAGAAGACCCCCCCCACACCACCCATCTCCCGGGCGGGGACCAGAAGACCCCCCCACACCACCCATCTCCCGGGCAGGGACCAGAAGACCCCCCCACACCACCCATCTCCCGGGCGGGGACCAGAAGACCCCCCCCCCACACCACCCATCTCCCGGGCGGGGACCAGAAGACCACCCCCCCACACCACCCATCTCCCGGGCGGGGACCAGAAGACCCCCCCCCCACACCACCCATCTCCCGGGCGGGGACCAGAAGACCCCCCATCTCCTGGGCGGGGACCTGAAGGCCCCCCAACACCACCCATCTCCCGGGCAGGGACCAGAAGACCCCCCCCCCCACACCACCCATCTCCCGGGCGGGGACCAGAAGACCCCCCCCCCCACACCACCCATCTCCCGGGCGGGGACCAGAAGACCCCCCCCCCACACCACCCATCTCCCGGGCGGGGACCAGAAGACCCCCCCCCCCACACCACCCATCTCCCGGGCGGGGACCAGAAGACCCCCCCCACACCACCCATCTCCCGGGCGGGGACCAGAAGACCCCCCCCCACACCACCCATCTCCCGGGCGGGGACCAGAAGACCCCCCCCCCCACACCACCCATCTCCCGGGCGGGGACCAGAAGACCCCCCCCCCCACACCACCCATCTCCCGGGCAGGGACCAGAAGACCCCCCCCCCACACCACCCATCTCCCGGGCGGGGACCAGAAGACCCCCCCCCACACCACCCATCTCCCGGGCGGGGACCAGAAGACCCCCCCCCCACACCACCCATCTCCCGGGCGGGGACCAGAAGACCCCCCCCCCACACCACCCACTCCTGGGCAGGGACCAGAAGACCCCCCCCACACCACCCATCTCCTGGGCGGGGACCAGAAGACCCCTCCCACACCACCCATCTCCCGGGCAGGGACCAGAAGACCCCCCCCCCCACACCACCCATCTCCCGGGCGGGGACCAGAAGACCCCCCCTCCACACCACCCATCTCCCGGGCGGGGACCAGAAGACCCCCCCCACACCACCCATCTCCCGGGCGGGGACCAGAAGACCCCCCCCACACCACCCATCTTCTGGGCGGGGACCAGAAGACCCCCCCCACACCACCCATCTCCCGGGCGGGGACCAGAAGACCCCCCCCCCCCACACCACCCATCTTCTGGGCGGGGACCTGAAGGCCCCCCCCCCCACACCACCCATCTCCTGGGCGGGGACCAGAAGACCCCTCCCACACCACCCATCTCCCGGGCAGGGACCAGAAGACCCCCCCCCACACCACCCATCTCCCGGGCGGGGACCAGAAGACCCCCCCTCCACACCACCCATCTTCTGGGCGGGGACCAGAAGACCCCCCCCACACCACCCATCTCCCGGGCGGGGACCAGAAGACCCCCCCCCCACACCACCCATCTTCTGGGCGGGGACCAGAAGACCCCCCCCCCCCACACCACCCATCTCCCGGGCGGGGACCAGAAGACCCCCCCCCCCACACCACCCATCTTCTGGGCGGGGACCTGAAGGCCCCCCCCCCCCCACACCACCCATCTCCCGGGCGGGGACCAGAAGACCCCCCCCCACACCACCCATCTCCTGGGCGGGGTCCAGAAGACCCCCCCCCCACACCACCCATCTCCCGGGCGGGGACCAGAAGACCCCCCCACACCACCCATCTCCCGGGCGGGGACCAGAAGACCCCCCCCCCACACCACCCATCTCCCGGGCGGGGACCAGAAGACCCCCCCACACCACCCATCTCCCGGGCGGGGACCAGAAGACCCCCCCACACCACCCATCTTCTGGGCGGGGACCCGAAGGCCCCCCCCACACCACCCATCTCCCGGGCGGGGACCAGAAGACCCCCCCCACACCACCCATCTCCCGGGCAGGGACCAGAAGACCCCCCCACACCACCCATCTCCCGGGCGGGGACCAGAAGACCCCCCCCACACCACCCATCTCCCGGGCGGGGACCAGAAGACCACCCCCCCACACCACCCATCTCCCGGGCGGGGACCAGAAGACCCCCCCCCACACCACCCATCTCCCGGGCGGGGACCAGAAGACCCCCCATCTCCTGGGCGGGGACCTGAAGGCCCCCCAACACCACCCATCTCCCGGGCAGGGACCAGAAGACCCCCCCCCCCCACACCACCCATCTCCCGGGCGGGGACCAGAAGACCCCCCCCCCCACACCACCCATCTCCCGGGCGGGGACCAGAAGACCCCCCCCCCACACCACCCATCTCCCGGGCGGGGACCAGAAGACCCCCCCCCCCCCCCACACCACCCATCTCCCGGGCGGGGACCAGAAGACCCCCCCCCCCCACACCACCCATCTCCCGGGCGGGGACCAGAAGACCCCCCCCCCCCCACACCACCCATCTCCCGGGCGGTTACCAGAAGACCCCCCCCCCCCACACCACCCATCTCCCAGGCGGGGACCAGAAGACCCCCCATCTCCCGGGCGGGGACCGGAAGACCCCCAACACCACCCATCTCCCGGGCGGGGACCAGAAGACCCACCACACCACCCATCTCCTGGGCGGGGACCTGAAGGCCCCCCAACACCACCCATCTCCCGGGCGGGGACCAGCAGGTCCCCTTCACTCTTCCATCCCTGACTATTCCAACGAAGCCATCGTTATTGTGACGGTTGCGGCTTACCAGATCTCTCGATTAGTAATTTAGCGATAACGCGAGCTTTCCGTGGTGTTCGAGCGTGCTGCTGCCTGCAGTTACGTCCAGCAATTGGTGCCAGCAGCAACACATATGATCCTTCCACTTGCCAAGGTAACGTCTCTGGTTATCTCCGGGATAACATGCATCGTTCACAGTTGCAATACAAACATGGTATCGAGAGCCTAACCCTGCCCTTATGAAACAAGTATTCAGTTTGTTTCGCTGTTAAGTAGAATATCCCAGTTATTTAAAGAGAATGTGATGTTAGTAATCCCAGTTATGTCACCAGTAACCATTGTATATTTATACAGAGTAGTAGTAAACCGAGAAATATCTACAATAAGCAACACGTTTTCGCTATAACATATTGGCCATCAGCACCAGTGACGCTCACCACCAGGTTGGGTATGGGGTTCACTACCACCCGTAGAATAATTATAAATTCACTAATATTGTGTTAATACACTCAAAATTTTAAATGTTTTTAACCATTATTAACTCGATATATCAGTTTCAAAAATAAATAATTTTTATTTTATCTTTTTTTTATTTAGAGTTTTTATACAAAATTTTAAAGTATTTTGAGTAATTTTAAAATTTATGGAAAGGTTTTAGTTTTATTTTATAATTTAATAAAATTTAATATTATTTTAGCAATAGGTTAAGCAATGATTGTAATTAAGAAGCAATAAATGCTATTTACATGCTCGTTTTCCCACACTCCCAATGTCGTCTGTAGTCGTGGTTTTCTATACAGATTTTTTGGGAAACTCTAATATTCACAATATGTTTTGAAATTCTTTGTTCCGAGAGAGGTGCAATGCAGACAGATCACCTTTTGTGAATGTTTCCTCGATCGCCTTTTGTGGATGATGCAACTTCGAGGACCAGTACGGCGTTTGCTTCGTAGACGAGGCCAGGACAGGTTTTATAGTTTTCACCCACCGAGAATTTCACCTCAATTTATATACAAGAAGTTAAATAGGGGATTAAGAGAGAGAGGGAATTATCAGGGGGGGGAAAAGCGCCAAGCCATTACGACTATATAGCACTGGGAAGAGGGCAGGATAAAGATTTGGGATGTGACGGGGTAGGTTAGAGAGTAATATACTCTCTCTCTCAAGGTTAGAGAGTAATATACTCTCTCTCGCAAGGTTAGAGAGTAATATACTCTCTCTCTCAAGGTTAGAGAGTAATATACTCTCTCTCTCAAGGTTAGAGAGTAATATACTCTCTCTCTCAAGGTTAGAGAGTAATATACTCTCTCTCTCAAGGTTAGAGAGTAATATACTCTCTCTCTCAAGGTTAGAGAGTAATATACTCTCTCTCTCAAGGTTAGAGAGTAATATACTCTCTCTCTCAAGGTTAGAGAGTAATATACTCTCTCTCTCAAGGTTAGAGAGTAATATACTCTCTCTCTCAAGGTTAGAGAGTAATATACTCTCTCTCAAGGTTAGAGAGTAATATACTCTCTCTCAAGGTTAGAGAGTATATAAAATGATGATTTTCCATTCTTGTAAAGCCATTAGCCCTCATAACGTTTCGGGCAGGTCCTTAATCTAACATAATTTTAAGTAGGTAATTTCCAGCAAAATTGAAAATAAATGTTTACAGGTACATTGTAAGAAAATTTGTCACAATACACAAAGATTAGATTAATACACAATAATGACAATATGCAATAATGACAAAGATTAGTAGGTACATTAGGGTAAAATTTGAGGGTTATCAACTGGTTCATTGTAGCACAATTTGAGGATCATTACAAGGAATAATGCAGTAAAAATGCACTCAATATAACAACCATGATATACGGTGATAGCAATGATGACAGAGGTAACAATTGTACGGCTTGGGTATATATATTGGGGGATTGGGTTGCACTAGATACAGTGCAAGTATAAAGCACTAGGTAGGAAACTATGAAGATGAAACTAGGTACTTTTTGGTTTTATTTTTAAATAAGGCAAAAGTTGGACAACTTTTCAATTCGTTAGGGAGTGAGTTTCATAAACAAGGCCTCTTTATTTATATAGAATGTTTATATAGAATAAGTTTGACTCTGGGGATATCAAAGATATATTTATTTCTGGTGTGGTGATTATGGGTTCAATTACATGTGTCCATGAAAAGTTTTAGAACAGGGTTTGCATTTAAGAACAATGTTTTGTAAATGTAAATGGTACAAGAGAATGTGTGGAGTGTATGTTTAGAATGTTTAGGTATTTATACAGGGGTCTAAGTGTTGTCTGAAAACAGAGTTTGTTATTATTCTGAAAGCAATTTTTTTTTTGGGTCATGATGGACTTGAGGTAGTTTGCAATGGTTGAACCCCATGTATAGAAACCATATTTAAGATTGGGATAGATTAGTACAAAGTATAGTGAGAGAAGAGCAGAGCTTGAAACATAATATCTGATTTTATAGAGTATACCAATCGTTTTTTAGACACTCTTGGCTATGTGTTGTATGTGGGTGCTGAAGGTAAGTCTTTTGTCTAAGTATAGGCCAAGAAACTTTCCATCAATTTTACTGCTGATGTTAACATTGTCTATCTGAAGCTGAATGGCATTTGTTGATTTGCTTCCAAATAAGATGTAATAGGTCTTTTTTATGTTTAGTGCGAATTTGTCAGTTTACATCCATAAGTGGACTTTTTATTAAATTCAGTATTTACAACATTATTTAATGTGTGTGTGGGTTGGGGTCTGAGTAGATGAGGGTAGTATCGTCAGTAAACAATATAGGTTTAAAGATATTAGAGACATTAGGCAGATCATTGGTGTATATAAGAAATAGGAGAGGTCCCAGGACGCTGCCCTGTGGCACTCCTACGGTTAATGGTAGAGTGGGAGAGGTTACATCAGTGATGGCTACATACTGGTGTCTGTCACTAAGATAGGCGCGAATATAGTTCAGGGCAATGCCTCAGATTGCATAAAGCTGTAGTTTAAGCAAGAGTAGTTCTGGTTAACAGTATCAAAAGCCTTTCTCCCGTCAATGAAGAGTCCAATCGGAAACTCATTTTTGTCAAGGGTTGAGTCGATTATATCAAGCAGACTAATAATTTCATCATTGGTACTCTTTTCGGGAGCAGAAGCCAAACTGACAGGGACTTTTAATTTTACGAGATAGGAGTAGAGCTGTTTGTAAATAATTTTTTCAAATATTTTTGATAATATAGGTAGATTTCATATTTGGTTTTAATTGTTTATATCTGCCGGATTGCCTCCTTTATGAATAGGCGTTACTCGTGTTTTTTTAAGGATATCAGGGAAGGTATAAAGTTTTAATTTAATTTATATTAGTCATTTATTAGACTTCATTTATTGAGTGCATTAATATTTTCTTTAGTTCTTATTATTTATAGGATCATAACTAAACTATTTATAGTTAATAATCATTAGATTAAATTTGCCTATGTTTATTATTCAACTTTTTTCTTTGCTTTCATTATTACCTAGGTTGCCTAGCCTCGCCATACTCCCTTACTCCATTGTACTCCTGGCTTTGCCTGTCTCAAAATGCAAATTATTAATTACAATGTACCTGAGAGTACTTGTAAGCAATACCCTCATTTTTCTTTTTTGCTCATTTCGTGTTTGTCTTGTATAGTCTTGCTTATATATATATATATATATATATATATACAACTTTAGAACACTTTCCCACCAGGAGACTCGAACCCTAGCCAGCACAGAAGCCTTCCAGCAACTGGCATAACAGGTACAACATATATATATATATATATATATATATATATATATATAACAGGCATAACATATATATATATATATATATATATATATATATATATATATATATATATATATATATATATATATATATATATATATATATATATATATATATATTGGTGTATACTGGCAGCAGGTTTTCTTTCAAACATGTTTCACTGAATATGACCGCATATTCTGTATTTATTATTTTCTGGTTTAGGGCTTCTATCCCTCTAACTATTTTCTTAGCATCAGGGCTTAATTGAAATAGGAGTTCTCCAAAACTCATTTTCGTACTTTTAAGGTGAAGAAAAGAAGTGATTTACTATAGAGTGTATTACACTTATTTGTATAATTTGCACGACGTTTCGAACCTCCATGGTTAATTCTCAAGTGAACAGATCTTACAATACTAGTTATATTTATACCCGCATTAGGTCAGGTGATGATACAATGAAGGTGAAAACATGGGGGGATACATAAGGGATAAATGTGAGGTGAAACATAGAGGCTGCAGAAGGCTTATTGGCCCATACGAGGCATCTCCTATCTAAACACAAAGATTAATCCAGTGTAATTGGCCTGTTATGTTGGACATTGTCTTCTGTGTTGGCATCGATATGTTCTTGTCTTGTCCTTACTCTCATGGTGGGTAGAGTAAATAGTTCCGTGATTTGGGTGTTCATGGTAGGTCGCTCTATTCTTATGTGAATTGCCTCAAGAATTTGTAATCTTCTTGAATCTTGGGTTTTGTCTATTATGCAAGTATTCTTGTTCAACATTTCTCTTGTTAGAGTAATGTCATGGGCTTGTCTCATGTGATTCCTAGGGGCACCAGATTGAAGATGGCATGTCAAACGCCTCGTCAGCTTGGTCGACGTCATACCTATGTACTTACATTGAAGGTTACATCCTTCGTGGGGGCAAGTGTACATGTATACAACGCTTGACTGCTGTAGAGGGTTCTCCGTCGGCTTCGGGCTGTTTTTGATAAGGAGTTCGGAAGTCTTCTTGGTTTTGTAGAATATTATCAGGTTTATGTTTTGGTTAGGAGTAGTGCTTTTTACTCCTTTACGGATTATTTCTTTCATTATTCTTTCCTCTTTTATATGTTCACTGTGCATGGTTGATTTGTAATATAATTTTATTGGGGGTGTTGTGGTTTCTGTTCTAGGTTCTGAATTATACCAACGGTCCAAATGTCTTCTTATAGCAGCGTTTATTTCCGCGTTGCTATATCCGTTGTTCACCAATACCTGAGTTACTCTTTCAAACTCTCTACTCACGTTGCTCCATTCAGAGCAGTGGGTAAGCGCTCGACGAATATAAGCATTGAGAACACTGGCTTTGTATCTTTGGGGGCACTCACTTCTACCGTTCAGGCATAATCCTATGTTGGTGGGCTTGGTATATACGTTGGTGCTTAAAGAGGTTCCTGTTTTTGTTATTAGTACATCCAAGAATGGCAGACTGTTATTTTCACTATTTTCATGTGTAAATCGGAGTACTGACTCTCTCTCTAGGTGTCTTTTTAGGTCAATTAGTTCATCTGAGTCTTTTACTATTACGAATATGTCATCTACATAACGGCAGTATACAGTTGGTTTTTGTCTGCTACTGAAGACCCTATCTTCGATGGTTCCCATATAAAAATTAGCAAATAAAACTCCTAAGGGGGAGCCCATTGCTACTCCGTCTATTTGTAAATACATGTCTCCTTGTGGACTGATGAAAGGGGCTTCCTTTGTACATGCTTCGAGAAGACTTTTCAAGTGTGGCTCAGGTATGTCTAATTTGGGGGTGCTCTCGTCTCTGTATACTCTGTCCAGTATCATTCCTATGGTTGTGTCGACTGGGACGTTGGTAAATAGGGATTCAACGTCCAGGGAAGCGATGATTCCATCGGGCTGGGTAGATTTGATCAATTCTAGGAAATCTGCTGATGATTGTAGACTAAACTTACTTGGAGTGTATGGAGTTAGGAGTTCATTGAGTTTCTTTGCCAGGTGATAAGTTGGGGTTGGTATTTGGCTGATTATAGGGCGTAGTAGGTTACCTGGTTTATGCGTCTTAACATTGCCGTAGGCATATCCTAAGCCATAGTCGCCTTGAAGTTTATTGAAATGCACACTACCTTTCTTTGCGTTGATTGCTGTAATTGTTTTGTTTACTTTCCGCTTAAGGTCTTCTACGGGGTTCCTCGTGATTCGTTGAAATTTGGAGTCGTCACTTAGGATGTCGCTAATTTTGTTCATGTAACGACTCAAGTGACGACTCCAAATTTCAACGAATCACGAGGAACCCCGTAGAAGACCTTAAGCGGAAAGTAAACAAAACAATTACAGCAATCAACGCAAAGAAAGGTAGTGTGCATTTCAATAAACTTCAAGGCGACTATGGCTTAGGATATGCCTACGGCAATGTTAAGACGCATAAACCAGGTAACCTACTACGCCCTATAATCAGCCAAATACCAACCCCAACTTATCACCTGGCAAAGAAACTCAATGAACTCCTAACTCCATACACTCCAAGTAAGTTTAGTCTACAATCATCAGCAGATTTCCTAGAATTGATCAAATCTACCCAGCCCGATGGAATCATCGCTTCCCTGGACGTTGAATCCCTATTTACCAACGTCCCAGTCGACACAACCATAGGAATGATACTGGACAGAGTATACAGAGACGAGAGCACCCCCAAATTAGACATACCTGAGCCACACTTGAAAAGTCTTCTCGAAGCATGTACAAAGGAAGCCCCTTTCATCAGTCCACAAGGAGACATGTATTTACAAATAGACGGAGTAGCAATGGGCTCCCCCTTAGGAGTTTTATTTGCTAATTTTTATATGGGAACCATCGAAGATAGGGTCTTCAGTAGCAGACAAAAACCAACTGTATACTGCCGTTATGTAGATGACATATTCGTAATAGTAAAAGACTCAGATGAACTAATTGACCTAAAAAGACACCTAGAGAGAGAGTCAGTACTCCGATTTACACATGAAAATAGTGAAAATAACAGTCTGCCATTCTTGGATGTACTAATAACAAAAACAGGAACCTCTTTAAGCACCAACGTATATACCAAGCCCACCAACATAGGATTATGCCTGAACGGTAGAAGTGAGTGCCCCCAAAGATACAAAGCCAGTGTTCTCAATGCTTATATTCGTCGAGCGCTTACCCACTGCTCTGAATGGAGCAACGTGAGTAGAGAGTTTGAAAGAGTAACTCAGGTATTAGTGAACAACGGATATAGCAACGCGGAAATAAACGCTGCTATAAGAAGACATTTGGACCGTTGGTATAATTCAGAACCTAGAACAGAAACCACAACACCCCCAATAAAATTATATTACAAATCAACCATGCACAGTGAACATATAAAAGAGGAAAGAATAATGAAAGAAATAATCCGTAAAGGAGTAAAGAGCACTACTCCTAACCAAAACATAAACCTGATAATATTCTACAAAACCAAGAAGACTTCCGAACTCCTTATCAAAAACAGCCCGAAGCCGACGGAGAACCCTCTACAGCAGTCAAGCGTTGTATACATGTACACTTGCCCCCACGAAGGATGTAACCTTCAATGTAAGTACATAGGTATGACGTCGACCAAGCTGACGAGGCGTTTGACATGCCATCTTCAATCTGGTGCCCCTAGGAATCACATGAGACAAGCCCATGACATTACTCTAACAAGAGAAATGTTGAACAAGAATACTTGCATAATAGACAAAACCCAAGATTCAAGAAGATTACAAATTCTTTTGGCAATTCACATAAGAATAGAGCGACCTACCATGAACACCCAAATCACGGAACTATTTACTCTACCCACCATGAGAGTAAGGACAAGACAAGAACATATCGATGCCAACACAGAAGACAATGTCCAACATAACAGGCCAATTACACTGGATTAATCTTTGTGTTTAGATAGGAGATGCCTCGTATGGGCCAATAAGCCTTCTGCAGCCTCTATGTTTCACCTCACATTTATCCCTTATGTATCCCCCCATATTTTCACCTTCATTGTATCATCACCTGACCTAATGCGGGTATAAATATAACTAGTATTGTAAGATCTGTTCACTTGAGAATGAACCATGGAGGTTCGAAACGTCGTGCAAATTATACAAATAAGTGTAATACACTCTATAGTAAATCACTTCTTTTCTTCACCTTAAAAGTACGAAAATGAGTTTTGGAGAACTCCTATTTCAATTAAGCCCTGATGCTAAGAAAATAGTTAGAGGGATAGAAGCCCTAAACCAGAAAATAATAAATACAGAATATGCGGTCATATATATATATATATATATATATATATATATATATATATATATATATATATATATATATATATATATATATATATATATATATATATATATATATGTCGTACCTAGTAGCCAGAACGCACTTCTCTGCAAAGCCCGATTTGCCTAATAAGCCAAGTTTTCATGAATTAATTGTTTTTCGACTACCTAACCTACCTAACCTAACCTAACCTAACTTTTTCGGCTACCTAACCTAACCTAACCTATAAAGATAGGTTAGGTTAGGTTAGGTAGGGTTGGTTAGGTTCGGTCATATATCTACGTTAATTTTAACTCCAATAAAACAAATTGACCTCATACATAATGAAATGGGTAGCGTTATCATTTCATAAGAAAAAAATAGAGAAAATATATAAATTCAGGAAAACTTGGCTTATTAGGCAAATCGGGCCTTGCACAGTAGGCCGAGAAATGCGTTCTGGCTACTAAGTACGACATATATATATATATATATATATATATATATATATATATATATATATATATATATATATATATATATATATATATATATATATATATATATATATATATATATATATATATATATATATATTGTGACGATAATCTCTTTCAAGAGAGATTGAGCCTGCTCTTCCCTATATCATTCATGTCATACAAGTACAAGATACTATAATGAAGATACGTCCACCAGTATCGCCAAACGTTTTGCCCAGGAAGCAAAGCGTACCTTGCACCACCCGACACGCCGGCTCTGCCGTCAACGAGCAAACTACCCATTCTCCGCCTGCCTGCTCCTGATTGACTGGTGTATCGCCGACCGCACCTGCACCTGCACTCACGCCCCCTACCTGAGTCGACGTCTGGGCCAGCTCATGCCGTATTCCTCAGAATATCTCTGTGCTCTTAGAAGTTGACATCTCTCTCTGGTAGACTAAGCCCTGGTTGTCGTGTACTAAGGGAGGCGGCAGGTTTAGCCAGTATTCTCAGCCCCTGATTATTATTATTATTGTCTTGCACTTCATTTTATTTTAGAGTAAATTTTCATATCTAGTAATTATTCATGTTGTTTTGTTTGTTGACTTGTTTTGAATTTTACGTAAGCCAAGGGATTGTCTTTGTTCATATCTTGTTTTCTAAAGTAATTAAAATTTCATTGTTTATATTTTGTGTTTTGCATGTCTTCCCATTACCTTACCACAGACAAACAGGCAAGCAGTCTCTTTTTTTTTTGTAAGTGTGACCAGGCATTGACACCTGCCATTGGAGGACTGCCGAACATCAACACTCCAACACTTTACCGTCACAATATATATATATATATATATATATATATATATATATATATATATATATATATATATATATATATATATATATATATATATATATATATATATATAGGGGGTACCACCACTGATGCAATTATAGGGACCCACAGCCTCAGAGAAGGGAACACAGAGCATTCAGGGAAAAACTTGCCATTTAACTCTGAATACGTAAGAGTGTTCACTTCTCCTACCACCCCCCTTTTTTATGGTGTACACTTTATTATGCAAGGTTATACAGTTACATATCTGATTTTATACAAAAAATTAACATTAAGAGGACACAAAAAAAGTATATATATATATATAAAAGAGTATATATATATATATATATATATATATATATATATATATATATATATATATATATATATATATATATATACTCTTTTATATATATAAGGAAACGAACATAGGAATGTGCCTAAATGCCAACAGCGACTGCCCAGACAGGTACAAGAGGAGTGTTGTTAACGCTTATGTCGACCGTGCTCTCAGCCACAGCTCAGAATGGAAGCAAGTCGACGAAGAACTCTGTAGGGTAAGGCAGGTCCTAATCAACAACGGCTTCTCCAATGGTTTCGTCGAAGACATCATAAGAAGGAAAGTGAAACGCCATGCAACCACACTGAAGAGACAACTAACACAACACCTATACCCCCTATTAGACTATTTTACAGGAACTTCTTTTCCACAGCTCATAAAACGGAGGAAAGGGTCCTGAAAGATATTGTTAATAGAAACGTTATCCCTACAGACAAAAATCAGAGGATACAACTGACGATTTACTATAAAACCAGAAAAACGGCCAGCCTACTCATGAGAAACTCTCCAGACACAAAACAGAACGCTTTAAAAGAGACTAACGTCGTCTATGCCTACAAATGCCCTTTTGGGGACTGTAAGCTCCAAAAAACCCAGTATATAGGCAAGACAACAACATCTCTGTCTAGGCGTTTAACGATGCATAAGCAACAGGGCTCCATTAAGGAACATATAATCTCTTCCCACAACCAAACCATCGCCAGAGAAATCCTAGTAAACAACACAGAAATCATCGATAGATACAGCGATAGCAGGCGGCTTGACGTTTGCGAGGCACTACACATTAAGAAGTCAACACCAGCAATCAACAGCCAATTAATGCACAACTATATTCTACCCACCTCAAGACTCCGCTCCAATATAGAAGCATCAAGAAATATGGACCAATAGGCTTTCTACAATCACTTCCATCCAATACCCATTGTTTAGTGTTCTGTCTTGTGTTTAGGAATTTAATACCCTATTAATACCACCTCACTCAAATGTAGATATAAACAAATCGAAGATGTGTAAGTTCTATTCAGTTGTGTATGTGTAAACTAAAGTCTTTGAAAATGTAATACGTTTTACGAAACGCGCTCAAGTGTCGCATCAGACTAGAAATAAAAATGAATTTTGGAGAATTGATTTTTGAATTACCACCAACAGTGAAAAGAAACGTACGAAAGATCGAAAAAATTCGTGTTAGAATGATTAATCTTACTTTTTCGGGCATATTTAATAATATATATATATATATATATATGAGAACAAGCCTGAATGGTCCCCAGGACAATATGCAACTGAAAACTCACACCCCAGAAGTGACTCGAACCCATACTCCCAGGAGCAATGCAACTGGTATGTACAAGACGCCTTAATCCACTTGACCATCATGACCGGACAAAATGAGGTGATAGCCGAAGCTATTTGAACCACCCCACCGCCGGCACTCGGATGGTAATCTTGGGCATAGCATTTTACCAAATCACCTCATTCTTTGGGGCACACGTGAGGAACACAAATGCGAACAAGCCTGAATGGTCCCCAGGACAATATGCAACTGAAAACTCACACCCCAGAAGTGACTCGAACCCATACTCCCAGGAGCAATGCAACTGGTATGTACAAGACGCCTTAATCTTGTCGCCCCAAAGAATGAGGTGATTTGGTAAAATGCTATGCCCAAGATTACCATCCGAGTGCCGGCGGTGGGGTGGTTCAAATAGCTTCGGCTATCACCTCATTTTGTCCGGTCATGATGGTCAAGTGGATTAAGGCGTCTTGTACATACCAGTTGCATTGCTCCTGGGAGTATGGGTTCGAGTCACTTCTGGGGTGTGAGTTTTCAGTTGCATATTGTCCTGGGGACCATTCAGGCTTGTTCGCATTTGTGTTCCTCACGTGTGCCCCAAAGAATGAGGTGATTTGGTAAAATGCTATGCCCAAGATTACCATCCGAGTGCCGGCGGTGGGGTGGTTCAAATAGCTTCGGCTATCACCTCATTTTGTCCGGTCATGATGGTCAAGTGGATTAAGGCGTCTTGTACATACCAGTTGCATTGCTCCTGGGAGTATGGGTTCGAGTCACTTCTGGGGTGTGAGTTTTCAGTTGCATATTGTCCTGGGGACCATTCAGGCTTGTTCGCATTTGTGTTCCTCACGTGTGCCCCAAAGAATGAGGTGATTTGGTAAAATGCTATGCCCAAGATTACCATCCGAGTGCCGGCGGTGGGGTGGTTCAAATAGCTTCGGCTATCACCTCATTTTGTCCGGTCATGATGGTCAAGTGGATTAAGGCGTCTTGTACATACCAGTTGCATTGCTCCTGGGAGTATGGGTTCGAGTCACTTCTGGGGTGTGAGTTTTCAGTTATATATATATATATATATATATATATATATATATATATATATATATATATATATATATATATATATATATATATATATATATATATGTCGTACCTAGTAGCCAGAACTCACTTCTCAGCCTACTATGCAAGGCCCGATTTGCCTAATAAGCCAAGTTTTCATGAATTAATGTTTTTTCGTCTACCTAACCTAACCTAGCTTTTTTTGGCTACCTAACCTAACCTTACCTATATATATAGGTTAGGTTAGGTTAGGTAGGGTTGGTTAGGTTCGGTCATATATCTACGTTAATTTTAACTCCAATAAAAAAAAATTGACCTCATACATAGTGAAAAGGGTAGCTTTATCATTTCATAAGAAAAAAATTAGAGAAAATATATTAATTCAGGAAAACTTGGCTTATTAGGCAAATCGGGCCTTGCATAGTAGGCCAAAAAGTGCGTTCTGGCTACTAGGTACAACATATATATATATATATATATATATATATATATATATATATATATATATATATATATATATATATATATATATATATATATATATATATATATCAAATACGATTGACGATACTAACGTATTGTTTAATTAAAATATTTATTTTTCAATTAAAATCCACAACAATTCGAATACTCATTAGTTTTCATCACCAGTTCTAAAATACGGTAAAACTTAATTAAAGTTAACAAATAACTTTTGCTGAAAACGTGATTGCATTCTTAAGAGACAAAAACGACATTAGTTATTAAATAAAGAAAATACGGAGAGGAAAAAATCTAAAGCCACCTTACGCAATAATCAATCAATAAAAAGATTTTATAACTTACAACATTGACAAAAAAGGTCTAAATAAAAAAAAATAAAAATCCTAAAGTTTCAAAGATTCTATGCAAGAACAAATCAATTGTTATCGCATTACCAATGTCACACATCATAAAAACAAAACAAAAATATTATAAAATAATAGACACGTAACTGGTATTGTCAGAATCACAATAAAAAAGAAAATTATGAAACCCATCCTATTTCAAAAAAGAGCACCAAAACACAAATCAAGGGAAACTAAACAATTAAAGAATATAATAACGCGTTCATAAAACAGAGGCGGGTCAAACACTTGGTGACATTTGACATAGTATACAATTGGCCAGATGACGCGTTATTGTTTAACAGAGGCCACAGCTCCCTAATGTATAAAGACTCCATAATTCACACACCAATACCACAATATGTACCACCCCGTGTACCATCCAGCGTACCACCCAGTGAACCACCCTGTGTACCACCAGTATTACAAAGTGTACCATCGGTATACCCAGTGCACCACTCAGTGTACCACCCAGTGTACCATCAGTGTACCTGTCCACCTGGCAGGTCAGATAGGAGGCGGGGAATGAAAAAGTACGAGGATTTCCCCAGGTTTCTTCATATCAATTTTGATGACTGACATGGAGGTGACAGCACACTGATTACTTCCTGTGTGACGACCAGTGTAACGACCAGCGTGAAGACCAGCGTGTTGACCCGTGTAACAACCCGCGTGACGACCCGCGTGACGACAAGTGTAACGACCCGCGAGATGACCAGTGTAACGACCCGCGTGACGACCAGCGTGACGACCAGTGTAACGACCAGTGTGACGACAAGTGTAACGACCCGCGAGATGACCAGTGTAACGACCCGCGTGACGACCAGCGTAACAACCCGCGTAACAACCAGCGTGACGACCCGCGTGTTGACCCGCGTAACAACCCGCGTGTTGACCCGCGTGACAACCAGCGTGACGACCAGCGTGACGACCCGCGTGACGACCAGTGTAACGACCAGCGTGACGACCAGTGTAACGACCAGCGTGACGACCAGCGTGACGACCCGCGTGACGACCAGTGTAACGACCAGCGTGACGACCAGTGTAACGACCAGCGTGACGACCAGTGTAACGACCAGCGTGACGACCAGCGTGACGACCCGCGTGACGACCAGTGTAACGACCAGCGTGACGACCCGCGTGACGACCAGTGTAACGACCAGTGTAACGACCCGCGAGACGACCAGCGTGACGACCAGTGTAACGACCAGTGTAACGACCCGCGAGACGACCAGTGTGACGACCAGTGTAACGACCAGCGTGACGACCAGTGTAACGACCAGTGTAACGACCAGTGTAACGACCAGCGTGACGACCAGTGTAACGACCAGTGTAACAACCAGTGTAACGACCAGTGTGACGACCAGTGTAACAACCAGCGTGACGACCAGTGTGACGACCAGCGTGACGACCAACATGACGACCAGCGTGACGACCCGCGTGACAACCAGCGTGACGACCCGCGTGACAACCAGCGTGACGACCAGCATAACGACCAGCATAACGACCAGCGTGACGACCAACATGACGACCAGCGTGTCGACCCGCGTGACAACCAGCGTGACGACCAGCATAACGACCAGCGTGACGACCAGCGTGACGACCAGCATGACGACCAGCGTGTCGACCAGCGTGACGACCAGCGTGACGACCAGCATGACGACCAGCGTGACGACCAGCGTGACGACCAGTGTGACGACCAGCGTGACGACCAGCGTGACGACCAGTGTGACGACCAGCGTGACGACCAGCGTGTCGACCAGCGTGACGACCAGCGTGACGACCAGCGTGACGACCAGCGTGACGACTAGTGTGACGACCAGCGTGACGACCAGCGTGACGACCAGTGTGACGACCAGCGTGACGACCAGCGTGACGACCACTGGCACACTTCATCAACATAGCAACATCACCTCCAACCTGACAGATTTAACTTCTAAATTGTTTAGTGTATAACACAATATTAGTGAAAGGAATTGATAGGGAAGATAAAGACAGACTAACCCAAAAGACACGCACTAGGAGACACAGGTGGAAATTGAGTGCCCAAATGAGCCACAGAGATATTAGAAAGAACTTTTTCAGTGTCAGAGTAGTTAATAAATGGAATGCATTAGGCAGTGATGTGGTGGAGGCTGACTCCATACACAGCTTCAAGTGTAGATATGATAGAGCCCAATAGGCTCAGGAATCTGTACACCTGTTGATTGACGGTTGAGAGGCGGGACCAAACAGCCAGAGCCCAACCCCTCCAAGCACAAATAGGTGAGTACCTGTACACGTCCCAAAACAACGGACAATATTGGACATAACATTGCACCGCTGTAACAACCGTTCATTATACGCCCTGTTATAGCGGCGTCACAGAATCTACACTAAGCCCGTTAGTGACAGATTCAGTTAGAATAGTTAGTGACAGTTAGTGACTAGTTAGTTAGCTAGTGACGACTAACTCGTTAGTCGTCACGTCTAACTCCCAGACTCGTTAGCCCAACAGCAACGTACATATTCAATGCTTTTAAGCATCATACAGGCATTTTGATCTATACCCATATACACCTAGCATAAATGATGTAGTGTTAAGATGCAGTATACGCAGGTGCGTATGCTCACATATTCTCATTAATATACTTATAAATTATTCATTAATTTGCCAAATTACAATATATTGTATTGCCAGCCAAACATCCTAAAAGAACGCCACTGTACTATACAAAATACAAAAATAAAAATAACAGTAGAACAATTAATGATCACTGGATGGTCAGGCCTCAAAGGACAATACATTGAACATAACTTTATCGTTTACAATTGTATTATCCACACACATTTACAATGTTCATCGAACCCATTTTTGTTTGCGTCAGTTGCGTCATCATAACAAGGCCATTGTGCGTCCTGTGTCATGGTGTACCACAACAGAGGTTGGTTTATACATAAAGTATTTTCCCGTTATAATATTTATCTATCTTGTCAAGGCTCACGTTTGAGGCCAATTGGATGGGAAGAAATATAAGAGAACACGATGTTATGTTATGTTATGTTATGTTATGTTATGTTATGATATGTTATGTTATGTTATGTTATGTTATGTTATGTTATGATATGTTATGTTATGTTATGTTATGTTATGTTATGTTATGATATGATATGTTATGTTATGTTATGTTATGATATGTTATGTTATGTTATGTTATGTTATGTTATGTTATGTTATGATATGTTATGATATGTTATGTTATGTTATGTTATGTTATGTTATGATATGTTATGATATGTTATGTTATGTTATGTTATGTTATGATATGATATGTTATGTTATGTTATGATATGTTATGTTATGTTATGTTATGTTATGATATGTTATGATATGTTATGTTATGTTATGTTATGTTATGATATGTTATGTTATGTTATGTTATGTTATGTTATGATATGTTATGATATGTTATGTTATGTTATGTTATGTTATGTTTTGTTATGATATGTTATGTTATGATATGTTATGTTATGTTATGTTATGTTATGTTATGATATGTTATGTTATGTTATGTTATGATATGTTATGTTATGTTATGTTATGTTATGTTATGTTATGTTATGATATGTTATGTTATGTTATGTTATGATATGTTATGTTATGTTATGTTATGTTATGATATGTTATGTTATGTTATGCTATGTTATGTTATGTTATGTTATGTTATGTTATGTCACATTATGTTATGTTATGTTATGTTATGTTATGATATGTTATGTTATGTTATGATATGTTATGTTATGTTATGTTATGTTATGTTATGTTATGATATGTTATGTTATGTTATGTTATGTTATGTCACGTTATGTTATGTTATGTTATGTTATGTTATGTTATGTTATGATATGTTATGTTATGTTATGTTATGTCACGTTATGTTATGTTATGTTATGTTATGTTATGTTATGATATGTTATGTTATGTTATGTTATGATATGTTATGATATGTTATGTTATGATATGTTATGTTATGATATGTTATGTTATGTTATGTTATGTTATGTTATGTTATGTTATGTTATGTTATGATATGTTATGTTATGTTATGTTATGTTATGTTATGTTATGATATGTTATGTTATGTTATGTTATGTTATGTTATGTTATGATATGTTATGTTATGTTATGTTATGTTATGTTATGTTATGTTATGTTATGTTATGATATGTTATGTTATGTTATGTTATGATATGTTATGTTATGATATGTTATGTTATGTTATGCTATGTTATGTTATGATATGTTATGTTATGTTATGTTATGTCACATTATGTTATGTTATGTTATGTTATGTTATGATATGTTATGCAGTAGTAACCAGACGCCGGTAGTAGTAACCGGCGTGACTCGGGTGCCAGAGACCAGGCCTCCACTACACTTGCACGACCTTGGAAACAGTGACCCACCACAACCACACAACAGTGACCCCCAAAACCACACAACAGTGACCCCCAACAACCACACAACATTGACCTACTACAACCACACAACAGTGACCTACTACAACCACACAACAGTGACCCCAACAACCACACAACAGTGACCCCAACAACCACACAACAATGACCTACTACAACCACACAACAGTGACCCACTACAACCACACAACAGTGACCACTTACAACCACACAACAGTGACCACTTACAACCACACAACAGTGACCACTTACAACCACACAACAGTGACCCCAACAACCACACAACAGTGACCCCAACAACCACACAACAGTGACCCCCAACAACCACACAACAGTGACCCCAACAACCACACAACAGTGACCCCAACAACCACACAACAGTAACCCACTACAACCACACAACAGTGACCTACTACAACCACACAACAGTTACCCCAACAACCACACAACAGTGACCCCAACAACCACACAACAGTGACCCCAACAACCACACAACAGTGACCCACTACAACCACACAACAGTGACCTACTATAACCACACAACAGTGACCCCAACAACCACACAACAGTGACCCCAACAACCACACAACAGTGACCCCAACAACCACACAACAGTGACCCCAACAACCACACAACAGTGACCCCAACAACCACACAACAGTGACCACCAACAACCACACAACAGTGACCCCAACAACCACACAACAGTGACCCACTACAACCACACAACAGTGACCACTTACAACCACACAACAGTGACCACTTACAACCACACAACAGTGACCTCAACAACCACACAACAGTGACCCCAACAACCACACAACAGTGACCCCCAACAACCACACAACAGTGACCTACTACAACCACACAACAGTGACCCCCAACAACCACACAACAGTGACCCCCAAAACCACACAACAGTGACCCCCAACAACCACACAACAGTGACCCCCAAAACCACACAACAGTGACCCCCAACAACCACACAACAGTGACCCTCAACAAGTACACAACAGTGACCCCAACAACCACACAACAGTGACCCCAACAACCACACAACAGTGACCACCAACAACCACACAACAGTGACCCCAACAACCACACAACAGTGACCCACTACAACCACACAACAGTGACCACTTACAACCACACAACAGTGACCACTTACAACCACACAACAGTGACCTCAACAACCACACAACAGTGACCCCAACAACCACACAACAGTGACCCCCAACAACCACACAACAGTGACCTACTACAACCACACAACAGTGACCCCAACAACCACACAACAGTGACCCCCAACAACCACACAACAGTGACCCCAAAAACCACACAACAGTGACCCCCAACAACCACACAACAGTGACCCCCAACAACCACACAACAGTGACCCCAACAACCACACAACAGTGACCCACTACAACCACACAACAGTGACCCAAACAACCACACAACAGCGACCCCCAACAACCACACAACAGTGACCACCAACAACCACACAACAGTGACCACCAACAACCACACAACAGTGACCCCCAACAACCACACAACAGTGACCCCCAAAACCACACAACAGTGACCCCCAACAACCACACAACAGTGACCCCCAACAACCACACAACAGTGACCACCAACAACCTCACAACAGTGACCCCAACAACCACACAACAGTGACCCCCAACAACCACACAACAGTGACCCCCAACAACCACACAACAGTGACCCCCAACAACCATTCAACAGTGACCAACAAAACCATACAACATTGACTACCACAACCACTACAACACAACATTGACTACCACAACCACACAACACAACATTGACTACCACAACCACCACAACACAACAGTGACCAACAAAACCATACAACATTGACTACCACAACCACTACAACACAACATTGACTACCACAACCACTACAACACAACATTGACTACCACAACCACTACAACACAACATTGACTACCACAACCACTACAACACAACATTGACTACCACAACCACACAACACAACAGTGACCAACAAAACCATACAACATTGACTACCACAACCACTACAACACAACATTGACTACCACAACCACACAACACAACAGTGACCAACAAAACCATACAACATTGACTACCACAACCACTACAACACAACATTGACTACCACAACCACCACAACACAACATTGACTACCACAACCACACAACACAACATTGACTACCACAACCACCACAACACAACATTGACTACCACAACCACACAACACAACATTGACTACCACAACCACACAACACAACATTGACTACCACAACCACCACAACACAACCTCGACAACAAAGGCTTCCACCAAACGACAGTTCCATGCTGGGTAATTCAGGTGAGCTTTGTAAGATTAAACTATTTAACTGGTGTTTCCTTTACAGGAGATATTTGCATACTCTGATTGATAGACAAATTGATTCCCACTTCCACACACGAACCTAACAATCCTGTTTCTGCCTACAGCCCGTGTTGTATGGTTTAGATGTGGGGGCTGGGGCTGGGTGAGGGTGTGGGGGCTGGGTGAGGGTGTGGGGGCTGGGTGGGGGTGTGGGGCTGGGTGAGGGTGTGGGGGCTGGGTGAGGGTGTGGGGGCTGGGTGGGGGTGTGGGGCTGGGTGAGGGTGTGGGTCTGGGTGAGGGTGTGGGGGGGGGCTGGGTGAGGGTGTGGGGGCTAGGTGAGGGTATGGGGGCTGGGTGAGGGTGTGGGGGGCTGGGTGAGGGTGTAGGGGGGCTAGATGAGGGTGTGGGGGCTAGGTGAGGGTATGGGGGCTGGGTGAGGGTGTGGGGGGCTGGGTGAGGGTATGGGAGCTGGGTGAGGCTGTGGGGGGCTGGGTGAGAGTATTGGGGGGGGGCTGGGTGAGGGTGTGGGGGGGCTGGGAGAGGGTGTTGGGCTGGGTGAGGGTGTGGGGGCTGGGTGAGGGTGTGGGGGGCTAGGTTAGGGTGTGGGGGCTGGGTGAGGGTGTGGGGGCTGGGTGAGGGTGTGGGGGCTGGGTGAGGGTGTGGGGGCTGGGTGAGGTTGTGGGGAGGCTGGGTGAGTGTGTGGGGCTGGGTGAGGGTGTGGGGGGGCTGGGTGAGGGTATGGGGGCTGGGTGAGGGTGTGGGGGGCTGGGTTAGGGTGTGGGGGGGCTGGGTGAGGGTGTGGGGGCTGGGTGAGGGTGTGGGGGGGCTGAGTGAGGGTGTGGGGCTGGGTGAGTGAGGGTGTGGGGCTGGGTGAGGGGTGTGGGGGCTGGGCGAGGGTGTGGGGGAGCTGGGTGAGGGTGTGGGGGCTGGGTGAGGGGTGTGGGGGGCTGAGTGAGGGTGTGGGGGCTGGGTGAGGGTGTGGGGGCTGGGTGAGGGTGTGGGGGCTGGGAGAGGGTGGGGGGAATCTGGGTGAGGGTGTGGGGGCTGGGTGAGAGTGTGGGGGCTGGGAGAGGGTGGGGGGAATCTGGGTGAGGGTGTGGGGGCTGGGTGAGGGTGTGGGGGCTGGTTATGTCATTGATGGCTACACACTGGTGTCTATCACTAAGATAGGATTGGATATAGTCCAGTGCATGGCCTCGGATTCCATAATGATGGAGTTTACGTGAGAGGTAGTTGTGATTAACAGATTAACAGAGAAGTGTTAAGTCTGCAGACACTAACAATGCTCTCTTCTGTCATGTGAGGGATTCCAATCGTCCTATTGATTGGTCTTCCTCCAAAATAATCTTTCCTGCCTCTACTCTACACAGACGCCGTCTTGTTGTATCGGCTCTAATACACAATGTACCCAACATGAACTTGAGTCCTGGCTTTGTTGCTGTGGACTCTTCCCTTTCACAGTATATACTTAAATGCTCTAATCTTTCTAACAAACGTGACCTTACATAAGCTTACCCTTCCTTTTATCTTTCTCTCTTCTCTATTTGTTCTGTTCATTGTTTTCTTTACGTTCCCTTACTATCCTCTTCTTATTCCTATTACCATCTCCTTATTATTCGGTGGTTATAATAGGAGCTGCATCGTATGGGCCAATAGGCCCTCTGCAGTTCTTGTTCCTACTACTATCCCCTCTACACACCTTTGCTCCTCACCTCTCTCTTGCCTATTTATTGCCTGCATCTACTTCATCACACTTACGGGCTCACCATAGCCCGTGGTACTGGAACTTATCGTTCTGAGTAGCGAATCTTAAACAACATTCATCACACGAAAGAACTCAGAAGTTAGTGACAGCACAGCTCCTATGCCAGGTAAGTCCACTACGGGCTTACCATAGCCCGTGCTAATTGCCCCGCTCCTGTGCCAGGTAGGTTACGGGCTCACCATAGCCAGTGCTACTTGGAACTTGTTTCGAGTAACTGAATCTATAACAACAACAACTTCATCACATCGACTTGAGAATGGTCCAGGACGGACCGAAACGTCGTCGTCCCTTCACCTTCTAGTGTGTGGTCTGGTCAACATACTTTAGCCACGTTATTGTGACACATCGCCTGTAATATATATTGCTGTGCCACCTCCTTCTTTATTAGGCCTGCAGTTGTGAATGGCTTTATAACCAGCTAAGTTGTAGTAGAGTTGGGTATAGTCTATACTTAGCCAAGTTTCTGTTAAAATGATGAATGATAATTTAGTACCTAGTGCTGTGAGTAGTGCATTTATATCATCAAAATGTTTACCAAGTGATCTAACATTTTGGTTGTATACTGATAAGCAGGTGCTATTTAGGAGTTTGTTTTTTGCAAGATTTGCTGTGTAATACCTGCAATAATGATGATCAATGTGCTGATTTGTGTGGATATGAGAGATAAGATTTCGATCAGGATCAATATCAGTATGCATATAGATGCAATAATGTCACGATACAATAAGACAAGCTTATTGTATCGTGAGCTTTAACAGGAACAGTTAAATATTAAATCTGCTGTAAATAGAAAGTAATTATAGCAAAACACAACAATAAATGAAAGTACACAAAAAATGGAAACAATTTGAAGTAGAGTAAAAATCACCGTAGATAGCAAGGAAGGATTCAGAAGTTAGGTTAAGAGAGAAGACAAAAAATCAGTAGACTGACAAGATTAATATATAGCGAAAAAATAATGAGACAATTTTTTTTTTTTTTTTTTTTTTTTTTTTTTTTTGAGATATATACAAGAGTTGTTACATTCTTGTACAACCACTAGTACGCGTAGCGTTTCGGGCAGGTCCTTGGAATACGATCCCCGCCACGAAGAATCGTTTTTTCATCCAAGTACATATTTTACTGTTGCGTTAAACAGAGGCTACAGTTAAGGAATTGCGCCCAGTAAATCCTCCCCGGCCAAGATACGAACCCATGACAGCGCTCGCGGAACGCCAGGCGAGTGTCTTACCACTACACCACGGAGACTCATAATAATCGTAAAGTAAAAATAATCTTAAAGAATTCTGCTTAATCTTCTTAATTTTAACTTAATCTTCTGCTAGTCATTAATAAAATACCTTGTAAAGACTGTAATATGTAAGGCAAACATCTAAAGATTTTAAATTTAGAATGTTGCAACATAAATACTCTGTAAGACGGCCAATTGTCTAATAGTTTGTTCATTTGTCAAAAAATTCTCATGAAATTGATTGGGAGATTGCCTCTTCAATAATGAATTGTAAAATCACTTTCAATAGGAACATAATTGACTCTGCTTTAATACAGATTCCAAAATCATGTAATTTGAACATTAGCAGTGGTTTGCATAATTTAGATCCATTTTTGATTGATCATTTAAAGGGCGATTTGAGTAGGATTATTGATACACATGAACAAATCTAAAAGGGCCGTGATGAGGGTTCGAACCTAAGTCCGAGATGATCCCAGATGTGCCTTAGTCGATTGCGCCGCGACATGGTTAAAAAAATTGCAACCAGGAGTGCTACTGCTCCTCAGACGGATCCTGCAGTCTCTCCGAGACACAAACCAGGGTTTTACACAATTCCCCCCATGCACCCGGGCTCTGTCAACAAGCTGTTCCACCTCTTCGTCCTTACTTCAATACACACAGAAATCACAATAGCATAATTCATCATCAACTACGATGATGAAATTAGGTACTTTTTGGTTTTATTTTTGATTAAGGCAAAAGTTGGACAGCTTTTCAATTCATTAGGGAGTGAGTTCCTTAGACTAGGTCCCTTTATTTGCATAGAGTGTTTAGACAGATTAAGTTTGATTCTGGGGATATCAAAGATATATTTATGTCTGGTGTGGTGATTATGTGTTCTATTACATCTGTCAAGGAACCTACAACCACAGTGTCCCAAATAAAGGGACCCAGTCTATGGAACTCACTCCCTAATGAATTGAAAAGCTCTCCAACTTTTGCGTCATTCAAAAACAAAACTAAAAAGTACCTAAATTCACCTTCATAGTTTTCTACCTTGTTGCTTTAAAATTGCACTATATCTAGTGCTACCCAATATCCCAATCTTTATGTACCCAATCCAAACAACTTTACCATTGTGATCATTGCTGTCTTCTTATATGTGCTATCATTTTGCTGTATGGTACCTATTAATATTTGTTTAAATTACGAATCAAGCTGTCAATGCAATCAATCAGAGCTTCAATATACCAATGTGCTTTAATATACTTACTAATCTGTCTCATCTCATTTTTTTCTTACAATGTATCTGTTATCATTTTATTAATTCTGCTAGAATTTACCTACTTAAAATTATCTGTTAGATTAAGGGCCTGCCCGAAACGCTGCACGTAAATAAAATAAATAGATGAGCGAAAAGATTTTATTTATATTGAGGGTCTCTATATTCGGCAATTATATATACGAAACGTACAAATGTTGTGTCCGACAAGGTAAAATAATATGTATACGCTCCGTCCTATGTACCAAGTGAAGAGAATTCATGGTCGTTTCGGACACAAAATGATTCGTCGTAACGCGTTTTCTGTTGGTTAAAACTGTATATATTGTTATGCTAGGCTGTATTAGTTTAGGTTAAGCTATATTGGGCTAGTTGGGTTAGGTTAGGTTGGCATGAGCTTGGTTTTGTTGTGTAGGTTAAAAAAAAATAAATAAAAAATAAAAAAGCGAATCGTCTTGTTTACGCTATTACTTATATGCCATCCACCAGGAGAGAACTTACTCCTTCAAAAATTATATTATCGTATGATATTATGTATAAAGAAAGAATTCCAAGTATATTCGTTAATTGGAAAAGATGAAAAAAATAAAGTTGATAAATGAAGGAAACCAGGTATGAACAAACAATAAGAAGTAGGAAAAATAAGATATGGAACCAGAAAAAAACATTGGAACGCTTGTACGGGCGTTGGCGCTATTTTGTAAACATCAGCTAGTGAGTGTCCAGACAGAAACATTTCTGTGTGTGTATAGGAGCATAAAACCTTTACACAAACTGCAGCCACCATAAAGAAGAAGCACCACCATTGACCGACAAGTGCTCACATCAAGTCTAACTCTTAAGAAACAACCCTCAAACCTTGCTAACCGTCAACATTGACACAGGACCCAGACGCTTCTCCCGCCATCACCACTCGGGCAGTCACCTGGAGAAGACCTTCACACAAACTGCACCAATCGTAAAGAAAATGAAGACTCACCAGTGTCCGGAGTGTGGGAAGGTATTCACTCGTCTCTATCACATGAAGAATCACATGTTAGTACATTCAGGTGACAAACCTCATGAGTGTCCAGAGTGTGGGAAGGTATTCACTCGTCTCGATCACATGAAGAGTCACATGTTAGTACATTCAGGTGACAAATCTCATGAGTGTCCAGAGTGTGGTAAGAGATTCCGTCGTCTTGAAAATATGAAAAGACACAGGATAATTCATACGGATGAAAGACCTTTTGAATGTGCTGAGTGTGGCAAAAAATTTAGACATCGTGTAAGTATAATATGTCACTTGTTAGTGCATTCAGGTGACGAACCTCATCAGTGTCCAGAATGTGGGAAGAGATTCACTCAGCTTTGTAACATGAAGAGTCACAGGTTAGTGCATTTGGGTCACAAACCTCATCAGTGTCCAGAGTGTGGGAAGAGATTCCGTCGTCTTGAAAATATGAAAAGACACAGGATAATTCATACGAATGAAAGACCTTTTGAATGTGCTGAGTGTGGCAAAAAATTTAGAAGCCGTGGAACTATAATACGTCACATTTTAGTATATTCAGGTGACAAATCTCGTCAGTGTCCAGAGTGTGGGAAGAGATTCACTCAGCTTTGTAACATGAAGAGTCACATGTTAGTGCATTTGGGTCACAAACCTCATCAGTGTCCAGAGTGTGGGAAGAGATTCACTCAGCTTTTTAACATGAAGCGTCACATGTTAGTACACTTAGGTCACAAACCTCATGAGTGTTCAGAGTGTGGGAAGGTATTCACTCGTCTTGAACACATGAAGCGTCACATGTTAGTGCATTTACGTCACACATAAATTATTGGGATCGTCTCAAAGTGCTCCAAATGTACTCACTAGGAAGGAGTGAGTATAATATATATACATGTATAATATATATATACATGGAAAATACTGGAGGGCCAGGTCCAAAATCTGCACCGTAAAATAACAAGTACTGAAGTGAACGATATGGAAGAAAATTCAGATAAGAACCAGTGAAGAGCAGGGGTGCCATAGGCACAATCAAGGAATACTGTATAAACATTAGAGGTCTACGGTTGTTCAACATCCTCCCAGTGAGTATAAGAAATATTGCACTTCAGGGAGGTTACCTTGAGGTTACCTTGAGGTGCTTCCGGGGCTTAGCGTCCCCGCGGCCCGGTCGTCGACCAGGCCTCCTGGTTGCCGGACTGATCAACCAGGCTGTTGGACGCTGCTGCTCGCAGCCTGACGTATGAGTGTTGGTCTTGGAGTGCCAGACCAACCGGGCTACGGTGGATATGTAGGTCACCAGGCTGCTCCAAGCTACAGCCTGGAGGACCAAACTCTCACAAGTCAAACCTGGCCTCAGGTCAGGCTTAGGGAGTAGAAGTACTCCCAGAACCCCATCAAGCAGATATTTAGGTCACAAACCTCATGAGTGTCCAGAGTGTGGGAGGTGTTCCCTCAGCTTAGACACATCAAGCATCACATGTTAGTGCATTTAGGTCACAAACCTCATTAGTGTAATTACCTAAGTGTAGTTACAGGATGAGAGCTACGCTCGTGGTGTCCTGTCTTCCCAGCACTCTGTCATATAACGCTTTGAAATTGCTGACGGTTTTGGCCTCCACCACCCACTCACCTAACTTGTTCCAACCGTCTACCACTCTGTTTACAAAAGTGAATTTTCTTATATTTCTCCGGCAGCTTTGTTTCATTAGTTTAAATCTATGACCTCTTGTTCTTGAAGCTGCAGGTCTCAGGAATTCTTCCCTATCAATTTTATAGATTTCTGCTACTATTTTGTACGTAGTGATCATATTGCCTCTTTTTCTTCTATCTTCTAGTTTTTGTATATTTAATACCTTTATCCTCTCCTAGTAGCTCTTGTCCTTCAGTTCTGGGTGCTACTTAGTGGCATGTTGTTGCACCTTTTCCAGTTTGTTAATGTGCTTCTTAAGATATGGACACCATACAACCATTGCATATTCTAGCTTTGGTCTAATAAAAGTCATGAGCGATTTCTTTAGTATTTCTCCATCCATGTATTAAAAAGCAATTCTGAAGTTAGAAAGTGTAGCATAGGCTCCTCGCACAATGTTCTTAATGTGGTCCTTAGGTGACAGTTTTCTATCTAGAACCACCCCTAGATCTCTTTCTTTATCAGAATTCTTTAAAGATTTCTCATATAATTTATAGATTTATAAATTTATAGATTGTGTGGGGGTCTATGTTCTCCTATTCCACATTCCATAACATGGCATTTATTCACATTAAATTCTATTTGCCAAGTGGTGCTCCATATACTTATTTTGTCCAGGTCTTCTTGGAGGGCATGGCAATCATCTAAGTTTTTTATCTTTCCTATTATCTTAGCATCATCAGCAAACATGTTCATATAATTCTGTATTCCATCTGGTAGATCGTTTATGTAGACAATGAACATTGCCGGTGCAAGAACTGAACCCGGTGGTACTCCACTTGTGACATTCCTCCAGTCCGATACATTGCCTCTGATTACTCAGAAAATTTTTCATCCATGTTAGAAGCTCAACTGTCCCCTCTCCTATATGTTCCAGTTTCCAGAACAACCTCTTATGTGGAACTCTATCGAAAGCCTTTTTTTAGGTCCAGATAGATGCAGTCAACCCAACCATCTCTTTCCTGTAAAATCTCTGTGGCTCGATCATAGAAACTGGGTAAATTCGTTACACAGGATCTTCTAGAGTGAAAACCATACTGTCTGATATTATATCATTTTTTCTCCAGGTGTTCTACCCATTTACTTTTACTGTAATTATTTTTTCCAATATTTTGACTATTACACTTGCCAATGATACAGGTCTATAATTGAGGGGGTCATCCCTGCTGCCACTTTTGTAGATTGGAACTATGTTAGCCTTTTTCCAGACATCTGCTACGACTCCTGTTCACAGGGATGCCTGAAAAATCAGTTGAAGTGGAATGCTGAGCTCAGGTGCACATTCTCTCAGAACCCATGGTGAAACTCCATCTGGACCAACTGCTTTGTTCTTACTTAGTTCCTTGAGCATTTTTTCCATTTCGTCTCTTAGACACCTCTATGTGCTCTATGTTGTTCTCTGGAATTCTTGTTGTGTCTAGTTCCCTGAAAATTTTATTTTACATAAACACACTTTAGAACTTTTCGTATAATGTTTCACACATTTCCTTTTCATTTTCCGTGAATCTGTTTCCCATTTTCAACCTCTGAATATTATCCTTTTCCTGAAATTTGTTGTTTATGAATTTATAGAATAGGCCTGGTTCTGTTTTACATTTGTCCGCATTCTCTTTTTCAACATTTTTTTTCTTCCTCTCTCCTCACTGCCGTGTAGTTGTTTCTCACATCTTTGTATTGCTGGTATGTTTAGGGATTTGGCCTCTTCCTATATTGATTCCATTTTTGTGTCTTCTGGTCTCTGGCCCTCTCGCAATTTCTGTTGAACCAATCCTGTTTCATGGTTCTGCATCTCTGCTTTGTTATAAATTTTTTTGTGCCTTTGTCATATATTTAACAAAACTTGACATACATCTCATTTACTTCCTTGCCTAGCAACAAGTCTATCCAATTATACTCATTAAAAAAATTTCTAAGGTTGCTGTAATGTCCTCTCCCGAAGTCAAGTTTTTCAACTGCTTCAACCTCCTTATTTTCTTCTAGATTATAACGCATTGCATACTTTATTCCCAAAAAAGACATGGTCACTTGTTCCCCAAGGGAGGAAGGTATTGAATGTCAAATATCTCTTCCTCCTTCCAGGTAAATATCAAATCTAGCATGGAGGGAACGTCCCCTTTCCTCATCCTCATAGCTTGTTTAACATGTTGATACAAGAATGTTTCCAGGATGAGGTCTACAAATCTACAGGTCCAAAAGTCCTCTGTTCTACCTTCATATGCTTCTCAGTCTATGGATTTCAAGTTCAAGTCACCGACTATCAACAGTCATGATCTATCTTTATCTGCTCTTTATTCTCTCAATATTGTTATAAGACCCCTCTCGTTTACTATCTAGCTCCTCCTTTGTCCATGTGTTGCTTGACGGTGGACTATGTGCATTTATGATCATTAGTTTATCATCCTCGTGGCAGATCATCTCTAGTGCTATTACGTCAATTTCTCGTGGCTTGGTAATCATTATTTCGTTTACCTTTAGGTGTTCTTTCACCATCATAGCAATGCCACCACCTTAACTAGTTTTTTCTTTTCTGTCTCCAAATTGAGTAGCTCCTTGGGAATATGACCTTGTTTAATTAGGGTCCAGAGTGTGGGAAGAGATTCAGTCAGCTTAGACACATGAAGCATCACATGTTAATGCATTTAGGTCATAAACTTCATGAGTGTTGAAAGTGTGGGAAGGTATTCACTCGTCTTGAACACATGAAGCATTTCATGGTAGTGCATTTAGGTCACAAACCTCATGAATTTCCAATGTGTGGGGAGGTAAAGACCTTTTTACCTTGAAAGACCTTGTGAATGTGCTGAGTGTGGCAAAAAATTTGGACACCGTGGAACTATAATATTTCACATGTTAGTGCATTCAGGTGACAAACCTCATCATTGTCCAAAATTCTAATGTGTTTTTTGTTTATATTTATTTAAATAATGTGCTTTCTATTTTTGTTCTCTTTAGAAATTCCTTTAAAATGTAATATATATATAATCTCTACCTATGTTATGGACATTCTTGTTCTGATATTATTTAGCATTGAAGCTGGTGAAGAACATAGTTTGAGATGTACTCAAAATGAGACCTTTTTATTGGTAGGAAAAATGTATATTAGCCAAGGAATTACCTGTTTACAAATGTCTGAATCTGATAATTTATTAATATATAAGGATGTCTGCTTTTAAATTGGTAATTTTAAAAATGTATGTAAAGGCCTAAGTTTGTGTATTGTTTAATTGGATGGTATGATCATTATATACCTGTATTACAATGTTATCACCTCGATTAACGAGCGGCTCTATTTACGAGCCTTTCCAGTAACAACAAGCCACTCGCAGCAAATTTGTCTCTATTGACGAGCTTCACCTCTATTAATGAGCAAAACCACATGGTGCTTCCTAGCGTCTCGTGGGTTAGTGCAAATTCTCTGACGCCAGTGTTGTGTTGTATCGTGCACAACAAGCATCCCTTTGCATTTATTTGTGATTTTCTTTGTTTTTTATGTGGTTTTGTGACTACAATTTGTAACGCATGATGTCACCAAAGAAGCTGCTTGCTAAAGATAGTGCTGTCAAGATGAAGAAAGACACAATTACTGTGGATTTGAAGAAGGAAATTATAGCAAAGCATGAACGTGGTGTCTGTGTGACTGATTTTACAAGGGAGTATAGCAGGGCCTCATCAACAATTTGCAGCATTAGTAAGGGGATGAGGAGGTAAGGGAGGATGCTGCCTCTTCCAGTGAGATCAGGGAAGTGTTGGGAATGTTTGAAAAGGTTACCACATTCTTGGAAAAACTGTCCTGATAAAGCAGTAACAACCCAGTGTGTGAACATGTTTAATGACAATTTGCTGTCTTGTTTTAGGAACATCCTAAAACAAAGAAAAAGCAATTGTCAATAGATACGTTCTTTGCAAAAGTAGAGAAAAGAAGAGCCAGTGATAGTGAACCACAACCCGGTCCCAGTGGGGTGAAATTCCCAAGAAGAGAGAGCCCGCCTGACTCAGATGTGGATTCTCCTTGCACACCATAACCCCTCTCCTCCTTCCCACCTCCCCATCGTCTCCCTCAAGCTAGCAACGACTCTTCATAAGGTTAAGTAAACATGAAAACAGTACAACAAAATATTTATAATTACATGTGTAGTATTATATTTACATAAAAAAATGTCATACAAGTATGGATGTTTTTGGGAGTGGAACGGATTAAATTTATTTCCTTTATTTTAAATGGGAAAATTTGTTTCTTAAGATGAGTTTTCCACATAACGAGTTCGGTGTCAGAACAGATTAAACTCGTTAATAGAGGTGCCACTGTACAGGGGTACCTCAGTTTAAGAGTTTAATTCGTTCCTGGAGACGGCTCGTATTCCGGAGCTAATTTCCCCATAAGAAATAATGGGAAATGAATTAATCCGTTCCTGACTACCCCAAAAACCCCACGTGAAACTAAATTGTTATACCTAATTCATCTAAATAAACCTACAAAACTATGTTCAAGTTATTACTTACCTTGCTGTTGAATGCTGTAGGTGTATGGAAGATGGTGAGGAGAGTGGGGGGGAGGAGAGGAGTTACTGTTTGGAAGGGGAGTCCCCTTCCATTATCACATCAGGCAGTGAGGACCTTTCTGGTGTGCTCTCCCTGGCACGTTTTATCTGAGTGCCACTAGGTCCTGGTTGAGGCTCACTGCTCGATTTCCAACTTTGCAGTTTTTCCCATACTTCACACATTTTCTTAATCAAGAAGGGACATCCTCTACTGCCTCTACTCACAGCTATTTTCTTAGGTTGAACCTTATCAATGGCTTTCTTGAGACCCATGGCAAGATATATAATAACAACTTTTATGCTCAAATGGCCAAAAAACCGACATAAAACTGTAAATCCTTGTGAAGAATTCAGGAGGGATAGTCACTGGGCGGGAGACAATGGTAAACTGAGGGGCGGAGGGGCGACGATCGCCTTACCACCACGCGCTAGGTCGCCCTGAACGCGTATCAACAAACTCGCGTTCCGAGGTAACCCTCGCCTTCCGAGACATTTTCCGAGGAAATCCTGCTCGTATTCCGAAAAACTCGCATACAGGGAGACTCGTGTTCCGAGGTACCACTGTATAGGAGTAGCCTATATGGTTTTGATTGCCTGTTTAATTTCTTGTTATCTTGATGGATGTCAATGATGTGTAGTTATTGTTTATTTAGGCTCTATTATTAGTTCACATTATTTGTAGATAGAATAATGTGCAATAGTTGGCTCTTCCTTAAAAGCTGTTAATTATTATATAATTATTACAGGGGTACCTCAGTTTAAGAGTTTAATCCGTTCCTGGAGACGGCTCGTATTCCGAAGCTAATATCCCATAAGAAATAATGGGAAATGAATTAATTCGTTCCTGACTACCCCCAAAACCCCCACATCAAACTAAATTTTTATACCTAATTCATCTAAATAAACCTACAAAACTATGTTCAAGCTATTACTTACCTTGCTGTTGAATGCTGTAGGCGTATTAAAGATGGTGAGGAGGGGGGAGGAGGAGAGGAGTTACTGTTTGGAAGGGGAGTCCCCCTTCTATTATCACATCAGGCAGTGAGGACTTCACTGGTGAGCACACTCTGGCACATTTTGCCTGCATACCACTAGAACTTGTTTGTCTTACTAAGAATCTGTCTAAAGACACTTGTTTTTCCCTACATTTTAACACTTGTCTGTAGTAAGACATCACATTGTCATTTAAAAGGTCAATGCAACGGGCTGCTACAGCTTTATCTGGGTGAGTTTTTTCAGCAGAACTTTGCAGTTCTTCCCATACTTCACACATTTTCTTAATGAAGAAGGGACATCCTCAACTGCCTCTACTCACAGCTATTTGCTTAGGTTGAACCTTATCAATGGCTTTCTTGAGACCCATGGAGAGATATATAATAACAACTTTTCTGGGGGGAGCCCCGTCGGCTCCCCGGAGCTTTACCAGCTGATATGCTAATGTCAGACTTTGGCATCAGTCATGTGTATGGAGTTCTAGGGCCTACCGGGGACCACGAGCCAGAACCTGGCCCCCTCAGAGAGGCAAGGGGAGCAATGGAATATAGAAACCCCCGTGTGGTTGGAAGCATTCTATGGGTCAAGCATCCAGAGAGGTAAGCATTCCAAAACAAACCCCTATTCTGGTGAAAATTGCTACCTAAAGCCGAACTAGTGGATAGAACTCTTCAACAGAAAACAAGGAAACTAGTATGACGTCATACGTCACCGCGCCGCTGTCTGCGCAGCTCCCCCCTCCCCGGGAGGGGGAAGGGGGAGCCCCAGACCTCCCACGCCGGCTATCCACCCATCAGTTCTTCGGCTGATGCTATAGGCAATGGTTATGTGCTCCGGCTCCAGTGGTTGTTTCAGCACTGTACCTAGAGTGTGGTGTCTGTTTTCAAGGTGGTGCGTGAGCCGGGAGTGATTCTTCAGTACTCGGGCTGCATGCGCCTAGGGTTCCCTTCCCTAGGTGCCCTGTAAGTACTGCCCTTGGGGCTTGGGGCCACCTTCCACAAGTTCCTTGGGTCCTGCCCCTGCCCCTGCTTGGCCGTTTACTGCTTGGTTTTCGGCCGCTCTTTGTGTGCTCGGGTGTTCTGTCTCCCTTGTTCGCCTTAGAGTAAGGGGCAGTTTTTGCACTGGTGGGGCGCAGGGTACTGTGCAGCTTGTCTTTACCAATCATAGCGGCTGGCTCTGTTCCGCTTGGGTACGCTGTCCTCTTGCGGGGTTTTCTTTTTCTTTTTGTTTATCTACCTGGTGGGGGGGGGGGGTCTACCTTCGTTCTTGCCCCTTGTGTCCCTTGTGTTCTGAGCATTTTCTGGTGGTACCCCTGCTAGGTCCCCGTGAGTGTACACGTCCCAGGGGTTCAGCTCTTAGAAAGTTGTTTGGTAGCTTTGGGTGCCGGTTAGCAGTACCCTGCCTGGGATTACCTGAGCGCGAGTCCTCTTATAGTAAACGCTCGGGACCCTGGGAAACCCCTGGGGGCGCGCGGGTCCGATGGATGTGACCCCAGAGTCCCCCCCTCGCTTCCAGCAAGTTTGAGGGTTGCTCTCACCCTTTGTCTCTGGGTGACTCTCTGTTTTGCCTCCGTCTGCTGCCTGTGGGGTCGGTGACACCTTCGACCCGGAGTCCTGCGAGTTTGGTTGCTCGTTGTGGCTCGGTTACCCAGTTGTGCTCACAAAGCGGGTGCGGGCAGCAGGGGCGTTGCACTTGAGCCTTGGTGGTGGCAACGTTCTCGTGGGTTCCTCCCCGGGAGCCCCGGGGCTGCCCCGTTGTAGTTCGTTTTGGGACTTGGGGGTGTTGGTTGCTTCGGTTCCATCCACGCCCCCTTGTCTTTCCCTGGATCACCCTTCCTGCCTGCATCCGGTTCCTTACCGTCTGTAGGTTCGGGGCGGGGTTTTTGATGGTGTTGAGACTCGGGCAGTCTCGGGGAATTCCCCTTCCGGGGTAGTGACGGGGGCATTTGAGCCTGTTCCTCCAGCCGTGTTGTACGAGTCTGCCAGTGGGCTCCCTTCATTAGTGTTTTCACAGCTGCCCCGGTTTTCTGGTACGGCCGGGGCTTTGGGGGAACGGCTCGGCCCCGGGGCCTGTCGTGAAGGTTCCCAGGGCTGGGAAGGGGCTGACTTGGGGGGCCTTGGCCCCGTTGGACCCCGTGGGGGTTTTTATCCCCCCTCTAGGCGGGGCTTGTGGTTACGCAGAGTGGGGTTTTTCCTCCCCACTCGCCGTACGTGCTGTTGGGCGTCGGCCTCTCCCCGGGCTCGGTTCCTTGGCCTTTGAGTCGTTGGTTCCGTCCTGTGGGTGGATGTTTCCTCCCACCCCTTTTTGGGACGGTGTTTTCGTCATGTTTCCCCGTTCGATGGGGTTCTGCGTGACTTCTGATCTCGGGTGCGCCTGCGCCTTCGTGTGCCTTCGGGACTAGTGTTGGCTTCTGTGTTCTCGAGGGTATGGGAAGGTTTTTCGCTACTTCCCGCATTATTGGAACGTCTGTCGGCTCCTCATCCTTGTCGCCCTGTTGGGCTACTTGTCGCCCTGTTGGGCTGCTTGTCGCCCTGTTGGGCTGCTTGTTGCCCTGTTGGGCTGCTTGTCGCCCTGTTGGGCTGCTTGTCGCCCTGTTGGGCTGCTTGTCACCCTGTTGGGCTGCTTGTCGCCCTGTTGGGCTGCTTGTCGCCCGGTTGGGCTGCTTGTCGCCCGGTTGGGCTGCTTGTCGCCCGGTTGGGCTGCTTGTCGCCCGGTTGGGCTGCTTGTCGCCCGGTTGGGCTGCTTGTCGCCTGGTTGGGTTCCTTTTTGGGCTCTTTGCTTCTTTGGCCGGTTTTATTGTTCCTGCTTCCTCTTTTGGCTACTTTTCTCGTGCAGTAGTCCTGGCTGGCGCCTTCCCGCAGGGAGGGTGTGCGGTTCGGCCAGCGTGTTATGCGCATGCGCCGTGGAGTTTGTTTTGGTCCGGGCGGTGTTTCAGGGCTGGTGTTTTGCGCCCTTTTTGCTACAGTGCTTCGCCTCTCGTTCTTCTCCCTGGCTGCGGTATGTGCCCCTTCGTGCCGGGGGTGTCCTGGTTCCCAGTTGTGGGGAGGCCACCGTGGTTTTCCCTGCGTCATGGGTGTGGACCGCCTCCTTCGCCTCTCCCTGCTCTCCTGCGGGTCCAGCAGGGTCCGGCTCTGGCGTCTTCACCTGGCGGTGCTCCCAGGTTCTTCTGGGCACGGTTGAGTCGTGTCACGTTCGTGCCACCATTCGCCAGGTGAGTTTCTGCGGTCTGGCGTCTTTTGGCCGGGCGCTGGATGCGGTGTTGTTTATATACCTGTCTTTATTTAGGTATATTTTTGTACGACTGGGACCGTTCGCACACCAGTGCCTGTCCCTTTTTTCAACCCTTCCTGTCCCCCTCATGTGCATGTCCAACCCATGCTGGAGTCATTCAGGGGACCCTCCTTTTTAATGTTGTGAGGTGTGGGGGTTGCAGGGTTGGTTCTGTACTCACCTGGTAAGGTTCCTGGCTGTGCTTGCAGGTTTTGAGCTCTGGCTCTTGGGTCCTGCCTATCTGGTAGAACTTGCGGGATAGTACCAGTGGAGTGCAGTGGTGCTATTGGCACATTTGGGGAACACTGTATTACCATCAGAGGTCTGTGCTTGTTACACAACCTACTTGCGAGCATAAGCCTTCTTGCTAATTCGTCCGTGGACTTCCAGGGTGCACTAGCCTGTTTTCGTATGGCAGTTCCGACCCGTCCTGGTTGTGGGGGTATGTGGGCCGGTGGACTGCTCCTGGCGGCTGCCTGGTGGGCCACCCTCTGGCCGGTCTAGCCTGGCCTTGGGCCGGGCTTCAGGTGTGGAAGAGCTCCCAGTACCTCATCCAGCGGGTATCGAGCGGGGTTTCTCCGCCGTCGGTTGCCTGGTGCAGGTTTCTGGGCCTGGAGGGTTTTGTCGTGTCTCCGTTGGTCCTGTCTGGGGTCTGCCTGCTCCGTTCTCTGCCCTTGCAGAAGGGAGTTGCTATTTACATGTTGCCTGTTGCAGTGGTGCCTGTTGCTGCTGCTGCACGTGTGCATTGGTACCGTGTTTCACGGTGGCATGTCCTTGTTCCTGTGTCCGGTTGTGGAGTGGCACTTTGCTGCCGTTTTGTGCCTGCGGATTGTGTGGAGTTTTTTCTGTCCCTGCCTGATTGTCCACCCCTGGTTGTTCTCCTGGGGTTTTTGTGCTTCTGCTCTTTCTTCCTGCCTCCTCTGCAGCAGGGATGTTCTGCGTGTGTTCTTAGGCGTTGGTCAGCCTGTGTCCTGTGATGTGCTTCTTTGTCTCGGTCTATTGCAGTTGTTCGTACCCCTTGGTTCGGGTACTGTTCTGGCGGCGACCCTTCCGCCTTCTTTGGTTTCCTAGCTTGCCCTGCCGGTTTTTTTTTTTTTTTTGGGGTCTTGCGATGTCTTGCGTCGGACCCGTCGTTTCTGAACTCCTGGTGGGCTTGCATGCTTTGGGGAGTTTTTCTGTTCGGCAGACGTTCCATCTCCTTGTGCCGCCTGGGTTTCGGTGGTTGCGCCCGAGATCTTCCCGCGGCTCCGCCTTTTTCCTGGGCTCGGAGGGGCCTTGTCGGGGCTGCTTATGTTCTGCCTCGCGGTCTCGCCTCCGGTTGGTGGTCGGGTGGCTTCGTGGTAGGTGTCCCACCTGCGTGCTTCTCTTGGCGGCAGTATGGGGTATTTTGGCGGTCCTTCCTTTTCCTGTCCCTTCTTCGGTGGTTACTCTTGTTAGCTTGGTTTACTCTTGGCTTGGTTTTCTGGTGGGGGTTGGGGGCCGTCGTCTTGCCACATACTGTCGCCTCTTTTCGTGCGGCGCTGGCGGAGCCGCTTCAGCTTGCTTTCGGTCTTGGTGTTGCTTTTGCACTGTTAGTCAGCTGTCTTGTGTGTCGTTTCACCTCCGGCCTGTTCGTGCGCCGCTTGCACCATCCTGGTCTCTGGTCAGCATGCTCTGTCTTCTCCTCGGTTGGTAGTGCCCCTTCGGTTCCGGTGTGTTTTTTCGTCGACTCTTTCCTTTGGGCCTTTGCCTCTGGGGGTCGAGTCGCTGAGTTTTCTTGCTCCTTCGGTTTTAGCGTTTTGGTTGTTTGGTGGCAGCAGTCTCCATCTTTTCTGGCGCGGGGTGGGGCTGCTGCATTCTGGAGGGGTCCAGGGTTTGTTGGTGCTTCGTTGGTCGGGCCGGGGGTGTGTCGTTTGTGTTCAGTGGCGGCCCTCCGCTGTTGTTTGCGTGCCACGGCGTTTGGGTCCGGAGCGCGTTTTGCGTTGCTCCGGTTCTGTTCTTCCCAGTTTGTGGGTGATAGTGTCTCGGGTGGTCAGCCGTGTTCTTGCGGCTAAGCTGCCTGTGTTCTTCCCTCATGCCTGTAGCGTTCGTGGCTTCGCTGCTCTTGCTGCTGTCTGGGCGACGTGGCCTTGCGGTCTTTCGGGCATGTATTTTTGGTGTTCGTGCAGGGGCCTTGCTGCTCGTGGTTCTCGTGTTGTTCTCGGGATTTTCGGGGCTGTGGCGCCTTGGGTTGGTGTTTGCTGCCGGTTGTCTCTCCTCCTTGGGGGGTGCGTGGTGTCCGCCTCCCGGTTCTGTCCCTTTGACCTTCCTCTGTGGGTAGTTAGCTCCGGGGAGCCGACAGGGCTCCCCCCAGAAAACCAGCGTTGAATGTAATGAAACGCCATTTTCTGGGTGAGACCCGGAGGCTCCCCGGCAACCCTCCCTCCCTCCGGCCGGCGTTTTTCGCGTGTTTTGACATCCAGCCTCAGAACTGATGGGTGGATAGCCGGCGTGGGAGGTCTGGGGCTCCCCCTTCCCCCTCCCGGGGAGGGGGGAGCTGCGCAGACAGCGGCGCGGTGACGTATGACGTCATACTAGTTTCCTTGTTTTCTGTTGAAGAGTTCTATCCACTAGTTCGGCTTTAGGTAACAATTTTCACCAGAATAGGGGTTTGTTTTGGAATGCTTACCTTTCTGGATGCTTGACCCGGTCGATGGCAGACATAGAATGCTTCCAACCACACGGGGGTTTCTATAGGCCATTGCTCTCCTTGCCTCTCTGAGGGGGCCAGGTTCTGGCTCGTGGTCCCCGGTAGGCCCTAGAACTCCATACTCATGACTGATGCCAAAGTCTGACATTAGCATATCAGCCGGTAAAGCTCCGGGGAGCCTCCGGGTCTCACCCAGATAATGGCGTTTCATTACATTCAACGCTGGTTTTATGCTCAAATGGCCAAAAAACCGACATAAAACTGTAAATCCTTGTGAAAAATTCAGGAGGGATAGTCACTGGGCGGGAGACAATGGTAAACTGAGGGGCGGAGGGGCGACGATCGCCGTACCACCACGCGCTAGGTCGGCCTGAACGCGTATCAACAAACTCGCGTTCCGAGAGACATTTTCCGAGGAAATCCGGCTCGTATTCTGAAAAACTCGCATACAGGGACACTCGTGTTCCGAGGTACCACTGTACCTGACAGTTGTCTCAACATTCAAATTTACTGTGCACTTACTATAAGTGTTCTTTTAATTAGCACATAATGATCTTTATGTATGATTGTTTTGTTTACCCTATGACAATGCTTCTGTATCTGGCAAGTCATAATTCCTAGTTAGTAAGGTAATTGGAGAAGTAACAAACCCTGAATGTATGGATGTCAAAATCATTTTGGTATGTTTGAGATATTTTTGTTTTGCAAGAACAAGAACATCTTATGGATTTGAAAACCTCTCCATATTTGTTGACGCTTCTTTTTACACTGCCATTATTGAAATGTTTGATGACTGGTCAGGTCCTGAAAGACCCTATTGTGGTATTGCTATCCTGTGGCATAACAACATGCAATGTAAAGTTGATGTTGTTAATACTTTATCATGGCTCATTCCTGCTGTATTTGCTCCAATGGTGCTTGGCAGTATTTGATATGTGTGTGTGTATATGCCTTGTTTCACCAGCAATATCAACTGTGCAGATGTGTATGGAGATGTATGATCAGAAATACAGGTATAGCAATTTGTATCATAATGCTGACCTTATGGTGGTAGGTGATTTTTAACACTGATTTTTCTAGGCAAGATGCTTACTTAAATGTGCTTAATGCATTCTTCAATGCTGAAAATTTACACAATCCTGCTATCAACGATGAATTTAATACTTTAGCTTTCTGTTATGGGATGGGAGTGGAAGGTCTCATAATGATTATCTCATTGATGTTCTAACTGGCCACATCTGTGAGTATAAGGCTGTCAGTGATGACAACCTGTCCAGGCATCTTCCTGTCATGGACACCTTCAATATATCTCACAAGTTGCTGCTGCTAGTGAAAACAGAAACCTCCCTAGAACACATCTAAACTGGTAAAGGCCACTCTTGCTGACCTGGATAAGCTTAAATGCCTTCTTAACGTATACTCACATCACAACTGATGTTATTGCCTAAAATATTCTTAAGTGCAATTTGCATCAGAACAGTCTCAATCACTTTTTTTTAATCTGTTATGTGTTACAGATCCCTGTCCTCTATTTCCCATAGGCCTGCAGTAAGAGTCATAGCGCCCTAACCTGTACGTTCTCTGATGCCCAGGGAACAATTTGGTATATGTTAAGGATAGCCTGAGCTATCGTGTGGAGATAAATTAGTTTTATTTTTGGTTTGAATGAGACTTATGCCTTTTATCATTGCAAATATGGTGGAATGGGAGGAAATTTCCCGCCAGAGGAAACCAGGATGCGAGGTATTGTGGGAGTGGCGCCAGCTGCCTGGTGATTGGTCAGTGCAGGTCAGGTGACAACGATAACCAATGGGGGCAGTGCCCCAGGGCTTAATGCCAGCAGGGCGACAGACACCCGTGGGAAAAGGAGCAGAGAGGTCATCCAGCTGTGACAGGACGCAGAAGTGCTTTTGGAGCTTTCCAGTTTGAGAGGCCAGCCAGACTCAGAAGGTGGATTATTTCAGCAACAGTTGTTACTACAGACATCGAGGAAGACTTGCAAACTCCAGAGGAGTGTACGAAGGCATAGTTCAGCTGGTGAAGAGGGCGCTAGGGGCCGTCAGGTCTATGACTGAGAGGGTGTACATGGGAGGAGCTGCAATAGAGTTCCTGCGGGTCGTGTCCCAGTACAACTTGGAGGAGCTAACGGAACGAGAGTCTAATCCACTATGCATTAAAATGGACACTGTGAATGGGATCACTGGGAAGTGTCGACGAGTTCATGTGTGCGAGGGAAGAAAGTGCGAGTAGTGCCAGCCTGCAGTGCCAGAAGGACTTTCAGTGAGAGGATTGAGCATGGAGACGACACATTAGCTACGAGCCGCTGTGGAAACCTACATGAGCTGGGCCTGGTCAACAAGTAACTGACCAGCGAGCAGAGGATCCTAGCTACCATCACGAGGAATCTACAACTATTGTAGGAGAGAGAGAGTTAAGGTAGATAAACTTTCCCTCCCCTTTTTTTCTTGAGTCAGGTGAAGTAGTATCATTATCATTAGTATTATTATTGATTTATTATAAGGCGATTGCCATCATTATCATAGTAGTGATAGCGAGTTATATGTATATATTTCATGTACGGACTGTTAGTGATTATTGTGGAAGGGCAGTATTCACTCAATGTTTGGTGAAGTGAACCAAATATATTTTTGTGCCAGCGAGAGGAGATGACTAGTATCAAGGTGACAGGCCATGACGATTTGAATGGATCTGCTGATAGAGTTGTCAAATGTGACTTGTCAGAGTGCTGCCACCATCCATCAGTGTAGCAGATTTTCTCACCTGTAATCCTGTGTAGACTTTACTCAGTAAATTCAATTTTATTTTAGTCAAGTGTTTATATTATCTCCTCCATCTCTTGAATAATTAGTAAAGTGATTTGATTGATGCACACCACTCATCTTGTCACTGAAATCTATACTAGTAACTATTAATAAGACCACTGAATTAGTATTACTGGGTTGTGAGTATACGGTAACCCAGCTGGCGACTTTGTGGGCTGGTAAACGGAGTGCAGCCAAGTGATTATACCTGGTAAGCAAGTATATCAGACAGTGAGCAGGTTTGTTTTATGTCGGACAAGCTCAGCCAAGGGCCCCAATTTTATGGGTCGGAGGCCGAGAATAAGGGTTGAGCTTTACCTCCCTCACACGGGTACCGTGGACATTTTCAAGAGGAAACTAGATTTATTCCTCCAAGGAGTGCCGGACCAACCGGGCTGTGGTGGGTATGTGGCCCTGCAGGCCGCTCCAAGCAACAGCCTAGTGGACCAAACTCTCACAAGTCAAGTCTGGCCTCGGGTCGGGCTTGGGAAGTAGAAGAACTCCCAGAACCCCATCAACCAGGTATCAACCAGGGTGCAAGGCCGAGTTGCAGGAAGGAACTCCAGCCCGTGATAGACTGAGGTGCTCCCAGGGTGGGGATTGACACCCAGGTCCAGTGGGAGCGAAGTCCTGTGACATGTCAGTGCTAAGAGAGGGCAGAAGAGTGTTGCTCCTGAAACAAATTGAAGAAACCGTATGCTTGGTTGGAATGATCATGTAACAGAATTTCAAAGTAGATCTACCTTTTGGCATACCCTACAGAAAGATACAGGATTTCCTAGAGATGGTTGGCTGCCCTAAATCAGATGTAATAAGAGGGCTCAATATCATTAAGTCATGAAGAGGATATGGCCTCTGATTTGAAATACAAATTGGAGATGTTTCTGAAGAGGGGGACAAAGAAACAGTTGCGCAGTGCGCCCCGCGCAGATGCGCGGGAAGCCCGGGGCCATATAAATTCCAGGGCAGAGAGGGGCTCCCTCTCTCTCCACCCGACCGTCGCAGTACTCGAAACTGCGTCGCGCTGCGCCTCAATGACACGTGGACCAGTACCAGTCCTGCATTCATCAGTCTGTCGATACGGCAGGGGCCCCCCTGCCCTAATCATCCTACTCTAAGGTAATGTAAAAAATTTATGTTAAAGTTTAGTCAGGACTGTCCAGTGTCTGGCGTGTGTTGGCGCCTTTTCCCCGTGGTCCGTGTGGGCCGCCTTAGTTCCCTAGTGCCTTCTGCACGTTTGCCTGTCTTGAGGTATGCAGGCGCGCCTTTCAGTCTGTGCCAGGTGCTGCAGCGGCTGCTTTGCTGCTGCCGCAATGCCCCGGGTCAGCGTGTGTTTGCGCCGTGTCCCGAGTGAACCGTCTGGTAGTGTTATCTCCCAGGCGTCCACTATGGGCACTGGTCAGCTGTGTTCCCTAGGCGTGCGCCTAGGGGCCCCGGTTCGTGCCTCGCTCGGACGTGCGTGCCTGGCCGGGCCCCCTGCGAGCGGCCCAGCGTCGCCCTTGGAGGCGCCCCCACGAGGGCAGGTTGCTGTGGTCCTATGCCAAGGGCCATGGTGCGTGCCGTGCCCGTACGTGCGTGCACGGCAGGCTCCCTGTGAGCGGCCTGGCGGGCTCCAATGGATACCTGATCAACCAGGCTGTGACTCATACGTCAGGCTGCGAGCAGCCGCGTCCAACAGCCTGGTTGATCAGTCTGGCTACCAGGAGGCTTGGTCGACGACCGGGCCGCGGGGACGCTAAGCCCCGGAAACACCTCATGGTAGGCCCTTGGCGGGGGTGCCTCGAGGCCAGGTTGCAGTGGTCCTATGTTCCTTGGGCCCGACCTTTGGGGCCCATGCCCGGTCGGTGTCGCCCTCGTGCCATGGCGCTCAGAGGAGCGCTTGCCCTGGGTTGTGTCTCGCTTCCGTCCTGTCCCTCTTGGGTGCTAAGCCACGCGGATTAGCGGCGTGGCTTTCCCCGGGGCGGGGGTCTGTCTGCATTCATGTCGTACCTGGGCGTGCCCGCTTGTGGGGGGCCTACCTCACGCCCACGGGCTGGAGACGCCCACGCCTAGTGGCGGTGTCCCGGTCGGTAGGCCCTGAGGCTTCTTTGCCTAGGAGCTACCTCGACGTCAGGTTGGGCTTAGCCGAGTGCCTCCCCGTCCCCTGCTGTTTTGGTCCAGGCTATCCACCGTTCTATGGTCCCCTGTTCTGTTTGGGGGTGCCTTGGTGAGCCAGGGCGCGCTCAGGCGTGTTTTGCGTTCATCAGGTATGCAGGTATGGTTGTATGGTAGGTATGGTAACATACCTGCAGGTATGTTTGTCTCCAGACGTCTCGTCGGGCCGGTTTAGCCGGCACGTTCGTATCCAGATGTTTTCGCCTGGCCGGTTTAGCCCGCACGTTTGTCCCAGACGTTGTCGTCTGTCCAGTGTAGCCCGATACATTTGTTCCCAGACGTTTCGTCCGGCTGGTATAGCCGGCACGTTCGTACCCAGACGTTTTCGTCTGGCTGGTGTAGCCCGGTACGTCAATTCCACCATGTTTCGTTCGAACGCTGTAGCACAGTACTCCCGTGGTTTTCCTCAGTTGCGTGTACCAGATGTTGGTATGCCTGGAGTGCCCGGTTATGCCGCCCCCTTCCCCATCACAAGTTTTCAGCGTCCAGCCTAATGCCCGGCCGTGCGGTCTGCCGCTTGAGCGACTTCAAATCAAATCAAATCAAATGTTTATTTAGGTAAGGTACATACATACAAGAGATTTTACAAAGAGTGATGGATTTAATTCTAATTATTGCGGTCATTTATTATTTAATTCTGTTCAATTTTAATACATTCCTTTATTTAGACTTTCAGCTTGATTAGTTTCATTATGCGGCAAATTTGGAAATTTTATAGCATTGCTTACACCTCTTGCCTTAAAAAAATTATATTTTCGTAAAAGAATTCGTATTATCATGTTAATTTAGTGAACGGGAGCCCGCTCCTGTTTTGGTGATTTATGTTCCTCCATCATTAACTATACCCTTACTTAAATAACTTGTTATATTCTTAGTCTTTCAGTCATGACGCGTATTAAGACTTGCCTCATTTATTCCTCAAGTTATTCCTCAATTTAGCATCGAGCAAGCCTCTGGCTTTAGATTATTCCTGCACTTGATTTATGAGTCAATTACCCTCAGTAATTTGTTACTGCAATTTATGCATTGAGTTTGCTCCATGTTTTATTTAACTTTTTGTGCCGCAATTATGTTTGTGTAACTGTCGCTTTTGTCATTGAGTTTAAGTTAAGGCAGCTAGGATGTGCTAGTTAGGTTATACTATGGTGTCTTTCAGTCACGACGTGTATTAAAGACTTTCAGTTTATTCCTCAATTTAGCCGGAAGGTACCGCGGCTTCCCAGCCAACGTCCTTCCTGTGACGAGTTAAGCCGGCGATGTTTTCAGTTTTATATTTATTTGGTCATATAAATATGCGGCCTACCAGGCCGCTGGTTTATCCAGACGTGTTGTCTGCCCGGTGTAGCCCGGATGTCAATGCGGCCTCCCAGGCCGCTGGTTTATCCAGACGTGTTGTCTGCCCGGTGTAGCCCGGGAGCCACAGCGGCCTCCTAGGCCGCTGGTCGCGAAGTCCCAGCTGACATGCCTATTTTCACTCCTTTTCGTTATTGTATTTGGTTGTATTTACCTCGGCTCAAAGTGTTAAACCCGTTTCTCTAATGAGTTATAGTCCAGCTTTATTTTGAGCATACTTTGTTTTGCAATTTATAATTATTTATAATTAGTTATAATTGGTTTATAATTTTATTATTTACACCATTTATTTACGATTATTCATATTAATAATTTATTACATTGTTAGGCTTCTTTCCAACGACGTCGTCCCAGCCGTCGTTGTCCCAGCCGGTGTTGTTCCTGCAGAGGATGGGCCAGCTGGTGGCTCGGCCGAAGCTGTTGCAGCGGGCGCCCTCACAGTCTCAGCTAGTTTCAGTAGACGATGTTACAGCTGCTAACGCCCCAGTTCCATGTTAGGCTTCCCGGCAGCTGATGCTTCAGTCATGAAGCTCCAGCTGAAGCGTTCCACCCGACGTTGCGCCCATCAATTTATCACTCTTTTCAGTTCTGTAATTCTCGCTTTCCCAGCTTCATGAATTGTTCCTGTTATTTTCTATGACAGTTATATTCCAGTCTTTAGCCTAAATTGTCTTGCAGCTGGCCCTCTACTTACCACTAAGGTCTTCCCTGGTGGCCAGTTGCCGCTATTTTCCTCCCTTTATCAGATGTTGATGCTCCAGCTGTGATGTCCAGCTGCAGGTGCCCAGCTCCGATGCTCCAGCCGCCGATGGTAGGATTTTGCAGTTCAACATGCGGCAACGGTCGTTAAGTTAATCCATTATTTTGCACAATTTTGACTATTGGTGTTTGTGTTATACACGCTACGTTAATGTGGGTTTAAGGTCCAGGTACTACCCACGTGCATAATTCTTTAACTTATAAAACCCGTGCTTATTGTTTTTGAGTTATTAACTAAGCCAGCTAGGTTGTGCTAGTTGCCGTGTCACAGGCCTCATGCCTCTTGCTTCAGTTTCCCTGGCTTCGCATTTACCACTAGCCTATTCACTTTATTTCCACTCAGGATGCGTTGTCTTGTTGCATGTTTACTTTTACTGTGTTTACAGTATGTGTGTTTAACTTTTGCTTTGCCTTAAGTTATTAAGTAAAGTCAGTTAGGATGTGCTAGTCGCGGTCTTACGGGCCCTTGTCTCCTGCTTTAAGTTTCTGGCCCTGCATTTATGTTTAGTTTCCTCTGTAAATTATTACTGTTATTACGGGTAGCCCTTGCGGCATATTTGTTGTTTCTCCTGGTTATGTTATGTGGTTTCTCAATTACGGCCTAAATGTTTACATTTAACCTATCACAATTTAATTCTTCAATTGATGCCCTCCTAACACCAGCTGAGGTTTTTCTTCCTGGTGGAAATTTATGCTTGTTCGCTCGACTTTGTTTAAGTTGTTAGGTAAGGCCAGTTAGGCTGAGCGAGTTGCTACTCGCCGTCTCAGTTATCTCTAACTTAAGCTTTGACGCCCTGGCGTCGTGCGGCCCGCCGTTTTGGTGATTTATAATTTATATTATTTGTGAACATATTTAAAATATATCTTATGATTGCTAGACTTTCAGTTATGAGTTGTATTACGTCCGCAATTTATAGCATTGCTTACGCCTCATGCCTAAAATTTTTTATTATTGGACTCGCAATTATGATTCGTATTTAGCACGGCAAATTTTTCCCGCAATTTACACTTTGCTTAAGTTTCACGTTTAATTTGTTATATTAAGGGACTTTCAATTAGGATTTGTATTAATCTATTGCTTTGCCTCTACGCCATTAAGTTAATTTCAGCTAGGGTACGCTAGTTGCAGTGCATTTGGGTTGGGTCCCCCCCCCCCATTTTTTCCTCTGGTTATTTCGTCCTATTACGCTCGTTTCCCTCATTATATATTCTACATTTTGTGCATTATATTTGACCACCCATTCCTCATCGTTTCGGCAGTACATTAAGATACATTTGGAATGCTACAGAGAAGTTTAGCATAGCCTCGCGCACGGTGTCATGCAAACTGGCCATTCGGCCTTCCATACGGCAAGCATAAGCCAGTCAGTCGCATGATGTCGGCCACCATGCTGTTGGTCAGCAGTCAGCCAGCATGTTGTTGGCCATACGGTCGCTAACGTTCTTTGGCCATTCGGCCTTCTGGGCTAATTTACTCTTCTTGTTCCTTCGTCATTGTTGTTTCTTACTACGTAATAGTATTCTATTTAATTTAACCTCATCTCATACTTACTACGGGTGTACCTTTTAAGTTAAATCTAGTCCTCGGACTTGGAATTGTTACTTTTGTTAATTCTTACTTTATATATCTACATGTTCTGCAGAATTTATTTTATCAATAAACATTTAAGCCCCATACTGTCAGTATCTTTCTCCCCCTGATCAGAAAATGGCCACTGCTTCGCAAGCGGGGATGTTTCTGATGGGGGAGAAAGAAACAATTGCGCAGCGCGTCCCGCGGCGTTGCGCGGGCAGTCTGGGGCCATATAAATACTGGGGTAAAGAGGGGCTCTGCCCTCACTTCGCCTGCCCTCGCCACTGCCCTCGCAAAGTAGATCTACCTTTTGGCATACCCTACAGAAAGATACAGGATTTCCTAGAGATGGTTGGCTGCCCTAAATCAGATGTAATAAGAGGGCTCAATATCATTAAGTCATGAAGAGGATTAAGAGAAAATAAAAAAGTATATGCAGAATGGTAACAAATGTCTGATGATGTCTTGGCTCAATATTATATGTACTGTAATGTTTTCATGATAATTATTTAACATTATTGAACATTGCAAGGTATAGGGCAGATAAGACTGAAACTATGGAGCTATTGCCCTAAACACACTAATAACCAAAGTATTTGATTATACACTCATTGACTTCCTAGCTGTGAAATTGAGTGATGTCCTTGTTGAATATTTCTCTATTAAATCGTGTCAAACACGGTGCTGTCTTTAGATCTATATTATTTGCCCACTTGATTCGTTGTTGATTGAGTTTGGAGCCAGTCAAGCTGGCTGTCACATAGGCTATACTAAGGCCAATGTGTTTTGTTATGCTAATGATTTAGTTCTACTTGCACTGATCAAAGATAATAACACATAATATTTATTTAAGAAGATGAACATACAAGATGGGATACAGGAAGAATGCGAATAATGATGGATATATTGATGAAATCGTAGAGGAAGTAATCTATGAGAACCTTTAGGCTGCTCAACTGTTAATAGCTGACATCCATAAGGTGTGCAAGAAAACATTGTTCTGACAAAATTATTGTTTCTTTTGACATTGTTAACTAGCCTTCAGCAAGCACAAAAATAAAAAGTCAATACTTGTGGTTTAGCTGTAGTGGCCTGGAGAAATTGCATTTTTTGGGTAGAAATGAGGTGAGGTAACTGGTCACATGGAAATACTGTTAACTTTTATATCGAGTAATGATTAATGATATACAGACACCAAGTACTTATTTGTACTAATATATATATATATATATATATATATATATATATATATATATATATATATATATATATATATATATATATATATATATATATATTACTGTCACTGTCTGTGGTAATAAAAATAAAAATTCTCCGAAATTCATTTTTTAATTGTCTGACGCCTGAACGCGTTTCGTAATTCGTATTACATTTTCAAACTTAATACTAATTGAGATTAAAGTGTAAAATGTGTTGAGACAATATAAAAATAAAAAAGGGGGGAACATGGCAGAAAAACAGCAAAAATAAAATTTGGTTGACAAACAGCATTGTTTAAAAATAACAGACATGGGTTGACATTATAGGGGCAAGGAAGGTTTCAGGGAGTTAATTAGGTAGTGCTTAGTTTTTATCTTAAACTGGTTGAGAGTGGTACAGTCTTTAACATGGTTGGGAAGGTCATTCCGCATTCTGGGTCCCTTGATTTGTAGAGCATCTCTAGTTCGGTTAAGTCGTACTCTTAGAATATCAAAAAGGTATTTGTTTCTGGTGTGGTGCCCATGGGTTCTGTTACAACCTTCAATGAAGCTTTTAAGCAGAGGGTGTGGGGCCTGGGTGAGGGTGTGGGGGCCTGGGTGAGGGTGTGGGGGGCTAAGTGAGGGTGTGGGGGCCTGGGTGAGGGTGTGGGGGGCTGGGTGAGGGTGTGGGGGGCTGGGTGAGGGTGTGGGGGGCTGGGTGAGGGTGGGGGGGGGGCTGGGAGAGGGTGGGGGGGGGCTGGGTGAGGGTGTGGGGGCTGGATAAGGGTGGGGAGGGGGCTCGAACAATAAAAAGAGTCGAACAATAACATCATATGTAAGGAATGATACTGAAGCCACCAAAAATGTTGGTTGTTTGGTGGGTGTGTATAGTGTAGGGAGGCTGGTAGGTGGGTGTGTATAGTGTAGGGAGACAGGCAGGTGGGTGTGTATAGTGTAGGGAGGCAGGCAGGTGGGTGTGTATAGTGTAGGGAGGCAGGCAGGTGGGTGTGTATAGTGTAGGGAGACAGGCAGGTGGGTGTGTATAGTGTAGGGAGGCAGGCAGGTGGGTGTGTATAGTGTAGGGAGGCAGGCAGGTGGGTCTGTATAGTGTTGGGAGGCAGGCAGGTGGGTGTGTATAGTGTAGGGAGGCTGGCAGGTGGGTGTGTATAGTGTAGGGAGGCAGGCAGGTGGGTGTGTATAGTGTAGGGAGGCAGGCAGGTGGGTGTGTATAGTGTAGGGAGGCTGGCAGGTGGGTCTGTATAGTGTTGGGAGGCAGGCAGGTGGGTGTGTATAGTGTAGGGAGGCAGGCAGGTGGGTCTGTATAATGTTGGGAGGCAGGCAGGTGGGTGTGTATAGTGTAGGGAGGCTGGCAGGTGGGTGTGTACAGTGTAGGGAGGCAGGCAGGTGGGTGTGTATAGTGTAGGGAGGCAGGCAGGTGGGTGTGTATAGTGTAGGGAGGCTGGCAGGTGGGTCTGTATAGTGTTGGGAGGCAGGCAGGTGGGTGTGTATAGTGTAGGGAGGCTGGCAGGTGGGTGTGTATAGTGTAGGGGGGCAGGCAGTTGGGTGTGTATAGTGTAGGGAGGCAGGCAGGTGGGTGTGTATAGTGTTGGGAGGCAGGCAGGTGGGTGTGTATAGTGTAGGGGGGCAGGCAGGTGGGTGTGTATAGTGTTGGGAGGCAGGCAGGTGGGTGTGTATAGTGTAGGGGGGCAGGCATGTGGGTGTGTATAGTGTTGGGAGGCAGGCAGGTGGGTGGGTCTGTATAGTGTTGGGAGGCAGGCAGGTGGGTGTGTATAGTGTAGGGAGGCTGGCAGGTGGGTGTGTATAGTGTAGGGAGGCAGGCAGGTGGGTGTGTATAGTGTAGGGAGGCAGGCAGGTGGGTGTGTATAGTGTAGGGAGGCAGGCAGGTGGGTGTGTATAGTGTAGGGGGGCAGGCAGGTGGGTGTGTATAGTGTTGGGAGGCAGGCAGGTGGGTGTGTATAGTGTAGGGGGGCAGGCAGGTGGGTGTGTATAGTGTTGGGAGGCAGGCAGGTGGGTGTGTATAGTGTAGGGGGGCAGGCAGGTGGGTGTGTATAGTGTTGGGAGGCTGGCAGGTGGGTGTGTATAGTGTAGGGAGGCAGGCAGGTGGGTCTGTATAGTGTAGGGAGGCTGGCAGGTGGGTGTGTATAGTGTTGGGAGGCAGGCAGGTGGGTCTGTATAGTGTAGGGAGGCTGGCAGGTGGGTGTGTATAGTGTAGGGAGGCAGGCAGGTGGGTGTGTATAGTGTTGGGAGGCTGGCAGGTGGGTGTGTATAGTGTAGGGAGGCAGGCAGGTGGGTGTGTATAGTGTTGGGAGGCAGGCAGGTGGGTGGGTATAGTGTAGGGGGGCAGGCAGGTGGGTGTGTATAGTGTTAGGAGGCAGGCAGGTGGGTGTGTATAGTGTAGGGAGGCAGGCAGGTGGGTGTGTATAGTGTAGGGGGGCAGGCAGGTGGGTGTGTATAGTGTTGGGAGGCAGGCAGGCAGGCAGGTGGGTGTGTATAGTGTTGGGAGGCAGGCAGGCAGGCAGGTGGGTGTGTATAGTGTTGGGAGGCAGGCAGGTGGGTGTGTATAGTGTTGGGAGGCAGGCAGGTGGGTGTGTATAGTGTAGGGAGGCTGGCAGGTGGGTGTGTATAGTGTTGGGAGGCAGGCAGGTGGGTCTGTATAGTGTAGGGAGGCTGGCAGGTGGGTGTGTATAGTGTTGGGAGGCAGGCAGGTGGGTGTGTATAGTGTTGGGAAGCAGGCAGGTGGGTGTGTATAGTGTAGGGAGGCTGGCAGGTGGGTGTGTATAGTGTAGGGGGGCAGGCAGGTGGGTGTGTATAGTGTTGGGAGGCTGGCAGGTGGGTCTGTATAGTGTTGGGAGGCAGGCAGGTGGGTGTGTATAGTGTTGGGAGGCAGGCAGGTGGGTGTGTATAGTGTAGGGAGGCTGGCAGGTGGGTGTGTAGAGTGTAGGGAGGCAGGCAGGTGAGTGTGTATAGTGTAGGGAGGCAGGCAGGTGGGTGTGTATAGTGTAGGGAGGCTGGCAGGTGGGTGTGTATAGTGTAGGGAGGCAGGCAGGTGGGTGTGTATAGTGTAGGGAGGCAGGCAGGCAGGTGGGTGTGTATAGTGTAGGGAGGCAGGCAGGCAGGTGGGTGTGTATAGTGTAGGGAGGCTGGCAGGTGGGTGTGTATAGTGTAGGGAGGCAGGCAGGTGGGTGTGTATAGTGTAGGGAGGCAGGCAGGTGGGTGTGTATAGTGTAGGGAGGCTGGCAGGTGGGTGTGTATAGTGTAGAGAGGCAGGCAGGTGGGTGGGTGTGTATAGTGTAGGGAGGCAGGCAGGTGGGTCTGTATAGTGTTGGGAGGCAGGCAGGTGGGTGTGTATAGTGTAGGGAGGCAGGCAGGTGGGTGTGTATAGTGTTGGGAGGCTGCAGGTGGGTGTGTATAGTGTAGGGAGGCAGGCAGGTGGGTGTGTATAGTGTTGGGAGGCAGGCAGGTGGGTGTGTATAGTGTAGGGAGGCTGGCAGGTGGGTGTGTATAGTGTAGGGAGGCAGGCAGGTGGGTGTGTATAGTGTAGGGAGGCAGGCAGGTGGGTGTGTATAGTGTAGGGAGGCAGGCAGGTGGGTGTGTATAGTGTAGGGAGGCTGGCAGGTGGGTGTGTATAGTGTAGAGAGGCAGGCAGGTGGGTGGGTGTGTATAGTGTAGGGAGGCAGGCAGGTGGGTCTGTATAGTGTTGGGAGGCAGGCAGGTGGGTGTGTATAGTGTAGGGAGGCAGGCAGGTGGGTGTGTATAGTGTTGGGAGGCTGGCAGGTGGGTGTGTATAGTGTAGGGAGGCAGGCAGGTGGGTGTGTATAGTGTTGGGAGGCAGGCAGGTGGGTGTGTATAGTGTAGGGAGGCTGGCAGGTGGGTGTGTATAGTGTAGGGAGGCAGGCAGGTGGGTGTGTATAGTGTAGGGAGGCAGGCAGGTGGGTGTGTATAGTGTAGGGAGGCTGGCAGGTGGGTGTGTATAGTGTAGAGAGGCAGGCAGGTGGGTGGGTGTGTATAGTGTAGGGAGGCAGGCAGGTGGGTCTGTATAGTGTTGGGAGGCAGGCAGGTGGGTGTGTATAGTGTTGGGAGGCAGGCAGGTGGGTGTGTATAGTGTAGGGGGCAGGCAGGTGGGTGTGTATAGTGTAGGGGGGCAGGCAGGTGGGTGTGTATAGTGTTGGGAGGCAGGCAGGTGGGTGTGTATAGTGTAGGGAGGCAGGCAGGCAGGTGGGTGTGTATAGTGTAGGGAGGCAGGCAGGTGGGTGTGTATAGTGTAGGGTGGCAGGCAGGTGGGTGTGTATAGTGTTGGGAGGCAGGCAGGTGGGTGGGTATAGTGTAGGGAGGCAGGCAGGTGGGTGTGTATAGTGTTGGGAGGCAGGCAGGTGGGTGTGTATAGTGTAGGGAGGCAGGCAGGTGGGTGTGTATAGTGTAGGGAGGCTGGCAGGTGGGTGTGTATAGTGTAGAGAGGCAGGCAGGTGGGTGGGTGTGTATAGTGTAGGGAGGCAGGCAGGTGGGTCTGTATAGTGTTGGGAGGCAGGCAGGTGGGTGTGTATAGTGTAGGGAGGCAGGCAGGTGGGTGTGTATAGTGTAGGGAGGCTGGCAGGTGGGTGTGTATAGTGTAGAGAGGCAGGCAGGTGGGTGGGTGTGTATAGTGTAGGGAGGCAGGCAGGTGGGTCTGTATAGTGTTGGGAGGCAGGCAGGTGGGTGTGTATAGTGTTGGGAGGCAGGCAGGTGGGTGTGTATAGTGTAGGGGGCAGGCAGGTGGGTGTGTATAGTGTAGGGGGGCAGGCAGGTGGGTGTGTATAGTGTTGGGAGGCAGGCAGGTGGGTGTGTATAGTGTAGGGAGGCAGGCAGGCAGGTGGGTGTGTATAGTGTAGGGAGGCAGGCAGGTGGGTGTGTATAGTGTAGGGTGGCAGGCAGGTGGGTGTGTATAGTGTTGGGAGGCAGGCAGGTGGGTGGGTATAGTGTAGGGAGGCAGGCAGGTGGGTGTGTATAGTGTTGGGAGGCAGGCAGGTGGGTGTGTATAGTGTAGGGAGGCTGGCAGGTGGGTGTGTATAGTGTAGGGAGGCAGGCAGGTGGGTGTGTATAGTGTAGGGAGGCAGGCAGGTGGGTGTGTATAGTGTAGGGAGGCAGGCAGGTGGGTGTGTATAGTGTAGGGAGGCTGGCAGGTGGGTGTGTATAGTGTAGAGAGGCAGGCAGGTGGGTGGGTGTGTATAGTGTAGGGAGGCAGGCAGGTGGGTCTGTATAGTGTTGGGAGGCAGGCAGGTGGGTGTGTATAGTGTAGGGAGGCAGGCAGGTGGGTGTGTATAGTGTAGGGAGGCAGGCAGGTGGGTGTGTATAGTGTAGGGAGGCAGGCAGGCAGGTGGGTGTGTATAGTGTAGGGAGGCAGGCAGGTGGGTGTGTATAGTGTAGGGAGGCAGGCAGGTGGGTGTGTATAGTGTAGGGAGGCAGGCAGGTGGGTGTGTATAGTGTAGGGAGGCTGGCAGGTGGGTGTGTATAGTGTATGGAGGCAGGCAGGTGGGTGTGTATAGTGTAGGGTGGCAGGCAGGTGGGTGTGTATAGTGTTGGGAGGCAGGCAGGTGGGTGGGTATAGTGTAGGGAGGCAGGCAGGTGGGTGTGTATAGTGTTGGGAGGCAGGCAGGTGGGTGTGTATAGTGTAGGGAGGCAGGCAGGCAGGTGGGTGTGTATAGTGTAGGGAGGCAGGCAGGCAGGTGGGTGTGTATAGTGTAGGGAGGCAGGCAGGCAGGTGGGTGTGTATAGTGTTGGGAGGCAGGCAGGTGGGTGTGTATAGTGTAAGGAGGCAGGCAGGTGGGTGGGTGTGTATAGTGTATGGAGGCAGGCAGGTGGGTGTGTGTATTCACCTGTTGTACTTGCATGGGTTGAGCTCTGCTATCTTGGCCCACCTCTCAACTCTCAATCAATCAACTGTTACTAACTACTATTTTTTTACACACACACACACACACACACACACACACACACACACACACACACACACACACACACACACACACACACACACACACACACACACACACACACACAAAGCAGAGGGTATAGAATCGTTTCTCTCAATGATTGCTGATGATGCAAAAATTATGAGGATGATTGAAACAGAGGATGATAGTAGGAGGCTACAAGATGACCTAGACAATCTGAGTGAATGGTCCAACAAATGGCTGTTGAAGTTCAACCTGAGTAAATGCAAAATAATGAAACTAGGCGGTGGAAACAGGAGGCCAGGCACAGAATGCAGAATAGGAGATGAAGTACTTAATGAAACGGACAGAGAGAAAGATCTAGGAGTTGATATCACACCAAACCTGTCTCCTGAAACCCACATAAAAGGAATAACGTCTGCGGCATATGCGAGGCTGGCTAACATCAGAACAGCATTTAGGAACCTGTGTAAGGAATTATTCAGAATCTTGTACACCACATATGTAAGACCAATCCTGGAGTATGCAGTCCCAGCATGGAGCCCGTACCTTGTCAAGCACAAGACGAAGCTGGAAAAAGTTCAAAGGTATGCCACTAGACTAGTCCCAGAACTAAGAGGCATAAGTTACGAGGAAAGGCTGCGGGAAATGCACCTTACGGCACTGGAAGAAAGAAGAGTAAGGGAAAACATGATCACAACCTACAAAATCCTCGGGGGAGTCGACCGGGTAGACAAGGATAAACTATTCAATACTGGCGGTACGCGAACAAGGGGACACATGAGCCACAGGGACGTTAGAAAGAACTTTTTCAGTGTCAGATTAGTTAATGGATGGAATGCATTAGGCAGTGATGTGGAGGCTGACTCCATACACAGTTTAAGTGTAGATATGATAGAGCCCAATAGGCTCAGGAACTTACAGTACACCTGTTGATTGACAGTTGAGAGGCGGGACCAAAGAGCCAGAGCTCAACCCCCACAAGCACAATTAGGTAAGTACACACACAGACACACACACACGTAGGAAGGTGAGAACGATTAAGACAGAGGAGGACAGCTTGAGGCTTCAAGAAGACCTGGACAAGCGGCAGGAATGGTCGAACAAATGGTTGTTAGAGTTTAACCAAGGCAAATGTAATGTAATGAAGATAGGGGTAGGAAGCAGGAGACCAGATACAAGGTATCATTTGGGAGACAAACACTTCAGGAGTCAGAGAGAAAGACCCAGAGGTTGATATCACGCCAGACTTGTCCCCTGAAGCTCATATCAAGAGGATAACATCAGCGGCATATGCCAGGTTGGCTAACATAAGAACGGCCTTTAGAAACTTGTGTAAGGAATCTTTCAGAACATTATATACCACATGTGTTAGACCAATCCTGGAGTATGCGGCTCCAGCATGGAGTCCATATCTAGTCAAGCATAAGACTAAACTGGAAAAGGTTCAAAGGTTTGCCACCAGACTAGTACCCGAGCTGAGAGGTATGAGCTACGAGGAGAGACTACGGGAATTCAGCCCGTCCTCCAAACAAAGATCCAAAAGTGATTCCATGCACCCGCCAAACCCCCTGTTTATGAATGAAAAACGGTTTACACCAACCCGTCCTCGACTCAAGTCCATTACATTCGGCGGTCAACCCCACAGACGCATTCATAAATTTGTACATGCTGTTCATTCAAAACGGGAATTTTCTCAAGTATAAATTAATATTATAATAAATTAGCATATTGTGTATAAATAGGCATAGGTTAGGTTAGGTGTTTAGGTTCTGTTGGTGATTATTTGTATTTGTAGTACGTGGGTGAAGCATTTACAGCGTTGTGGTTCGAACAAAATTCGTCAGTGAAGCACTTGTTCCGGATATGTTCGAACGTCAGCAGTTGTGAGTCGTGTGTAAACCGCTTTTCATTCATAAACAGGGGGTTTGGCGGGTGCATGGAATCACTTTTGGATCTTTGTTTGGAGGACGGGCTGGTTTACACACGACTCACAACTCAATTCGTTCGAATACTTCCGGAACAAATGCTTCACTGACGAATTTTGTTCGAACCACAACGCTATAAATGCTTCACCCACGTACTACAAATACAAATAATCGCCAACAGAACCCAACCACCTAACCTAACCTATGCCTATATATGCACAATATGCTAATATATCATAATATTAATTTATATTTGAGAAAATTCCTGTTTTAAATGAACAGCATGTTAAAATTTATGAATGCGTCTGTGGGGTCGACCGCTGGTTGTAATGGACTTGAGTCGAGGACGGGTTGGGGAATTAAACCTCACTTCGTTGGAAGACAGAAGAGTTAGGGGGGACATGATCACCACATTCAAGATTCTCAAGGGAATCGACAGGGTTGATAAAGACAGGCTATTTAACACAAGGGGCACACGCACTAGGGGACACAGGTGGAAACTGAGTGCCCAAATGAGCCACAGAGATATTAGAAAGAACGTTTTTAGTGTCAGAGTGGTTGACAAATGGAATGCATTAGGCAGTGATGTGGTGGAGGCTGACTCCATACACAGTTTCAAGTGTAGATATGATAGAGCCCAGTAGGCTCAGGAACCTGTACACCTGTTGATTGACGGTTGAGAGGCGGGACCAAAGAGCCAGAGCTCAACCCCCGCCAGCACAACTAGGTGAGTACACACACACACACACACACACACACACACACACACACACACACACACACACCAGGCAGGTGGGTGTGTATAGTGTAGGGAGGCATCGGGATGTGTGGGTGAAGTAGTGGCAAAAGAGGCAGGTGGGTGTGGTGGGGACAAACAGGTGGGTGTGGTGTAGACAAACAGGTGGGTGTGATGTAGACAAACAGGTGGGTGTGGTGGGGACAAACAGGTGGGTGTGATGTAGACAAACAGGTGGGTGTGATGTAGACAAACAGGTGGGTGTGGTGGGGACAGACAGGTAGGTGTGGTGTAGACAAACAGGTGGGTGTGGTGGGGACAGACAGGTGGGTGTGGTGGGGACAAACAGGTGGGTGTGGTGTAGACAAACAGGTGGGGGTGGTGGGGACAGACAGGTAGGTGTGGTGTAGACAAACAGGTGGGTGTGGTGGAGACAAACAGGTGGGTGTGGTGTAGACAAACAGGTGGGTGTGGTGGAGACAAACAGGTGGGTGTGGTGTAGACAGACAGGTGGGTGTGGTGGAGACAAACAGGTGGGTGTGGTGTAGACAGACAGGTGGGTGTGGTGAAGACAGACAGGTGGGTGTGGTGAAGACAGACAGGTGGGTGTGGTGTAGACAAACAGGTGGGTGTGGTGGAGACAAACAGGTGGGTGTGGTGAAGACAAACAGGTGGGTGTGGTGTAGACAAACAGGTGGGTGTGGTGGAGACAAACAGGTGGGTGTGGTGGAGACAAACAGGTGGGTGTGGTGTAGACAGACAGGTGGGTGTGGTGAAGACAGACAGGTGGGTGTGGTGAAGACAGACAGGTGGGTGTGGTGAAGACAGACAGGTGGGTGTGGTGAAGACAGACAGGTGGGTGTGGTGAAGACAGACAGGTGGGTGTGGTGTAAACAAACAGGTGGGTGTGGTGTAGACAAACAGGTGGGTGTGGTGTAGACAGACAGGTGGGTGTGGTGTAGACAAACAGGTGGGTGTGGTGGAGACAAACAGGTGGGTGTGGTGGAGACAAACAGGTGGGTGTGGTGGAGACAAACAGGTGGGTGTGGTGTAGACAAACAGGTGGGTGTGGTGTAGACAAACAGGTGGGTGTGGTGGAGACAAACAGGTGGGTGTGGTGGAGACAAACAGGTGGGTGTGGTGGAGACAAACAGGTGGGTGTGGTGGAGACAAACAGGTGGGTGTGGTGGAGACAAACAGGTGGGTGTGGTGGAGACAAACAGGTGGGTGTGGTGGAGACAAACAGGTGGGTGTGGTGTAGACAAACAGGTGGGTGTGGTGTAGACAGACAGGTGGGTGTGGTGTAGACAGACAGGTGGGTGTGGTGTAGACAGACAGGTGGGTGTGGTGTAGACAGACAGGTGGGTGTGGTGTAGACAAACAGGTGGGTGTGGTGTAGACAGACAGGTGGGTGTGGTGTAGACAGACAGGTGGGTGTGGTGTAGACAGACAGGTGGGTGTGGTGTAGACAAACAGGTGGGTGTGGTGTAGACAGACAGGTGGGTGTCACCATATCCATCACTATACACTCCCCCATCAACACTGGCAAATATATCTCTCACAAATGAGAAAAAACACAGTATTTCACTTCCAATATTCAGCTGACACATACAATTAAATTTTATGGCGGATCAGTCGGAAGTCCCTGATACAGTATTTAATAATTTTGTTTTTCATGGAATGTTTAGGGCTAATATTTATTTGAAATATGTAAATTTTGATTTTTCATTATTTATATTTTTGATGATTTTAAACGGTGATAAAATACAAAAGTTTATTGCGATTACAAGGCTAATGATTAATGTCCTAGTGTGCGTGATCAATGTTTATTTGCCCTAACTATAAATATATGCAACAATATATATATATATATATATATATATATATATATATATATATATATATATATATATATATAACTGAAAACTCACACCCCAGAAGTGACTCGAACCCATACTCCCAGAAGCAACGCATCTGGTATGTACAAGACGCCTTAATCCACTTGACCATCACGACCGGACAAAATGAGGTGATAGCCGAGGCTATTTGAACCACCCCACCGCCGGCACTCGGATAGTTATCTTGGGCATAGCATTTTACCAAATCACCTCATTCTTTGGGGCAACACGTGAGGAACACAAATGCGAACAAGCCTGAATGGTCCCCAGGACATATGCAACTGAAAACTCACACCCCAGAAGTGACTCGAACCCATACTCCCAGAAGCAACGCATCTGGTATGTACAAGACGCCTTAATCCACTTGACCATCACGACCGGACAAAATGAGGTGATAGCCGAGGCTATTTGAACCACCCCACCGCCGGCACTCGGATAGTTATCTTGGGCATAGCATTTTACCAAATCACCTCATTCTTTGGGGCAACACGTAAAATGGGTAAAATGCTATGCCCAAGATAACTATCCGAGTGCCGGCGGTGGGGTGGTTCAAATAGCCTCGGCTATCACCTCATTTTGTCCGGTCGTGATGGTCAAGTGGATTAAGGCGTCTTGTACATACCAGATGCGTTGCTTCTGGGAGTATGGGTTCGAGTCACTTCTGGGGTGTGAGTTTTCAGTTGCATATGTCCTGGGGACCATTCAGGCTTGTTCGCATTTGTGTTCCTCACGTGTTGCCCCAAAGAATGAGGTGATTTGGTAAAATGCTATGCCCAAGATAACTATCCGAGTGCCGGCGGTGGGGTGGTTCAAATAGCCTCGGCTATCACCTCATTTTGTCCGGTCGTGATGGTCAAGTGGATTAAGGCGTCTTGTACATACCAGATGCGTTGCTTCTGGGAGTATGGGTTCGAGTCACTTCTGGGGTGTGAGTTTTCAGTTGCATATGTCCTGGGGACCATTCAGGCTTGTTCGCATTTGTGTTCCTCACGTGTTGCCCCAAAGAATGAGGTGATTTGGTAAAATGCTATGCCCAAGATAACTATCCGAGTGCCGGCGGTGGGGTGGTTCAAATAGCCTCGGCTATCACCTCATTTTGTCCGGTCGTGATGGTCAAGTGGATTAAGGCGTCTTGTACATACCAGATGCGTTGCTTCTGGGAGTATGGGTTCGAGTCACTTCTGGGGTGTGAGTTTTCAGTTGCATATGTCCTGGGGACCATTCAGGCTTGTTCGCATATATATATATATATATATATATATATATATATATATATATATATATATATATATATATATATATATATATATATATATATGTCGTACCTAGTAGCCAGAACGCACTTGTCAGCCTACTATGCAAGGCCCGATTTGCCTAATAAGCCAAGTTTTCATGAATTAATGTTTTTTCGTCTACCTAACCTACCTAACCTAACCTAACCTAGCTTTTTTTGGCTACCTAACCTAACCTTACCTATAAATATAGGTTAGGTTAGGTTAGGTAGGGTTGGTTAGGTTCGGTCATATATCTACGTTAATTTTAACTCCAATAAAAAAAATTGACCTCATACATAGAGGAAAGGGTTGCTTTATCATTTCATAAGAAAAAAATTATAGTAAATATATTAATTCAGGAAAACTTGGCTTATTAGGCAAATCGGGCCTTGAATAGTAGGCTGAGAAGTGAGTTCTGGCTACTAGGTACGACATATATATATATATATATATATATATATATATATATATATATATATATATATATATATATATATATATATATATATATATATATATATATATATATAATACACACATGTTGCCACGTGTTGCTCACGTGGCCCTATAAAGTGAAGTGATGCGATGAAATATCTCTGCCCGAGTTGACCACCGAGCGGTGTCGGATCTTGGATAAAATAGTCTCACGACTACCAAGATTTTTGTACAGTGGTTTGGTCTAGTGGTTACGGTACCAGGTACGCCAAGATGCATAGCGCTCCTGGCTATCTGGGTTCGAATCCTTCTGGGGTGTGGACTTTTCAGTTTAATAATAATAATAATAATAATAATAATAATAAATTCCTACAAGTTCCCTTGGGAACGCTTAGTCAAGAAAGGGAGCCATATAACCTAAGCTATTCTCTCCCTTTGAGATGTATTTTCTTGTCTCTTTAAACATAAATATTTAATTCAAAATTATCTGCTACCAGAAATTGTAGCCAAATATCCCCTAGTTTGCAAACTGTAGGTAGTAACTAAGTGATTGTAACCTATCCACCGCTGCCCACTGGATGGGGGGCGGTGTGCAGGACAAACATATCAATTGTGACACTAGCTCTCCACATATGTCAGTTGCTTAATTTAGGAACTGTACTTGTGGTCGATCTTGAACCCATTTATGATGTGACGACTTATACTGAATTTTGTAACTACCTCATCAAGATTGTAACTTGCTTAGCTAAATGAATTGTGGGGTTGAGTCCCTAAGCCCATTATGTGTCTCTGTAACCCTTTCCACTACCGCCCACAAAATGGGTATGGGGTGCATAATAAATGAACTAAACTTTAAAAATACTTGAACTGGAACTTGGGGGAAGTGGAGGGGAGGTTACTTAGCTAGGAAGCGATGGTATATCCAGTGTTTTGTAGCTTCCATGTGTCCCCAGCTCACTGAAGTTCCGTCACCACATCCTTGGCTGCACCCTGGCGTCACACGTATCCTCTTCCTTTCTTGGGTAATGCAGACGTGGCGCCAATCCTCTCGACGCTCCAAGCGGACGTGTTCTCTTGGCATCCAACGCTGGTGTCAACACTGGATCTTCCTTGACCCTACCCCTAGCGAGTGGAGAGGTTCAAGTCTACCTGTGACACACCTGAACCTGCCCATCCTGACACTGGGACGCTCTCTTAGATATCTGGTCGCCAGCTGGGTGTTTATACTCGTGTCCCAGCAACACGTCCCAGTGTCCCAGTGGTCTCATTAGTTATCTTAATTTAAGGATGCAATCTCATGTGCAGTACAAGGTGACACCAACAGTTTCACTCAAGATAGCCCTAGAGAATGGAGACTCACTCAAACACATAGGTGAGATTAAAAATTTACTGAAGAAAAATATATACAATTGTATAAGGAAATAGTCAGGTGGAAATTTCCGATGGCGGCAACCTTCTCTCGTCGCGTCTCTGGCAACATGGTCAGCTGACTGGGTCCACACGTCAGTCGGCGGGCACACACCTCGTGCCTCTGGCAACACGATCAGCTGGCGGCTCCAACTGTCAAACCGGCGGGGACACACCTCGTGCCTCTGGCAAGACTATCAGCTGGCGGCTCCAACTGTCAAACCGGCGGGGACACACCTCGTGCCTCTGGCAAGACTATCAGCTAGCGGCTCCAACTGTCAAACCGGCGCGGACACACCTCGTGCCTCTGGCAACACTATCAGCTGGCGGCTCTAACTGTCAGACCAGCGGGGACACACCTCGCGCCTCTGGCAACTCTATCAGCTGGACAATTCAAAATTCGTTTCTGGCTTCTTGAGAACCAGCTACTATTCCCAGATACACTAACGTCACCGCATCAACGTACTTATGTTCCACCACCAATTTACGCCTACATGAGCTCCTTGGCTCCTAGCCTAACACTATCACATAGACGATAAATGGTAACAAGAAATGCTCACGATATATAAAATATCCTAGCTCACCTAGATCTAAGGGGTAAAGGGAGTGATAACTATCTACCTTACTTCATTCCTTTACGAAGCCGACTCGTCCTCTGGCGAGGGATGATGAGGTTTCTGGACCTGGCTTCTGGTCTTCCGTTGATCAGTTCCTACACACACAAGTTCCTCAATCGTCCTCGTAATAACGCGTCCTCACCGTACTCACATCCGGCAGGTACGACCCTCTTCCTCCTCTCACTCGGGGTACTGGAGTCAGATACCTGCGCCGTTGCCCCTTTCCTCCTCTCACTGGCGCTGTAGTCGCACTTGCAGCCCAGTGGAGCTCCCCTTGCCTCACTTCCAGTGGATTCGGCCTGGCCGTCGCTACTCGTTTGATATGTAGAACGCGGTCCGCCGGTCGTCCCAAACGTTTCCAGCCCCCACGTCCGTTCCTGCTACAGACTCTTGAATAGAGAGCTCTTGACTCTCTATCCCGGCCAACCCTTGCTTCCTGGCACTCCACAGGATGTCTGCAGTATTAAAGCGATGCTTAAATCCACTGGTAGGGGCTTTCTGGCCTCAAGATCTGGAGCTTACTCGAGTGCGTCCACACTTTAGGGCGGCTCGAGAAGTACTCTCCCGCCCAGGCGTCAGCCGCCCCTGGGGTCCTCCGCCTCGTGACGTCACACCGCCAGAGGGCTCTCACCACTGGTTACTTCTGGCACGTGACCTGACCTCGCCAATCAGGTGCCGGGAGGAGTCACGACGTTTTGGAGGGAAACAGAATGGCTCGGCGCCATCTTGTGCCCCAAAAGGGCGTAAGCCCCTTGCATAATCACCCTTATATGGCAATTTTACAGCCAACCTGATAACGCCCACTCTCTCACACATATGAAAATGTTCCCTGGATATCAGAGAACGCTTAGGTTATGGAGATATGACTCTTCAAGCTGGGTTAGGAGAAATATAGGGGTGGGACACCGTCAGAACACCCACCGCCCCGCCAGCGACCATCCAACACCCACCGCCCCGCCAGCGACAATCCGGCCTACACCCACCGCCCCGCCAGCGACCATCCTACGTCCACCACAGTGCCAGCGACCATCCTACGTCCACCACAGTGCCAGCGACCATCCTACGCCCACCGCCCCACCAGCGACCATCCTACGCCCACCGCCCCACCAGCGACCATCCTATGCCCACCGCCCCACCAGCGACCATCCTACACCCACCGCCCCACCAGCGACCATCCTATGCCCACCGCCCCGCCAGCGACCATCCTACGCCCACCACAGTGCCAGCGACCATCCTACGCCCACCGCCCCACCAGCGACCATCCTACGCCCACCGCCCCACCAGCGACCATCCTATGCCCACCGCCCCACCAGCGACCATCCTACACCCACCGCCCCACCAGCGACCATCCTATGCCCACCGCCCCGCCAGCGACCATCCTACGCCCACCACAGTGCCAGCGACCATCCTACGCCCACCGCCCCACCAGCGACCATCCTATGCCCACCGCCCCACCAGCGACCATCCTACGCCCACCGCCCCACCAGCGACCATCCTACGCCCACCGCCCCACCAGCGACCATCCTATGCCCACCGCCCTACCAGCAACCATCCTACACCCACCGCCCCACCAGCAACCATCCTACACCCACCGCCCCACCAGCAACCATCCTACACCCACCGCCACACCAGCGACCATCCTATGCCCACCGCCCTACCAGCGACCATCCTACACCCACTGCCGCACCAGCGACCACCCTATGCCCACCGCCCCGCCAGCGACCATCCTACGCCCATCGCCCCACCAGCGACCATCCTACACCCACCGCCGCACCAGCGACCATCCTATGCCCACCGCCCTACCAGCGACCATCCTACACCCACCGCCGCACCAGCGACCATCCTATGCCCACCGCCCCGCCAGCGACCATCCTACACCCACCGCCCGCCAGCGACCATCCTATGCCCACCGCCGCACCAGCGACCATCCTATGCCCACCGCCCCGCCAGCGACCATCCTACACCCACCGCCCCACCAGCGACCATCCTACACCCACCGCCCCGCCAGCGACCATCCTACACCCACCGCCCCACCAGCGACCATCCTACACCCACCGCCCCACCAGCGACCATCCTACACCCACCGCCCTACCAGCGACCATCCTACACCCACCGCCCCACCAGCGACCATCCTACACCCACCGCCCGCCAGCGACCATCCTACACCCACCGCCCCGCCAGCGACCATCCTACACCCACCGCCCCACCAGCGACCATCCTACACCCACCGCCCCACCAGCGACCATCCTACACCCACCGCCCCGCCAGCGACCATCCTACACCCACCGCCCCGCCAGCGACCATCCTACACCCACCGCCCCACCAGCGACCATCCTACACCCACCGCCCCACCAGCGACCATCCTACACCCACCGCCCCACCAGCGACCATCCTACACCCACCGCCCCACCAGCGACCATCCTACACCCACCGCCCCACCAGCGACCATCCTACACCCACCGCCCCACCAGCGACCATCCTACACCCACCGCCCTACCAGCGACCATCCTACACCCACCGCCCCGCCAGCGACCATCCTACACCCACCGCCCGCCAGCGACCATCCTACACCCACCGCCCCACCAGCGACCATCCTACACCCACCGCCCCACCAGCGACCATCCTACACCCACCGCCCGCCAGCGACCATCCTATGCCCACCGCCCCACCAGCGACCATCCTACACCCACCGCCCGCCAGCGACCATCCTACGCCCACCGCCCCACCAGCGACCATCCTACACCCACCGCCCCACCAGCGACCATCCTACACCCACCGCCCGCCAGCGACCATCCTACACCCACCGCCCGCCAGCGACCATCCTACACCCACCGCCCGCCAGCGACCATCCTATGCCCACCGCCCTACAAGTGACCATCCTACACCCACCGCCCCGCCAGCGACCATCCTATGCCCACCGCCCGCCAGCGACCATCCTACACCCACCGCCCGCCAGCGACCATCCTATGCCCACCGCCCTACCAGTGACCATCCTACACCCACCGCCCGCCAGCGACCATCCTATGCCCACCGCCCCACCAGCGACCATCCTACACCCACCGCCCCACCAGCGACCATCCTACGCCCACCGCCCTACCAGTGACCATCCTACACCCACCGCCCCACCAGCGACCATCCTACACCCACCGCCCCACCAGCGACCATCCTACACCCACCGCCCCGCCAGCGACCATCCTACACCCACCGCCCCACCAGCGACCATCCTACACCCACCGCCCCACCAGCGACCATCCTACACCCACCGCCCCGCCAGCGACCATCCTACACCCACCGCCCCACCAGCGACCATCCTACACCCACCGCCCCACCAGCGACCATCCTACACCCACCGCCCCGCCAGCGACCATCCTACACCCACCGCCCCGCCAGCGACCATCCTACACCCACCGCCCCACCAGCGACCATCCTATGCCCACCGCCCGCCAGCGACCATCCTACACCCACCGCCCGCCAGCGACCATCCTATGCCCACCGCCCCACCAGCGACCATCCTACACCCACCGCCCGCCAGCGACCATCCTACACCCACCGCCCCACCAGCGACCATCCTACACCCACCGCCCGCCAGCGACCATCCTATGCCCACCGCCCTACCAGCGACCATCCTACACCCACCGCCCGCCAGCGACCATCCTACACCCACCGCCCCGCCAGCGACCATCCTATGCCCACCGCCCGCCAGCGACCATCCTACACCCACCGCCCGCCAGCGACCATCCTATGCCCACCGCCCCACCAGCGACCATCCTACACCCACCGCCCGCCAGCGACCATCCTACACCCACCGCCCCACCAGCGACCATCCTACACCCACCGCCCGCCAGCGACCATCCTATGCCCACCGCCCTACCAGCGACCATCCTACACCCACCGCCCGCCAGCGACCATCCTACACCCACCGCCCCACCAGCGACCATCCTATGCCCACCGCCCGCCAGCGACCATCCTACACCCACCGCCCGCCAGCGACCATCCTATGCCCACCGCCCCACCAGCGACCATCCTACACCCACCGCCCGCCAGCGACCATCCTACACCCACCGCCCCACCAGCGACCATCCTACACCCACCGCCCGCCAGCGACCATCCTATGCCCACCGCCCTACCAGCGACCATCCTACACCCACCGCCCGCCAGCGACCATCCTACACCCACCGCCCCGCCAGCGACCATCCTATGCCCACCGCCCGCCAGCGACCATCCTACACCCACCGCCCGCCAGTGACCATCCTGATGATGACCAATCTACCAAAACTTGATGTTTTATGACAAACAAAAAAATATGTCGCCGACTTAAACAAAAATTCTAAGTATATTAAAAATTTCTGGAACACTTTACAGATGAAATTTGTAATTTATTGTAAAAAAAACCCATTAGTATGAATACTAATTATATATCAACCGGTTCTCAATAGAGAGAATATAATTTAAAAACAAAAATTACCTCCAGCATTACTGAAGAATATTGGAGTGTAAATATTTTCACCGTGGGAACCACACTACAACAATGGGAAGAAAATGAGGAAAGTCCCAAAATAACTTGGTACAAGATTTTCAATCAGTGAAGGTGTGTGTGTGTGTGTGTGTGTGTGTGTGTGTGTGTGTGTGTGTGTGTGTGTGTGTGTGTGTGTGTGTGTGTGTGTGTGTGTGTGTGTGTGTGTGTGAGGCGCCAGGAGGGCCAGAGACGGTAATGATCCTGGAGGGAGCATCAGGTGTCCTGGACCACCCATCAATAACCTTAAGTGACACGGGTTCTCCACACTCCCGCCTGTTTATATAGGATCCTCCACCGTCGTCGTCGCCGCCGCCGCGAGTTCCTCTGACGGATCACCCGCAGCAAGACGCTCCGGGTTTTAGTGTTTCTCTCTCACCCTCTCACCACAAACTCCAGACCAGGCTTACTTACACCAAGCTCGCTTACACCAGGCTTGCTTACACCATGCACGCTTACACCATGCACGCTTACACCAGGCTTGCTTACACCATGCACGCTTACACCAGGCTTGCTTACACCAGGCTTGCTTACACCAGGCTTGCTTATACCAGGCTTGCTTACACCAGGCTTGCTTATACCAGGCTTGCTTATACCAGGCATGCTTATATCATGCACGCTTACACCACGCTCGTTTACACCAGGCTTGCTTATACAATGCACGCTTACACCAGGCTCGTTTACACCAGGCACGCTTATACTAGGCTCACTTACACCAAGCACGCTTACACCAGACTCACTTACACCAAGTTCGCGCATACCAGGCTCGCATGCCTGGTTGCCTGCACCAGGCTCGCTTATACCAGGCTCGTTTACATCAGGCACACTTACACCAGGCGCGCTTACACCAGACACGCTTAAACCAGGCTCATTTACACAAGGCACGATTACACAAGGCTCGTTTACACCAGGCTCACTTATACCAGGCTCACTTGCACCAGGTTCACTTACACTAGGCTCACTTACACCAGGATCACTGACATCAGACACACTTACACCAGTAGAAGAAGGTGTACCGGATGTGCATGTAACATATTTGAACAATCTTCTCTCGTACATACAGCAATGAAGCGCGTCAATGACTGGGCAAGTACAACTCAAACCGAACTTGAAGGCATATACCTTGCCACTGAATTTTTAAAAGACAAAGGCAGTGGACTTATATATTGTGACTCGCAGAGTGCACTCCTGGCACTGAACGCACATAGCAGTGACACCCAGAAAATAGTCAGTGATATTCGAATGAATGTTTTGAAAACAGATTTGAAATTAAATTCCTATGGATACCATCACATGTTGGCATCTCAAGGCATGACACTGTTGATATGCTTGCAAAGACAGCTTGTAGAAAACCAGTGGTAGAAATTGATATGGGTGTTTCATTAGCAATGGCAATTAAAGAGAATACTTAAACAAATATCTAATGAAGATCTCACCGACCTAACAAATTCACAAAGACCTGAAAGTTGTAGCATTAAATATTATGATAGATATCGTGAGGAGACATTCACATATGGGACTAATAGAACAAGAACCCGGCAATGTGATGTTATAGTGGCCAGAATACGCCTGGGATATAGACGTATCTGGCAGCTTTCTCAAAACCCAAATGTCGAGTACACAATGTGTCAACTTTGTGAAAGAGAAAACATGCACTCTCTTGAACATTATATTGTAGAATGTCCCATATTGACTGACTTTCGCTCTCCTGGGCTAAGGTATGATGAACTGTGTAATTACTATATGAGTACTGGAACACTTGATGATATATTGAACTTGTACCCAAGATTAACCATGTAATATATCAATTATATAATGTATGTATGTGATGTAACTATATAGCCTGAGCTTGTAAAAGCACCTTCAGTGATTAAGTGCTTAATTGCACACTAGTTTCTCTATCAGCTATCTCACTCTGTCAGGGTAAAAGAGACAAATGTATGTGAATGCATGTGTGTGTGTATATATGTGGGAACCGACCTGTGAGATTTATATTTATTTAATTTATATGAATTTATATTTACGTTAATTTATATACTTCGATAGCAATTTGTATAATGATAAGTGGACTGTATTTCTGCAATAATCTCATAATCTCACAAATCGATCCTCTACACATTAGGGGGGGGGGGTTATTAAATTAATATATATATGCAGCCAATCAAACTACAGAAATAACTACATACATTAAAGAGGTTCCTTATCTTATAGTACAGCAGGTTAGTCCACCAGGTATAACTAGGGTGTAGACACCAAATTATCCTCTTTGAGGTAGCTTCCATATCACCCAGTAACTGGTGCACAAATCTTGCATCCTCGTCTTGACCTGTCAAAAGTGCGCTAGCTGTGAAGCCAGATACCTATATATGACAAGTATATCAGAGAAAACAGTACATGGAACATGAAGACCTGGCTTAATTACCTTTAGTTTGAGGCTTCCATGTGATCTAACCGGGTCACCCTATATAATGACATTAATGGCCACTAATGATAAATAATGGGTTTCGGAAAGAACACTTAACTTGATTTGTTGACAGCGTGTTGACAGATGGTACACCTTTGGTATCCATAACACTACGTCCAAGTAAAATTAACAGGAGCCGAATTTGCTCCCGTGTGAGCCTCTGGTCTCGTATAACAATGGCTGCCCTCCTTCCCCACTGACGCCTGGCCTACTTTGTCCAGATTTCAGAAAGTGATAGAAGGGTCACATTTACTCTACTTTAATATTGATAATTAAGTTAATTTATATAAGATGTTTTTATGATGGTAAAGTCCAAAGACTAATGTATTTAAGAATAATTCCCAGCAGAATAGCTGGTGAATTATAATAGTATGTGGTGATGATATCCCGTTTTCTTTAGACGGTAATTCCACTACAAGTTACGTTTTCTATGGGTAACTTGTTTATACAATACAGCTATTATCTGTATGATATTAAATAGTGTCGGATTTTCCGACAATATATGTATGTATACATGTATGTATATATGTATGTGTACATATATGTGTGTGTGTGTATGTATATGTATGTGTATAAAGTATATATGGAAGTTGATCAGAATTACATTTCACCTTTGTAAATGCACATTAATGACACTATGTAAAAGACACATCAAACACTTTATGTAGGGCATTCGTAAATCTGTGTATCTATGTATTTACGTATGTAGGTTAGCTTAGCACTTTAAAAGCACCGAATCACCTTCTGTGGTTGAGTGTTCAATAAACCCTTGAACTATATGTTTAACACATCTCTAACCCTGTCCATGGAGGACAGAAGAAAATGTATATATGCTGGTTAGCATTGTAAATGTGTGGCCACGTCTGTGGTAGAAAATAATAATAATAAAAAAAAAACAGGCTCACTTACACCAGGCTCACTTACAACAGGCGCGCTTACACCAGCCTCACTTACACCAGGCTCACTTACACCAGGCACACTTACACCAGCCTCACTTACACCAGGCACACTTACACCAGCCTCACTTACACCAGCCTCACTTACACCAGGCACACTTACACCAGCCTCACTTACACCAGGCACACTTACACCAGCCTCACTTACACCAGCCTCACTTACACCAGGCACACTTACACCAGCCTCACTTACACCAGCCTCACTTACACCAGGCACACTTACACCAGGCACACTTACACCAGCCTCACTTACACCAGGCACACTTACACCAGCCTCACTTACACCAGGCACACTTACACCAGGCTCACTTACACCAGGCTCACTTACACCAGGCACACTTACACCAGCCTCACTTACACCAGGCACACTTACACCAGCCTCACTTACACCAGCCTCACTTACACCAGGCACACTTACACCAGCCTCACTTACACCAGGCACACTTACACCAGGCTCACTTACACCAGGCACACTTACACCAGCCTCACTTACACCAGGCACACTTACACCAGCCTCACTTACACCAGGCACACTTACACCAGGCTCACTTACACCAGGCACACTTACACCAGCCTCACTTACACCAGGCACACTTACACCAGCCTCACTTACACCAGGCACACTTACACCAGCCTCACTTACACCAGCCTCACTTACACCAGGCACACTTACACCAGGCACACTTACACCAGGCACACTTACACCAGGCACACTTACACCAGCCTCACTTACACCAGGCACACTTACACCAGGCGCGCTTACACCAGGCACACTTACACCAGGCACACTTACACCAGGCACACTTACACCAGCCTCACTTACACCAGGCACACTTACACCAGGCACACTTACACCAGCCTCACTTACACCAGCCTCACTTACACCAGGCACACTTACACCAGGCACACTTACACCAGGCACACTTACACCAGCCTCACTTACACCAGCCTCACTTACACCAGGCGCGCTTACACCAGGCACACTTACACCAGGCACACTTACACCAGGCACACTTACACCAGGCACACTTACACCAGGCACACTTACACCAGCCTCACTTACACCAGGCACACTTACACCAGCCTCACTTACACCAGGCACACTTACATCAGGCTCACTTACACCAGGCACACTTACACCAGGCACACTTACACCAGCCTCACTTACACCAGGCACACTTACACCAGCCTCACTTACACCAGGCACACTTACACCAGGCTCACTTACACCAGGCACACTTACCCCAGGCACACTTACACCAGCCTCACTTACACCAGGCACACTTACACCAGCCTCACTTACACCAGGCACACTTACACCAGGCTCACTTACACCAGGCACACTTACACCAGGCACACTTACACCAGGCTCACTTACACCAGGCACACTTACACCAGGCACACTTACACCAGGCTCACTTACACCAGGCACACTTACACCAGCCTCACTTACACCAGGCACACTTACACCAGCCTCACTTACACCAGGCACACTTACACCAGCCTCACTTACACCAGGCACACTTACACCAGGCACACTTACACCAGGCACACTTACACCAGCCTCACTTACACCAGGCTCACTTACACCAGCCTCACTTACACCAGCCTCACTTACACCAGGCACACTTACACCAGGCACACTTACATCAGGCACACCTACACCAAGCACACTTACACCAGCCTCACTTACACCAGGCACACTTGCACCAGCCTCACTTACACCAGGCACACTTACACCAGCCTCACTTACACCAGGCACACTTACACCAGCCTCACTTACACCAGGCACACTTACACCAGGCACACTTACACCAGCCTCACTTACACCAGGCACACTTACACCAGGCACACTTACACCAGGCACACTTACACTAGGTTCACTTACACCAGGCACACTTACACCAGGCACACTTTCACCAGGCACACTTACACCAGGCACACTTACACCAGGCACACTTACACCAGCCTCACTTACACCAGGCACACTTACACCAGGCACACTTACACCAGGCACACTTACACCAGGCTCACTTACACCAGGCACACTTACACCAGCCTCACTTACACCAGGCACACTTACACCAGCCTCACTTACACCAGGCACACTTACACCAGGCACACTTACACGAGGCACACTTACACCAGGCACACTTACACTAGGCTCACTTACACCAGGCACACTTACACCAGGCACACTTTCACCAGGCACACTTACACCAGGCACACTTACACCAGGCACACTTACACCAGCCTCACTTACACCAGGCACACTTACACCAGGCACACTTACACCAGGCTCACTTACACCAGGCACACTTACACCAGCCTCACTTACACCAGGCACACTTACACCAGCCTCACTTACACCAGGCACACTTACACCAGGCACACTTACACCAGGCACACTTACATCAGGCACACCTACACCAGGCACACTTACACCAGCCTCACTTACACCAGGCACACTTACACCAGCCTCACTTACACCAGGCACACTTACACCAGCCTCACTTACACCAGGCACACTTACACCAGCCTCACTTACACCAGGCACACTTACACCAGCCTCACTTACACCAGGCACACTTACACCAGGCACACTTACACCAGCCTCACTTACACCAGGCACACTTACACCAGGCACACTTACACCAGGCACACTTACACTAGGCTCACTTACACCAGGCACACTTACACCAGGCACACTTTCACCAGGCACACTTACACCAGGCACACTTACACCAGGCACACTTACACCAGCCTCACTTACACCAGGCACACTTACACCAGGCACACTTACACCAGGCACACTTACACCAGGCTCACTTACACCAGGCACACTTACACCAGCCTCACTTACACCAGGCACACTTACACCAGCCTCACTTACACCAGGCACACTTACACCAGCCTCCCTTACACCAGGCACACTTACACTAGGCTCACTTACACCAGGCACACTTTACACCACGCACACTTACACCAGCCTCACTTACACCAGGCACACTTACACCAGGCACACTTACACCAGCCTCACTTACACCAGGCTCACTTACACCAGGCTCACTTACACCAGGCACACTTACACTAGGCTCACTTACACCAGGCACACTTACACCAGCCTCACTTACACCAGCCTCACTTACACCAGGCACACTTACACCAGGCACACTTACACCAGGCACACTTACACCAGGCACACTTACACCAGCCTCACTTACACCAGGCACACTTACACCAGGCGCACTTACACCAGGCACACTTACACCAGGCACAATTACACTAGGCACACTTACACTAGGCTCACTTACACCAGGCACACTTACACCAGGCACACTTACACTAGGCTCACTTACACCAGGCACACTTACACCAGGCACACTTACACCAGGCACACTTACACCAGGCACACTTACACTAGGCACACTTACACTAGGCTCACTTACACCAGGCACACTTACACCAGGCACACTTACACCAGGCACACTTACACTAGGGACATTTACACTAGGCTCACTTACACCAGGCACACTTACACCAGGCACACTTAAACTAGGCTCACTTACACTAGGCTCACTAACACTAGGCTCACTTACACCAGCCTCACTTACACTAGGCTCACTTACACTAGGCTCACTTACACCAGCCTCACTTACACTAGGCTCACTTACACCAGGCACACTTACACTAGGCTCACTTACACCAGGCACACTTACACCAGGCACACTTACACCAGGCACACTTACACAAGGCTCACTTACACCAGGCACACTTCCACTAGGCTCACTTACACCAGGCACACTTACACCAGGCACACTTACACCAGGCACACTTACACCAGGCACACTTACACCAGGCACACTTACACCAGGCTCACATACACCAGGCACACTTACACCAGGCACACTTACACCAGGCACACTTACACCAGGCACACTTACACCAGGCACACTTACACCAGGCACACTTACACTAGGCTCACTTACACCAGGCACACTTACACTAGGCTCACTTACACCAGGCACACTTACACCAGGCACACTTACACCAGGCACACTTACACCAGGCTCACTTTCACCAGCCTTACTTACACTAGGCTCACTTACACCAGGCACACTTACACCAGGCACGCTTACACCAGGCACACTTACACCAGGCACACTTACACCAGGCACACTTACACCAGGCTCACTTACACTAGGCTCACTTACACCAGGCACACTTACACCAGGCACACTTACACCAGGCACACTTACACCAGGCACACTTACACCAGGCTCACTTACACTAGGCTCACTTACACCAGGCACACTTACACCAGGCACACTTACACCAGGCACACTTACACTAGGCTCACTTACACCAGGCACACTTACACTAGGCTCACTTACACCAGGCACACTTACACCAGGCACACTTACACTAGGCTCACTTACACCAGGCACACTTACACTAGGCTCACTTACACCAGGCACACTTACACCAGGCACACTTACACCAGGCACACTTACACCAGGCTCACTTTCACCAGCCTTACTTACACTAGGCTCACTTACACCAGGCACACTTACACCAGGCACGCTTACACCAGGCACACTTACACCAGGCACACTTACACCAGGCACACTTACACCAGGCTCACTTACACTAGGCTCACTTACACCAGGCACACTTACACCAGGCACACTTACACCAGGCACACTTACACCAGGCACACTTACACCAGGCTCACTTACACTAGGCTCACTTACACCAGGCACACTTACACCAGGCACACTTACACCAGGCACACTTACACTAGGCTCACTTACACCAGGCACACTTACACTAGGCTCACTTACACCAGGCACACTTACACCAGGCACACTTACACCAGGCACTCTTACACCAGGCACACTTACACTAGGCTCACTTACACCAGGCACACTTACACCAGGCACACTTACACCAGGCACACTTACACCAGGCTCACTTACACTAGGCTCACTTACACCAGCCTCACTTACACTAGGCTCACTTACACTAGGCTCACTAACACCAGCCTCACTTACACTAGGCTCACTTACACTAGGCTCACTTACACCAGGCACACTTACACCAGCCTCACTTACACCAGCCTCACTTACACTAGGCTCACTTACACTAGGCTCACTTACACCAGGCACACTTACACCAGGCACACTTACACCAGGCACACTTACACTAGGCTCACTTACACCAGGCACACTTACACTAGGCTCACTTACACCAGGCACACTTACACCAGGCACACTTACACCAAGCTCACTTACACCAGGCACACTTACACCAGGCACACTTACACCAGGCACACTTACACTAGGCTCACTTACACCAGGCACACTTACACCAGGCACACTTACACCAGGCACACTTACACTAGGCTCACTTACACCAGGCACACTTACACCAGGCACACTTACACCAGGTAAGTGGAGCCTGGTGTAAGTAAGTCTTACACCAGGAGGAGACGGGAGGGAGGAGACGGGAGGGAGGAGGCGGGAGGGAGGAGGCGGGAGGGAGGAGACGGGAGGGAGGAGACGGGAGGGAGGAAGCGGGAGGGAGGGAGCGGGGGGGAGGAGACGGGAGGGAGGAGACGGGAGGGAGGAAGCGGGAGGGATGAAGAGGAAGGGAGGAGACGGGAGAGAGGAGGCGGGAGGGAGGAGACGGAAGGGAGGAGACAGGAGGGAGGAGACGGGAGGGAGGAGGCGGGAGGGAGTAGGCGGGAGGGAGGAGGCGGGAGGGAGTAGGCGGGAGGGAGGAGGCGGGAGGTAGTAGGCGGGAGGGAGGAGGCGGGAGGGAGGAGGCGGGAGGGAGGAGGCGGGAGGGAGTAGGCGGGAGGAAGGAGCCGGGAGGGAGGAGACGGGAGGGAGGAGACGGGAGGGAGAAGACGGGAGGGAGGAAGCGGGAGGGAGGGAGCGGGGGGGAGGAGACGGGAGGGAGGAGACGGGAGGGAGGAAGCGGGAGGGAGGAAGAGGAAGGGAGGAGACTGGAGAGAGGAGGCGGGAGGGAGGAGACGGGAGGGAGGAAGCGGGAGGGAAGAAGCGGGAGGGAGAAGACGGGAAGGAGGAGACGGGAGGGAGGAGGCGGGAGGGAGGAGACGGGAGGGAGGAGGCGGAAGGGAGGAGACGGGAGGGAGGAGGTGGGAGGGAGGAGACGGGAGGGAGGAGGCAGAAGGGAGGGAGCGGGAGGGAGGAGGCCGGAGGGAGAAGACGAGAGGGAGGAGACGGGAGGGAGGAGACGGGAGAGAGGAAGCGGGAGGGAGGAAACGAGAGGGAGGAGACGGGAGGGAGGAGACGGGAGGGTGGAAGCGGGAGGGAGTAGGTGGGAGGGGGGGACGCAGGAGGGAGGAGACGGGAGGGAGGAAGCGAGAGGGAGGAGACGGGAGGGAGGAAGCGGGAGGGAGGAGGTGGGAGGGGGGGAGGCAGGAGGGAGGAGACGGGAGGAAGGAAGCGGCAGGGAGGAGACGGGAGGGAGGAAGCGGGAGGGAGGAGGTGGGAGAGGGGAGGCAGGAGGGAGGAGACGGGAGGGAGGAAGCGAGAGGGAGGAGACGGGAGGGAGGAGACGGGAAGGAGGAGACGGGAGGGAGGAAGCGAGAGGGAGGAGACGGGAGGGAGGAGACGGGAAGGAGGAGACGGGAGGGAGGAGACGGGAGGGAGGAGGCGGTAGGGAGGAGACGGGAGGGAGGAAGCGGGAGGGGGGAGGCAGGAGGGAGGAGACGGGAGGAAGGAAGCGGGAGGGAGGAGACGGGAGGCAGGAAGCGGGAGGGAGGAGGTGGGAGGGGGGGAGGCAGGAGGGAGGAGACGGCAGGGAGGAGGTGGGAGGGGGGAGGCAGGAGGGAGGAGGCGGGAGGGAGGAGACGGGAGGGAGGGAGCGAGAGGGAGGAGCAGGGAGGGAGGAGACGGGAGGGAGGAGGCGGGAGGGAGGAGGCGGGAGGGAGGAGGCGGGAGGGAGGAGACGGGAGGGAGGAGACGGGAGGGAGGAGGCGGGAGAAAGGAGGCGGGAGGGAGGAGGTGGGAGCGAGGAGGCTGGAGGGAGGAGGTGGGGGGGAGGAGACGGGAGGGAGGAGACGGGAGGGAGGAGACGGGAGGGAGGAGGCGGGAGGGAGGAGGTGGGAGGGAGGAGGCAGGAGGGAGGAGGTGGGGGGGAGGAGACGGGAGGGAGGAGACGGGAGGGAGGAGGCGGGAGGGAGGAGGTGGGAGGGAGGAGGCAGGAGGGAGGAGGCGGGAGGGAGGAGGCGGGAGGGAGGAGGTGGTAGGTAGGAGGTGGGAGGGAGGAGACGGGAGGGAGGAGGCGTGAGGGAGGAGGCAGGAGGGAGGAGACAGGAGGGAGGAAGCGGGAGGGAGGAGACGGGAGGGAGGAGGCGGGAGGGAGGAGGTGGGAGGGAGGAGGCGGGAGGGAGGAGGTGGGGGGGAGGAGACGGGAGGGAGGAGACGGGAGGGAGGAGACGGGAGGGAGGAGGCGGGAGGGAGGAGGTGGGGGGGAGGAGACGGGAGGGAGGAGACGGGAGGGAGGAGACGGGAGGGAGGAGGCGGGAGGGAGGAGGTGGGAGGGAGGAGGCAGGAGGGAGGAGGCGGGAGGGAGGAGGCGGGAGGGAGGAGGTGGTAGGTAGGAGGTGGAGGGAGGAGACGGGAGGGAGGAGGCGTGAGGGAGGAGGCAGGAGGGAGGAGACAGGAGGGAGGAAGCGGGAGGGAGGAGACGGGAGGGAGGAGGCGGGAGGGAGGAGGTGGGAGGGAGGAGGTGGGAGGGAGGAGGTGGGAGGGAGGAGACGGGAGGGAGGAGACGGGAGAGAGGAGGTGGGAGGGAGGAGGCAGGAGGGAGGAGGCGGGAGGGAGGAGGCGGGAGGGAGGAGGTGGGAGGGAAGAGGCGGGAGGGAGGAAGCAGGAGGGAGGAGGTGGGTGGGAGGAGATGGGAGGGAGGAGGCGGGAGGGAGGAGACGGGAGGGAGGAGGCGGGAGGGAGGAGACGGGAGGGAGGAGGTGGGAGGGAGGAGGCGGGAGGGAGGAGGCGGGAGGGAGGAGGCGGGAGGGAGGAGGTGGGAGGGAGGAGACGGGAGGGAGGAGGCGGGAGGGAGGAGACGGGAGGGAGGAGGCGGGAGGGAGGAGGCGGGAGGGAGGAGGCGGGAGGGAGGAGGTGGGTGGGAGGAGACGGGAGGGAGGAGGCGGGAGGGAGGAGACGGGAGGGAGGAGGTGGGAGGGAAGAGGCGGGAGGGAGGAAGCGGGAGGGAGGAGGTGGGAGGGAGGAGACGGGAGGGAGGAGGCAGGAGGGAGGAGGTGGGTGGGAGGAGACGGGAGGGAGGAGGCGGGAGGGAGGAGACGGGAGGGAGGAGGCGGAAGGGAGGAGGTGGGTGGGAGGAGACGGGAGGGATGAAGCTGGAGGGAGGAGGTGGGAGGGAGGAGGCGGGAGGGAGGAGGCAGGAGGGAGGAGGCAGGAGGGAGGAGGCAGGAGGGAGGAGGTGGGTGGGAGGAGATGGGAGGGAGGAGGCGGGAGGGAGGAGACGGGAGGGAGGAGGTGGGAGGGAGGAGGCGGGAGGGATGAAGCTGGAGGGAGGAGGTGGGAGGGAGGAGGCGGAAGGGAGGAGACGGGAGGGACGAAGCGGGAGGGAGAAGACGGGAGGGAGGAAGCGGGAGGGAGGAGGTGGGAGGGAGGAGGCAGGAGGGAGGAGGCGGGAGGGAGGAGGTGGGTGGGAGGAGACGGGAGGGAGGAGGTGGGAGGGAGGAGACGGGAGGGAGAAGACTGGAAGGAGGAAGCGGGAGGGAGGAGGTGGGAGGGAGGATACAGGAGGGAGGAAGCGGGAGGGAGGAGACGGGAAGGATGAAGCGGGAGGGAGGTTATCTTGAGATGATTTCGGGGCTTTAGTGTCCCCGCGGCCCGGTCCTCAACCAGGCCTCCACCCCCAGGAAGCAGCCCGTGACAGCTGACTAACACCCAGGTACCTATTTACTGCTAGGTAACAGGGGCATAGGGTGAAAGAAACTCTGCCCATTGTTTCTTGCCGGCGTCACAGGATCACAAGTCCAGCGTGCTGTCCGCTCGACCGACCGGCTCCCTCGGAGGAGGCGGGAGGGAGGAGACGGGAGGGAGGAGGCGGGAGGGAGGAGACGGGAGGGAGGAGGCACGAGGGACGAGACGGGAGGGAGGAGGTGGGAGGGAGGAGACGGGAGGGAGGAGATGGGAGGGAGGAGGCGGGACGGAAGAAGCCTGGAGGGAGGAGGCGAGAGGGAGGTGGGAAGGAGGAGACGGGAGGGAGGAGACGGGAGGGAGGAGGCGGGTCGAGGGAGGAGACGGAGGGAGGAGGTGGGTGGGAGGAGGTGGGAGGGAGGAGACGGGAGGGAGGAGACGGGAGGGAGGAGGCGGGTCGAGGGAGAAGACGGGAGGGAGGAGGCGGGAGGGAGGAGGTGGGAGGGAGGAGACGGGAGGGAGGAGACGGGAGGGAGGAGGCGGGAGGGAGGATACGGGAGGGAGGAGGTGGGTGGGAGGAGGTGGGAGGGAGGTGGCGGGAGGGAGGAAGCGGGAGGGAGTTGACGGGAAGGAGGGAGCGAGAGGGAGGAGCCGGGAGGGAGGTGGGAGGGTGGAGACGGGAGGGAGGAGACGGGAGGGAGGACGCGGGAGGGAGGAGGTGGGAGGGAGGAGGTGGGAGGGAGGAAGCGAAAGGGAGGAAGCGGGAGGGAGGAAGCGGGAGGGAGGAGACGGGAAGGAGGGAGCGAGAGGGAGGAGCCGGGAGGGAGGTGGGAGGGAGGAGACGGGAGGGAGGAGACGGGACGGAGGACGCGGGAGGGAGGAGGTGGGAGGGAGGAAGCGGGAGGGAGGAAGCGGAGGAAGGAGATGGGATTGAGGAAGCGGGTGGAGGAGACAGGAGGGAGGAAGCGGGAGGAAGGAGACGGGAGGAAGGAGACGGGAGGGAGGAGGCGGGAGGGAGATGACGGGAAGGAGGAGACAGGAGGGAGGAGACGGGAGGGAGGGAGGCGGGAGGGAGGAAGTGGGAGGGAGGAGGTGGGAGGGAGGAGACAAGAGGGAGGAAGCGGGAGGAAGGAGACGGGAGGGAGGAGGCGGGAGGGAGGAGGCGGGAGGGAGGAGACGGGAAGGAGGAGACGGGAGGGAGGAGACGGGAGAGAGGAGGCGGGACAGAAGAAGCCTGGAGGGAGGAGGCGAGAGGGAGAAGGCGGGAGGGAGGAGGTAGGAGGAAGAGACGGGAGGGAGGAGACGGAGGGAGGAGGCAGGAGGGAGGAGACGGGAGGGACGAGGTGGGAGGGAGGAGGTGGGAGGGACGAGACGGGAGGGAGGAGGTGGGAGGGAGGAGGTGGGAGGGAGGAGGTGGGAGGGAGGTGGCGGGAGGGAGGAAGCGGGAGGAGGAGACGGGAAGGAGGGAGCGAGAGGGAGGAGCCGGGAGGGAGGTGGGAGGGAGGAGACGGGAGGGAGGAGACGGGAGGGAGGACGCGGGAGGGAGGAGGTGGGAGGGAGGAGGTAGGAGGGAGGAGCCGGGAGGGACGAGATGGGAGGGAGGAGGTGGGAGGGAGTAGGTGGGAGGGACGAGACGTAAGGGAAGAGGTGGGAGGGAGGAGGTGGGAGGGAGGAGGTGGGAGGGAGAAGACTGGAGGGAGGAAGCGGGGGGGGAGGAGGTGGGAGGGAGGAGGTGGAGGGAGGAGGCGGGAGGGAGGAAGCGGGAGGGAGGAGACGGGAGGGAGGAGACGGGAGGGAAGAGGCGGGAGGGAGGGAGGAGGCGAGAGGGAGGAGACGGGAGGGAGGAGACGGGAGGGAGGAGACGGGAGGGAGGAGGCGGGAGGGAGGGAGGCGGAGGAAGGAGACGGGAGGGAGGAGACGGGAAGGAGGGAGCGAAAGGGAGGAGCCGGGAGGGAGGTGGGAGGGAGGAGACGGGAGGGAGGAGACGGGAGGGAGGACGCGGGTGGGAGGAGGTGGGAGGGACGAGATGGGAGGGAGGAGGTGGGAGGGAGGAGGTGGGAGGGTCGAGACGGGAGGGAGGAGGTGGGAGGGAGGAGGTGGGAGGGAGTGGCGGGAGGGAGGAAGCGGGAGGGAGGAGACGGGAGGGAGGAGACGGGACGGAAGAAGAATGGAGGGAGGAGGCGAGAGGGAGGAGACGGGAGGGAGGAGACGGGAGGGAGGAGACGGGAGGGAGGAGGCGGGAGGGAGGGAGGCGGAGGAAGGAGACGGGAGGGAGGAGACGGGAAGGAGGGAGCGAAAGGGAGGAGCCGGGAGGGAGGTGGGAGGGAGGAGACGGGAGGGAGGAGACGGGAGGGAGGACGAGGGTGGGAGGAGGTGGGAGGGACGAGATGGGAGGGAGGAGGTGGGAGGGAGGAGGTGGGAGGGACGAGACGGGAGGGAGGAGGTGGGAGGGAGGAGGTGGGAGGGAGGAGGCGGGAGGGAGGAAGCGGGAGGGAGGAGACGGGAGGGAGGAGACGGGAGGGAGGAGGCGGGAAGGAGGAGACGGGAAGGAGGAGACGGGAGGGAGGAGGCGGGACGGAAGAAGAATGGAGGGAGGAGGCGAGAGGGAGGAGACGGGAGGGAGCAGACGGGAGGGAGGAGGCGGGAGGGAGGAAGCGGGAGGGAGGAGACGGGAGGGAGGAGACGGGAGGGAAGAGGCGGGAAGGAGGAGACGGGAAGGAGGAGACGGGAGGGAGGAGGCGGGACGGAAGAAGAACGGAGGGAGGAGGCGAGAGGGAGGAGACGGGAGGGAGGAGACGGGAGGGAGGAGACGGGAGGGAGGAGGCGGGAGGGAGGGAGGCGGAGGAAGGAGACGGGAGGGAGGAGACGGGAAGGAGGGAGCGAAAGGGAGGAGCCGGGAGGGAGGTGGCAGGGAGGAGACGGGAGGGAGGAGACGGGAGGGAGGTACGCGGGTGGGAGGAGGTGGGAGGGAGGAGGTGGGAGGGAGGAGCCGGGAGGGAGGAGGTGGGAGGGAGGAGACGGGAGGGAGGAGACGGGAGGGAGGAGGCGGGAGGGAGGAGGTGGGAGGGAGGAGACGGGAGGGAGGAGACGGGAAGGAGGAGACGGGAGGGAGGAGACGGGAGGGAGGAGACGGGAGGGAGGAGGCGGGACGGAAGAAGACGGGAGAGAGGAGGCGGGAGGGAGGAGGTGGGAGGGAGGAGACGGGAGGGAGGAGACAGGAGGGAGGAAGCGGGAGGAAAAAGACGCGAGGGAGGAAGAGGGAGGGAGGAGACGGGAAGGATGAGACGGGAGGGAGTAGACGGGAGGGAGGAGGCGGGAGGGAGGAGACGGGAGGGAGGAGGCGGGACGGAAGAAGCCTGGAGGGAGGAGGCGAGAGGGAGGAGGCGGGAGGGAGGAGGCGGGAGGGAGGAGGTTGGAGGGAGGAGACGGGAGGGAGGAGACGGGAGGGAGAAGACGAGAGGGAGGAAGCGGGAGGGAGGAGGTGGGAGGGAGGATACGGGAGGGAGGAAGCGGAGGAAGGAGATGGGAGGGAGGAAGCGGGAGGGAGGAGACAGGAGGGAGGAAGCGGGAGGAAGGAGACGGGAGGGAGGAGGCGGGAGGGAGGAGACGGGAAGGAGGAGACGGGAGGGAGGAGACGGGAGGGAGAAGACGGGAGGGAGGAAGCGGGACGGAAGAAGGCTGGAGGGAGGAGGCGAGAGGGAGGAGGCGGGAGGGAGGAGGTGGGACGGAAGAAGCCTGGAGGGAGGAGGCGAGAGGGAGGAGGTGGGAGGGACGATACGGGAGGGAGGAAGCGGAGGAAGGAGACGGGAGGGAGGAGGCGGGAGGGAGGAGGCGGGTCGAAGGAGGAGACGGGAGGGAGAAGACGGGAGAGAGGAGGCGGGAGGGAGGAGGTGGGAGGGAGGAGACGGGAGGGAGGAGGCGGGAGGGAGGAGACGGGAGGGAGGAGACGGGAGGGAGGAGGCGGGAGGGAGGAGGCGGGAGGGAGGATACGGGAGGGAGAAGACTGGAGGGAGGGAGCGGGAGGGAGGAGGTGGGAGGGACGATACGGGATGGAGGAAGCGGAGGAAGGAGACGGGAGGGAGGAAGCGGGAGGGAAGAGACAGGAGGGAGGAAGCGGGAGGAAGGAGACGGGAGGGAGTAAGCGGGAGGGAGGAAGCGGGAGGGAGATCGTGAGAAAAGTCACTAAGAGAGGGAGATCAGGAAGGAGGCGCCGATGGTGGTCCAGGGAGGATTGTAGAGACTTTTGGAGGCGGTGTGTAGGGTCACCTGCACCTGGCACCATCCCTTGTTGCTCCCCTGCTCTCTCTCTGTCCTCCCACTCTCTGTCCTCCCACTCTTTGTCCTCCCACTCTCTGTCCTCCCACTCTTTGTCCTCCCACTCTTTGTCCTCCTTTGGTGACCACCACGGTCACCAGCAAGGTCTGCACCACCACCACCACGGTCACCAGCAAGGTCTGCACCACCACCACCACGGTCACCAGCAAGGTCTGCACCACCAACAACACCACGGTCACCAGCAAGGTCTGCACCACCACCACCACGGTCACCAGCAAGGTCTGCACCACCACCACCACCACGGTCACCAGCAAGGTCTGCACCACCAACAACACCACGGTCACCAGCAAGGTCTGCACCACCACCACCACCACGGTCACCAGCAAGGTCTGCACCACCAACAACACCACGGTCACCAGCAAGGTCTGCACCACCACCACCACCACGGTCACCAGCAAGGTCTGCACCACCACCACCACGGTCACCAGCAAGGTCTGCACCACCACCACCACCACGGTCACCAGCAAGGTCTGCACCACCAACAACACCACGGTCACCAGCAAGGTCTGCACCACCACCACCACCACGGTCACCAGCAAGGTCTGCACCACCAACACCACGGTCACCAGCAAGGTCTGCACCACCACCACCACCACGGTCACCAGCAAGGTCTGCACCACCACCAACACCACGGTCACCAGCAAGGTCTGCACCACCACCACCACCACGGTCACCAGCAAGGTCTGCACCACCACCAACACCACGGTCACCAGCAAGGTCTGCACCACCACCACCACCACGGTCACCAGCAAGGTCTGCACCACCAACACCACGGTCACCAGCAAGGTCTGCACCACCACCACCACGGTCACCAGCAAGGTCTGCACCACCACCAACACCACGGTCACCAGCAAGGTCTGCACCACCACCACCACCACGGTCACCAGCAAGGTCTGCACCACCACCACCACGGTCACCAGCAAGGTCTGCACCACCACCAACACCACGGTCACCAGCAAGGTCTGCACCACCACCACCACCACGGTCACCAGCAAGGTCTGCACCACCACCACCACCACGGTCACCAGCAAGGTCTGCACCACCACCACCACGGTCACCAGCAAGGTCTGCACCACCACCACCACCACGGTCACCAGCAAGGTCTGCACCACCACCACCACGGTCACCAGCAAGGTCTGCACCACCACCACCACGGTCACCAGCAAGGTCTGCACCACCACCACAACCACGGTCACCAGCAAGGTCTGCACCACCACCACCACGGTCACCAGCAAGGACTGCACCACCACCACCACCACCACGGTCACCAGCAAAGTCTGCACCACCACCACCATGGTCACCAGCAAGGTCTGCACCACCACCACCACCATGGTCACCAGCAAGGTCTGCACCACCACCACCACCACGGTCACCAGCAAGGTCTGCACCACCACCACCACCACCCACGGTCACCAGCAAAGTCTGCACCACCACCACCATGGTCACCAGCAAGGTCTGCACCACCACCACCACCATGGTCACCAGCAAGGTCTGCACCACCACCACCACGGTCACCAGCAAGGTCTGCACCACCACCACAACCACGGTCACCAGCAAGGTCTGCACCACCACCACCACGGTCACCAGCAAGGTCTGCACCACCACCACCACGGTCACCAGCAAGGTCTGCACCACCACCACCACCACGGTCACCAGCAAGGTCTGCACCACCACCACCACGGTCACCAGCAAGGACTGCACCACCACCACCATGGTCACCAGCAAGGTCTGCACCACCACCACCACGGTCACCAGCAAAGTCTGCACCACCACCACCATGGTCACCAGCAAGGTCTGCACCACCACCACCACCACGGTCACCAGCAAGGTCTGCACCACCACCACAACCACGGTCACCAGCAAGGTCTGCACCACCACCCACCACGGTCACCAGCAAGGTCTGCACCACCACCACCATGGTCACCAGCAAGGTCTGCACCACCACCACCACCACGGTCACCAGCAAGGTCTGCACCACCACCACCATGGTCACCAGCAAGGTCTGCACCACCACCACCACCACCACGGTCACCAGCAAGGTCTGCACCACCACCACCATGGTCACCAGCAAGGTCTGCACCACCACCACCACCACGGTCACCAGCAAGGTCTGCACCACCACCACCACCACGGTCACCAGCAAGGTCTGCACCACCACCACCACGGTCACCAGCAAGGTCTGCACCACCACCACGGTCACCAGCAAGGTCTGCACCACCAACACCACGGTCACCAGCAAGGACTGCACCACCACCACCATGGTCACCAGCAAGGTCTGCACCACCACCCACCACGGTCACCAGCAAGGTCTGCACCACCACCACCACGGTCACCAGCAAGGTCTGCACCACCACCACCACCACGGTCACCAGCAAGGTCTGCACCACCACCACCACGGTCACCAGCAAGGACTGCACCACCACCACCATGGTCACCAGCAAGGTCTGCACCAGACCACCAGCAAGGTCTGCACCACCACCACAACCACGGTCACCAGCAAGGTCTGCACCACCACCACCACCACGGTCACCAGCAAGGTCTGCACCACCACCACCACGGTCACCAGCAAGGTCTGCACCACCACCACCACCACCACGGTCACCAGCAAGGTCTGCACCACCACCACCATGGTCACCAGCAAGGTCTGCACCACCACCACCACCATGGTCACCAGCAAGGTCTGCACCACCACCACCACGGTCACCAGCAAGGTCTGCACCATCACCACCACGGTCACCAGCAAGGTCTGCACCACCACCACCACCACGGTCACCAGCAAGGTCTGCACCACCACCACCATGGTCACCAGCAAGGTCTGCACCACCACCACCACCACGGTCACCAGCAAGGTCTGCACCACCACCACCACCACGGTCACCAGCAAGGTCTGCACCACCACCACCACCACGGTCACTAGCAAGGTCTGCACCACCACCACCACGGTCACCAGCAAGGTCTGCACCACCACCACCACCACGGTCACCAGCAAGGTCTGCACCACCACCACCACCACGGTCACCAGCAAGGTCTGCACCACCACCACCACGGTCATCAGCAAGGTCTGCACCACCACCACCACCACCACGGTCACCAGCAAGGTCTGCACCACCACCACCATGGTCACCAGCAAGGTCTGCACCACCACCACCACCATGGTCACCAGCAAGGTCTGCACCACCACCACCACCACGGTCACCAGCAAGGTCTGCACCACCACCACCACCACGGTCACCAGCAAGGTCTGCACCACCACCACCACCACGGTCACCAGCTAGGTCTGCACCACCACCACCACCACGGTCACCAGCAAGGTCTGCACCACCACCACCACGGTCACCAGCAAGGTCTGCACCACCAACACCACGGTCACCAGCAAGGTCTGCACCACCAACACCACCACCACGGTCACCAGCAAGGTCTGCACCACCACCACCACCACGGTCACCAGCAAGGTCTGCACCACCACCACCACGGTCACCAGCAAGGTCTGCACCACCAACACCAAGGTCACCAGCAAGGTCTGCACCACCACCAACACCACGGTCACCAGCAAGGTCTGCACCACCAACACCACGGTCACCAGCAAGGTCTGCACCACCACCACCACCACGGTCACCAGCAAGGTCTGCACCACCACCACCACGGTCACCAGCAAGGTCTGCACCACCACCACCACGGTCACCAGCAAAGTCTGCACCACCACCACCACGGTCACCAGCAAGGTCTGCACCACCACCACCATGGTCACCAGCAAGGTCTGCACCACCACCACCACGGTCACCAGCAAGGTCTGCACCACCACCACCACGGTCACCAGCAAGGTCTGCACCACCACCACCACGGTCACCAGCAAGGTCTGCACCACCACCACCACCACGGTCACCAGCAAGGTCTGCACCACCACCACCACGGTCACCAGCAAGGTCTGCACCACCAACACCACCACGGTCACCAGCAAGGTCTGCACCACCAACACCACGGTCACCAGCAAGGTCAGCACCACCACCACCACCACGGTCACCAGCAAGGTCTGCACCACCACCACCACGGTCACCAGCAAGGACTGCACCACCACCACCACCACGGTCACCAGCAAGGTCTGCACCACCACCACCACGGTCACCAGCAAGGTCTCCACCACCACCACCACGGTCACCAGCAAGGACTGCACCACCACCACCACCACGGTCACCAGCAAGGTCTGCACCACCAACACCACGGTCACCAGCAAGGTCTGCACCACCAACACCACGGTCACCAGCAAGGTCTGCACCACCACCACCACCACGGTCACCAGCAAGGTCTGCACCACCACCACCACGGTCACCAGCAAGGTCTGCACCACCAACACCACGGTCACCAGCAAGGTCTGCACCACCACCAACACCACGGTCACCAGCAAGGTCTGCACCACCAACAACACCACGGTCACCAGCAAGGTCTGCACCACCACCAACACTAGCAGCTGGTGTCCTGGATCACACACACTGGCTGATGGTGAACACTCCACCTTCCAACACTTAGGTTGAAGAACACTCCACCTTCCAACACTTAGGTTGAAGAACACTCCACCTTCCAACACTTAGGTTGAAGAACACTCCACCGTCCAACACTTAGGTTGAAGAACACTCCACCTTCCAACACTTAGGTTGAAGAACACTCCACCTTCCAACACTTAGGTTGAAGGACACTCCACCTTCCAACACTTAGGTTGAAGAACACTCCACCTTCCAACACTTAGGTTGAAGAACACTCCACCGTCCAACACTTAGGTTGAAGAACACTCCACCTTCCAACACTTAGGTTGAAGAACACTCCACCTTCCAACACTTAGGTTGAAGGACACTCCACCTTCCAACACTTAGGTTGAAGAACACTCCACCTTCCAACACTTAGGTTGAAGAACACTCCACCTTCCAACACTTAGGTTGAAGAACACTCCACCTTCCAACTCTTATATGGAAGAATGCTCCACCTTTCAACACTTAGATGGAAGAACTCGCACTTTCCTACACTTAGATTTACCTATTTATTTAGCTATTTAAATGCAAAAAGGTACTTTGGGATGGAAGAACACCACTTTCCAACACTTTGAGGATAGAAAATTCTACTTTCCAACACTTGGGGGGGGGGGAAGAACACTCCACTTTCCAACAATTTGAGGGAAGAACACTCCACTTGCCAACACTTGCACTGAAGAACTCCCCACTTTCCAACATGTAGACAGACGCTGATCGGACATGCAAATCTTCTCCCAATTTCTCTTAATCCCCAGATATTCTACTGGAAGAGGACAGGCAATCTTAATTGGATGTTCCCCTTGGGGGATTATGTATTTTTACATTTGGACTTTTTAGACTCTTGATTTTGCGCCGTATTTTACTAACGGGGGAACAAGGAGTTATGGGGAGGCTGCCTAGATGCCTTCACAGTCTTTTAAAATTTATAGGACCTTCCTAATGACGAGACCCTGATCCAGGTGGCTCAGAGAGCTTCAAGCTTATCCTCTGACCCAGGTGGATCAGAGGGCTTCAAGCTTATGCTCTGACCCAGGTGGATCAGAGAGCTTCAAGCTTATGCTCTGACCCAGGTGGATCAGAGAGCTTCAAGCTTATGCTCTGACCCAGGTGGATCAGAGAGCTTCAGGCTTATCCTCTGACCCAGGTGGATCAGAGAGCTTCAGGCTTATGCTCTGACCCAGGTGGATCAGAGAGCTTCAAGCTTATGCTCTCACCCAGGTGGATCAGAGAGCTTCAAGCTTATGCTCTGACCCAGGTGGATCAGAGAGCTTCAAGCTTATGCTCTCACCCAGGTGGATCAGAGAGCTCCAAGCTTATGCTCTGACCCAGGTGGATCAGAGAGCTCGAAGCTTATGCTCTGACCCAGGTGGATCAGAGAGCTTCAAGCTTATGCTCAGCTTCAGGTGGCTCTGTAGAGCTTCAAGCTTATGCTCTGACTCAGGTGGCTCAGTAGAGCTCCAAGCATATGTTCTGAGCCAGATGGATCAGTAGAGCTCCAAGCTTATGCTCAGCTTCAGGTGGCTCTGTAGAGCTTCAAGCTTATGCTCTGATGCAGGTGGATCAATAGAGCTTCAAGCTTATGCTCTGATCCAGGTGGATCAATAGAGCTTCAAGCTTATGCTCTGATTCATGTGGATCAGTAGAGCTTCAAGCTTATGCTCTGATCCAGGTGGATCAATAGAGCTTCAAGCTTATGCTCTGATTCATGTGGATCAGTAGAGTTTCAAGCTTATGCTCTGGTAAATGTGGCTCTGTATAACTTCAAGCTTATGCTCTGATCCAGATGGATCAGTAGAGTGCCAAGCTTATGCTCTTTTCCCCTGAGAAAGGTCATTAGTGGTTTGTTTCGTCTGTGTCAGGGACAAATGGTTCACTAGAGGGGTGTCGTGATAATCCCAGTGGTACCTGCAGCATCCCAATAGTACCGTTGGAACTTGGGTGCTGATGCTGTACCACTGACGGTGCCTTGAATGACGCTGAGGCCGACTCCTGAGGCAAATATTTAAAAGGTGGTTGTTGTTGTTTAAGATTCGCTACTCAGAACAATAAGTTTCAGTAGCACGGGCTATGGTGAGCCCGTACCCATAATTTAAAAGGGGAGCCCTCGGTATCTACCTGTCTGTCCTCTAGTTCACATGACTTTGAGCTCGTTGATGAGCAAGCTTCCATCTGACTGACTGACTCTACCCCTGTAACAATTTCATGGGCCTGATCCATCAATGCATTACTTTGCTTCGGCTCTGAACTCATTCGTCAATGATTTGAAATGGCAATGGGGTCTGCAACTAGTCCTGCTCTGGTGAATTTAATCACAAAATTGCTCAAAGTAATTCACGAAGTAATTATCCTCTTTAAATAAAGTTGGTAATTATGCAGTATTGGAACCCGTGCAACAAGCTCAGAACTGGTACACCTTAAGCAGCGCTGAACACACCGTCTTAATAATTAATCTCTGGAGTGCCTGGTTCCTTGGATGTCGGCGGCGTCAATCTGCGGATAGTGGTACTCGCTCACCATCAAAGGCGGAATGTCGCGCAGGAGGCGGCTCATGTTCCAGCTGGTCACCCGAATACCTTGCCTTAATATACACATCAGTCAAGGGACCTGAGCGGGAGATGCCTTGAGCCAACTGCTCCATTTACCGAAGCCTGACCTAAGAGGCCTTCTGGGTGTCCCCTATACTAAGTGAGGCAAGTATGTGGCACCCTACTCCACAAAGCTGTTCTGTGATGCGTTGGTCAGACCACACCTGGAGGGCGCTCTTCACTTTAGGATACAGAGTAGAACAACTATATTAATTCCATCGTTAAGACAACTCATATGAACATGAACTGATATATTTACATTTATTTTCCTTCAACAAGTGTAGATTATAGTGAGACCAAATATAAATCTTTCAGATAAATAATCTGGATCAACATCAGCGTGAAGAACTTTACGTAATGAAGGCGGGTTTGACTTGGAGAAAGAATGAGGCTCCCCACCCTGGCTGATGGCTCCCCACCCTGGCTGATGGCTCCCCACCCTGGCTGATGGCTCCCCACCCTGGCTGATGGCTCCCCACCCTGGCTGATGGCTCCCCACCCTGGCTGATGGCTCCCCACCCTGGCTGATGGCCCCCCACCCTGGCTGATGGCTCCCCACCCTGACTGATGGCTCCCCATCCTGACTGATGGCTCCCCCACCCTGACTGATGGCTCCCCCCACCCTGGCTGATGGCTCCCCACCCAGCCTGATGGCTCCCCACCCTGGCTGATGGCTCCCCACCCTGGCTGATGGCTCCCCACACAGTCTGATGGCTCCCCACCCTGGCTGATAGCTCCCCACACAGTCTGATGGTTCCCGCACCCTGGCTGATGGCTTCCCACCCTGGCTGATGGCTCCCACCCTGGCTGATGGCTCCCCACACAGTCTGATGGCTCCCCACACAGTCTGATGGCTCCCCACACAGTCTGATGGCTCCTCCCCACACAGCCTGATGGCTCCCCACACAGCCTGATGGCTCCCCACCCAGCCTGATGGCTCCCCACACAGTCTGATGGCGCCCCACACAGTCTGATGGCTCCTCCCCACACAGCCTGATGGCTCCCCACACAGCCTGGTGGCTCCCCACACAGTCTGATGGCTCCCCACACAGACTGAGGGTTCCCCACGCAGCCTGATGGCTCCCCACACAGTCTGATGGCTCCCCACACAGCCTGATGGCTCCCCACCTAGCCTGATGGCTCCCCACCCAGCCTGATGGCTCCCCACCCAGCCTGATGGCTCCCCACCCAGCCTGATGGCTCCCCACCCAGGCTAATGGCTCCCCACACAGCCTGATGGCTCCTCACCCAGTCTTATGGCTCCACACACAGTCTGATGGCTCCCCACACAGGCTGATGGCTGCCCACTTAGCCTGATGGCTCCCCACGCAGCCTGATGGCTCCCCACCCAGGCTGATGGCTCCCTACCTAGTCTGATGGCTCCCCCACCCTGGCTGATGGCTCCCTAGCCTGGCTGATGGTTCCCACCCTGGCTGATGGCTCCCCACCCTGGCTGATGGCTCCCCCACCCTAGCTGATGGCTCTCTACCCTGGCTGATGGCTCCCCACCCTGGCTGATGGCTCCCTACACAGTCTGATGGCTCCCCACACAGCTTGATGGCTCCCCACCCAGCCTGATGGCTCCCCACACATTCTGATGGCTCACCACACATTCTGATGGCTCCCCACACAGCTTGATGGCTCCCCACCCAGCCTGATGGCTCCCCACTCAGCCTGATGGCTCCCCACCCTAGCTGATGGCTCCCCACCCTGGCTGATGGTTCCCGCACCCTGGCTGATGGCTCCGCAAACAGTCTGATGGCTCACCACACATTCTGATGGCTCCCCACACAGCTTGATGGCTCCCCACCCAGCCTGATGGCTCCCCACTCAGCCTGATGGCTCCCCACCCTAGCTGATGGCTCCCCACCCTGGCTGATGGCTCCCCCACCCTGGCTGATGGCTCTCCACACAGTCTGATGGCTCCCCACACAGTCTGATGGCTCCCCACACAGCCTGATGGCTCCCCACACAGCCTGATGGCTCCCCACCCAGCCTGGTGGCTGCCCACACAGTCTGATGGCTCCCCACCCTGGCTGATGGCTCCCCACCCTGGCTGATGGCTCCCCCACCCTGGCTGATGGCTCCCCACCCTGGCTGATGGCTCCCCACACAGTCTGATGCCTCCCCACACAGCTTGATGGCTCCCCACACAGTCTGATGGCTCCCCACCCAGCCTGATGGCTCCCCACCCTGGCTGATGGTTCCCCACCCTGGCTGATGGCTCCCCACAAAGTCTGACGGCTCCCCACCCAGCCTGATGGCTCCCCACCCTGGCTGATGGCTCCCCACCCTGGTTGATGGCTCCCCACACAGTCTGATGGCTCCCCACCCAGCCTGATGGCACCCCACCCTGGCTGATGGCTCCCCACCCTGGCTGATGGCTCCCCACCCAGCCTGATGGCTCCCCACCCTGGCTGATGGCTCCCCAACCTGGCTGATGGCTCCCCACCCTGACTGATGGCTCTCCACCCTGGCTGATGGCTCCTCACACAGTCTGATGGCTCCCCACCCTGGCTGATGGCTCCCCACCCTGGCTGATGGTTCCCGCACCCTGGCTGATGGCTCCCAACCCTGGCTGATGGCTCCCACCCTGGCTGATGGCTCCCCACCCTGGCTGATGGCTCCCACCCTGGCTGATGGCTCCCCACACAGTCTGATGGCTCCCCACACAGTCTGATGGCTCCCCACACAGTCTGATGGCTCCTCCCCACACGGCCTGATGGCTCCCCACACAGCCTGATGGTTCCCCACACAGCCTGGTGGCTCCCTACACAGTCTGATGGCTCCTCCCCACACGGCCTGATGGCTCCCCACACAGCCTGATGGTTCCCCACCCAGCCTGGTGGCTCCCTACACAGTCTGATGGCTCCCCACACAGACTAAGGGTTCCCCACGCAGCCTGATGGCTCCCCACACAGTCTGATGGCTCCCCACACACCCTGATGGCTCCCCACACAGCCTGATGGCTCCCCACCCAGCCTGATGGCTCCCCACCCAACCTGATGGCTCCCCACCCAACCTGATGGCTCCCCACCCAGCCTGATGGCTCCCCACACAGCCTGATGGCTCCCTACCCAGTCTTATGGTTCCCCACACAGTCTCATGGCTCCCCACACAGGCTGATGGCTGCCCACGTAGCCTTATAACACCCCACGCAGCCTGATGGCTCCCCACCCAGGCTGATGGCTCCCTACCTAGTCTGATGGCTCCCCCACCCTGACTGATGGCTCCCCACCCTGGCTGATGGCTCCCCACCCTGGCTGATGGCTCCCCACCCTGGCTGATGGCTCCCCCACCCTGGCAGATGGCTCCCCACCCTGGCTGATGGCTCCCCACCCTGGCTGATGGCTCCCCACACAGTCTGATGGCTCCCCACACAGCTTGATGGCTCCCCATCCAGCCTGATGGCTTCCCACACAGTCTGATGGCTCCCCACACAGTCTGGTGGCTCCCCACCCAGCCTGATGGCTCCCCACCCTGGCTGATGTCTCCCCACCCTGGCTGATGGCTCCCCACACAGTCTGATGGCTCCCCACCCAGCCTGATGGCTCCCCACCCTGGCTGATGGCTCCCCACCCTGGCTGATGGCTCCCCACCAAGCCTGATGGCTCCCCATCCAGCCTGATGGCTCCCCACACAGTCTGATGGCTCCCCACACAGCCTGATGGCTCCCCACCTAGTCTGATGGCTCCCCACCCAGCCTGATGGCTCCCTACACAGCCTGATGGCTCCCCACCCAGCCTGATGACTCCCCACACAGCCTGATGGCTCCCCACACAGTCTGATGGTTCCCCACACAGTCTGATGGCTCCCCACACAGTCTGATGGCTCCCCACACAGTCTTATGGCTCCCACACAGGCTGATGGATGCCCACTTAGCCTGATGGCTCCCCACGCAGCCTGATGGCTCCCCACCCAGGCTGATGGCTCCCTACCTAGTCTGATGGCTCCCCCACCCTGGCTGATGGCTCCCCACCCTGGCTGATGGCTCCCCACCCTGGCTGATGGCTCCCCACCCTGGCTGATGGCTCCCCCACCCTGGCTGATGGCTCCCCACACAGTCTGATGGCTCCCCACACAGTCTGATGGCTCCTCACCCTGGCTGATGGCTCCCCACCCTGGCTGATGGCTCCCCACCCTGGCTGATGGCTCCCCACACTGGCGGATGACTCCCCACCCTGGCTGATGGCTCCCCCACCCTGGCTGATGGCTCTCCACACAGTCTGATGGCTCCCCACACAGTCTGATGGCTCCCCACACAGCCTGATGGCACCCCACACAGCCTGATGGCTCCCCACTTAGCCTGGTGGCTGCCCACACAGTCTGATGGCTCCCCACCCTGGCTGATGGCTCCCCACCCTGGCTGATGGCTCCCCCACCAGGGCTGATGGCTCCCCACCCTGGCTGATGGCTCCCCACACAGTCTGATGGCTCCCCACACAGCTTGATGGCTCCCCACACAGTCTGATGGCTCCCCACCCAGCCTGAAGGCTCCCCACCCTGGCTGATGGCTCCCCACCCTGGCTGATGGCTCCCCACAAAGTCTGACGGCTCCCCACCCAGCCTGATGGCTCCCCACCCTGGCTGATGGCTCCCCACACAGTCTGATGGCTCCCCCACAAAGCTTGATAGCTCCCCACCCTGGCTGAGGCTCCCCACACAGACTGATGGCTCCCCACACAGCTTGATAGCTCCCCACCCAGCCTGATGGCTCCCCACACAGTCTGATGGCTCCCCACACAGTCTGATGGCTCCCCACCCAGCCTGATGGCTCCCCACCTAGCCTGATGGCTCCCCACCCTGGCTGATGGCTCCCCACCCTGGTTGATGGCTCCCCACACAGTCTGATGGCTCCCCACCCAGCCTGATTGCTCCCCACCCTGGCTGATGGCTCCCCACCCAGCCTGATGGCTCCCCACCCTGGCTGATGGCTCCCCAACCTGGCTGATGGCTCCCCACCCTGACTGATGGCTCTCCACCCTGGCTGATGGCTCCTCACACAGTCTGATGGCTCCCCACCCTGGCTGATGGCTCCCCACCCTGGCTGATGGTTCCCGCACCCTGGCTGATGGCTCCCAACCCTGGCTGATGGCTCCCACCCTAGCTGATGGCTCCCCACCCTGGCTGATGGCTCCCACCCTGGCTGATGGCTCCCCACACAGTCTGATGGCTCCCCACACAGTCTGATGGCTCCCCACACAGTCTGATGGCTCCCCACACAGTCTGATGGCTCCTCCCCACACGGCCTGATGGCTCCCCACACAGCCTGATGGTTCCCCACACAGCCTGGTGGCTCCCTACACAGTCTGATGGCTCCTCCCCACACGGCCTGATGGCTCCCCACACAGCCTGATGGTTCCCCACCCAGCCTGGTGGCTCCCTACACAGTCTGATGGCTCCCCACACAGACTAAGGGTTCCCCACGCAGCCTGATGGCTCCCCACACAGTCTGATGGCTCCCCACACACCCTGATGGCTCCCCACACAGCCTGATGGCTCCCCACCCAGCCTGATGGCTCCCCACCCAACCTGATGGCTCCCCACCCAACCTGATGGCTCCCCACCCAGCCTGATGGCTCCCCACACAGCCTGATGGCTCCCTACCCAGTCTTATGGTTCCCCACACAGTCTCATGGCTCCCCACACAGGCTGATGGCTGCCCACGTAGCCTGATAACTCCCCACGCAGCCTGATGGCTCCCCACCCAGGCTGATGGCTCCCTACCTAGTCTGATGGCTCCCCCACCCTGACCGATGGCTCCCCACCCTGGCTAATGGCTCCCCACCCTGGCTGATGGCTCCCCACCCTGGCTGATGGCTCCCCCACCCTGGCAGATGGCTCCCCACCCTGGCTGATGGCTCCCCACCCTGGCTGATGGCTCCCCACACAGTCTGATGGCTCCCCACACAGCTTGATGGCTCCCCATCCAGCCTGATGGCATCCCACACAGTCTGATGGCTCCCCACACTGTCTGATAGCTCCCCACCCAGCCTGATGGCTCCCCACCCTGGCTGATGTCTCCCCACCCTGGCTGATGGCTCCCCACACAGTCTGATGGCTCCCCACCCAGCCTGATGGCTCCCCACCCTGGCTGATGGCTCCCCACCCTGGCTGATGGCTCCCCACCAAGCCTGATGGCTCCCCACCCAGCCTTATGGCTCCCCACACAGTCTGATGGCTCCCCACACCGCCTGATGGCTCCCCACCTAGCCTGATGGCTCCCCACCCAGCCTGATGGCTCCCTACACAGCCTGATGGCTCCCCACCCACCCTGATGACTCCCCACACAGCCTGATGGCTCCCCACACAGTCTGATGGTTCCCCACACAGTCTGATGGCTCCCCACACAGTCTGATGGCTCCCCACACAGTCTTATGGCTCCCCACACAGGCTGATGGATGCCCACTTAGCCTGATGGCTCCCCACGCAGCCTGATGGCTCCCCACCCAGGCTGATGGCTCTCTACCTAGTCTGATGGCTCCCCCACCCTGGCTGATGGCTCCCCACCCTGGCTGATGGCTCCCCACCCTGGCTGATGGCTCCCCACCCTGGCTGATGGCTCCCCCACCCTGGCTGATGGCTCCCCACACAGTCTGATGGCTCCCCACACAGTCTGATGGCTCCTCACCCTGGCTGATGGCTCCCCACCCTGGCTGATGGCTCCCCACCCTGGCTGATGGCTCCCCACACAGTCTGATGGCTCCCCACACAGCTTGATGGCTCCCCACCCAGCCTGATGGCTCCCCACACAGTCTGATGGCTCCCCACACAGTCTGATGGCTCCCCACCCAGCCTGATGGCTCCCCTCACACAGCTTGATGGCTCCCCACCCTGGCTGATGGCTCCCCACACAGTCTGATGGCTCCCCACACAGCTTGATAGCTCCCCACCCAGCCTGATGGCTCCCCACACAGTCTGATGGCTCCCCACACAGTCTGATGGCTCCCCACCCAGCCTGATGGCTCCTCACCCAGCCTGATGGCTCCCCACCCTGGCTGATGGCTCCCCACCCTGGTTGATGGCTCCCCACACAGTCTGATGGCTCCCCACCCAGCCTGATGGCTCCCCACCCTGGCTGATGGCTCCCCACCCTGACTGATGGCTCCCCACCCAGCCTGATTCCTCCCCACCCTGGCTGATGTCTCCCCACCCTGGCTTATGGCTCCCCACACAGTCTGATGGCTCCCCACCCAGCCTGATGGCTCCCCACCCTGGCTGATGGCTCCCCACCCTGGCTGATGGCTCCCCACCAAGCCTGATGGCTCCCCACCCAGCCTGATGGCTCCCCACACAGTCTGATGGCTACCCACACAGCCTGATGGCTCCCCACCTAGCCTGATGGCTCCCCACCCAGCCTGATGGCTCCCAACACAGCCTGATGGCTCCCCACCCAGCCTGATGACTCCCCACACAGCCTGATGGCTCCCCACACAGTCTGATGGCTCCCCACACAGTCTGATGGCTCCCCACACAGTCTGATGGCTCCCAACACAGTCTTATGGTTCCCCACACAGGCTGATGGATGCCCACTTAGCCTGATGGCTCCCCACGCAGCCTGATGGCTCCCCACCCAGGCTGATGGCTCCCTACCTAGTCTGATGGCTCCCCCACCCTGGCTGATGGCTCCCCACCCTGGCTGTTGGCTCCCCACCCAGGCTGATGGCTCCCCACCCTGGCTGATGGCTCCCCCACCCTGGCTGATGGCTCCCCACACAGTCTGATGGCTCCCCACACAGTCTGATGGCTCCTCACCCTGGCTGATGGCTCCCCACCCTGGCTGATCGCTCCCCACCCTGGCTGATGGCTCCCCACACAGTCTGATGGCTCCCCACACAGCTTGATGGCTCCCCACCCTGCCTGATGGCTCCCCACACAGTCTGATGGCTCCCCACACAGTCTGATGGCTCCCCACCCAGCCTGATGGCTCCCCCACACAGCTTGATGGCTCCCCACCCTGGCTGATGGCTCCCCACACAGCTTGATATTCCCCCACCCAGCCTGATGGCTCCGCACACAGTCTGATGGCTCCCCACCCAGCCTGATGGCTCCTCACTCAGCCTGATGGCTCCCCACCCTGGCTGATGGCTCCCCACCCTGGTTGATGGCTCCCCACACAGTCTGATGGCTCCCCACCCAGCCTGATGGCTCCCCACCCTGGCTGATGGCTCCCCACCCGGCTGATGACTCCCCACCCAGCCTGATGGCTCCACACCCTGGCTGATGGCTCCCCACCCTGGCTGATGGCTCCCCATCCTGACTGATGGCTCTCCACCCTGGCTGACGGCTCCTCACACAGTCTGATGGCTCCCCACCCTGGCTGATGGCTCCCCACCCTGGCTGATGGTTCCCGCACCCTGGCTGATGGCTCCCAACCCTGGCTGATGGCTCCCACCCTGGCTGATGGCTCCCCACCCAGCCTGATGGCTCCCCACCCAGCCGGATGGCTCCCCACCCTGGCTGATGGCTCCCCACCCTGGCTGATGGTTCCCGCACCCTGGCTGATGGCTCCCCACACAGTCTGATGGCTCCCCACCCTGGCTCATGGCTCCCCACCCTGACTGATGGCTCCCCCATCCTGGCTGATTGCTCCCCACACAGTCTGATGGCTCCCCACACAGTCTGATGGCTCCCCACACAGCCTGATGGCTCCCCATACAGCCTGATGGCTCCCCACCCAGCCTGGTGGCTCCCCACACAGTCTGATGGCTCCCCACCCTGGCTGATGGTTCCCGCACCCTGGCTGATGGCTCCCCACCCTGGCTGATGGCTCCCCACCCTGGCTGATGGCTCCCCACAGTCTGATGGCTCCTCACCCAGCCTGATGGCTCCCCACCCTGGGTGATGGCTCCCCACCCAGCCTGATGGCTCCCCATCCAGCCTGATGGCTCCCCACCCAGCCTGATGGCTCCCCACCCAGCCTGATGGCTCCCCACCCCCTGCGGATGGCTCCCCACCCTGGCTGATGGCTCCCCACCCTTGCTGATGGCTCCCCACCCAGTCTGATGGCTCCCCATCCTGGCTGATGGCTCCCCCACCCTGGCTGATGGCTCCCCCACCCTGGTTGATGGCTCCCCACCCTGGCTGATGGCTCCCCACCCTTGCTGATGGCTCCCTACCCAGCCTGATGGCTCCCCACCCTGGCTGATGGCTCCCCACCCTGGCTGATGGCTCCCCCACCGTGGCTGATGGCTCCCCACCCTGGCTGATGGCTCCCCCACCCTGGCTGATGGCTCCCCACCCTGGCTGATGGCTCCCCACCCTGGCTGATGGCTCCCTACCCTGGCTGATGGCTCCCCACCCTGGCTAATGGCTCCCCACCCTGGCTGATGGCTCCCCACCCTTGCTGATGGCTCCCTACCCAGCCTGATGGCTCCCCACCCTGGCTGACGGCTCCCCACTCTGGCTGATGGCTCCCCCACCCTGGCTGATGGCTCCCCACCCTGGCTGATGGCTCTCCACCCTGGCTGATGGCTCCCCACCCTGGCTGATGGCTCCCCACCCTGGCTAATGGCTCCCCACCCTGGCTGATGGCTCCCCACCTCTTGAGGGAAGTAAACAGGGTAATGATAATGTATGGACATAAATTACGTGAACAGGAAAAGTCACTTATTGATGGAGGAAGCCTTGTGTTGGTAGAGAGGCGAGCGGCCGCACGCGGCGAGGAGTCGACGGACAACACGCCAAGCGCAGGCAGACCAACACCTGTAGTATTAACAGCAGTTCAACACCTGTAGTATTAACTCTATTCAGTCCAACACCTGTAGTATTAACATCAAGCAGACCAACACCTGTAGTGTTAATAACAGGCAGACCAACACCTGTAGTGTTAATAACAGGCAGTCCAACACCTGTAGTGTTAATAACAGGCAGACCAACACCTGTAGTGTTAATAACAGGCAGTCCAACACCTGTAGTGTTAATAACAGGCAGTCCAACACCTGTAGTGTTAATAACAGGCAGTCCAACACCTGTAGTGTTAATAACAGGCAGACCAACACCTGTAGTGTTAATAACAGGCAGACCAACACCTGTACTGTTAATAACAGGCAGTCCAACACCTGTAGTGTTAATAACAGGCAGTCCAACACCTGTAGTGTTAATAACAGGCAGTCCAACACCTGTAGTGTTAATAACAGGCAGTCCAACACCTGTAGTGTTAATAACAGGCAGTCCAACACCTGTAGTGTTAATAACAGGCAGTCCAACAGCTGTAGTGTTAATAACAGGCAGTCCAACACCTGTAGTGTTAATAACAGGCAGTCCAACACCTGTAGTGTTAATAACAGGCAGTCCAACACCTGTAGTGTTAATAACAGGCAGTCCAACACCTGTAGTGTTAATAACAGGCAGTCCAACACCTGTAGTATTAACAGCAGGCAGTCCAACACCTGTAGTATTAACAACAGGCAGACCAACACCTGTAGTGTTAATAACAGGCAGTCCAACACCTGTAGTATTAACAGCAGGCAGTCCAACACCTGTAGTATTAACAGCAGGCAGTCCAACACCTGTAGTATTAACAACAGGCAGACCAACACCTGTAGTATTAACAACAGGCAGACCAACACCTGTAGTATTAACAGCAGGCAGTCCAACACCTGTAGTATTAACAACAGGCAGACCAACACCTGTAGTATTAACAACAGGCAGTCCAACACCTGTAGTATTAACAGCAGGCAGTCCAACACCTGTAGTATTAACAGCAGGCAGTCCAACACCTGTAGTATTAACAACAGGCAGACCAACACCTGTAGTATTAACAACAGGCAGACCAACACCTGTAGTATTAACAGCAGGCAGTCCAACACCTGTAGTGTTAATAACAGGCAGACCAACACCTGTAGTATTAACAGCAGGCAGTCCAAAACCTGTAGTATTAACAACAGGCAGACCAACACCTGTAGTATTAACAACAGGCAGTCCAACACCTGTAGTATTAACAGCAGGCAGTCCAACACCTGTAGTATTAACAGCAGGCAGTCCAACACCTGTAGTATTAACAACAGGCAGACCAACACCTGTAGTATTAACAACAGGCAGACCAACACCTGTAGTATTAACAGCAGGCAGTCCAACACCTGTAGTATTAACAACAGGCAGACCAACACCTGTAGTATTAACAGCAGGCAGTCCAACACCTGTAGTATTAACAACAGGCAGTCCAACACCTGTAGTATTAACAGCAGTTCAACACTTGTAGTATTAACTATAGGCAGTCCAACACCTGTAGTATTAACAGCAGGCAGTCCAACACCTGTAGTATTAACAGCAGGCAGACCAACAGCTGTAGTATTAACATCAAGCAGTCCAACAGCTGTAGTATTTACAGCGTAACAACAGGCAGTCCAACAGCTGTAGTATTTACAGCGTAACAACAGGCAGTCCAACAGCTGTAGTATTTACAGCGTAACAACAGGCAGTCCAACAGCTGTAGTATTTACAGCGTAACAACAGGCAGTCCAACAGCTGTAGTATTTACAGCGAAACAACAGGCAGTCCAACAGCTGTAGTATTAACAGCGTAACAACAGGCAGTCCAACAGCTGTAGTATTTACAGCATAACAACAGGCGGTCCAACAGCTGTAGTATTAACAGCGTAACAACAGGCAGTCCAACAGCTGTAGTATTAACAGCGTAACAACAGGCAGTCCAACACCTGTAGTATTAACAGCGTAACAACAGGCGGTCCAACAGCTGTAGTATTAACAGCGTAACAACAGGCAGTCCAACAGCTGTAGTATTAACAGCGTAACAACAGGCAGTCCAACACCTGTAGTATTAACAGCGTAACAACAGGCGGTCCAACAGCTGTAGTATTAACAGCATAACAACAGGCGGTCCAACAGCTGTAGTATTAACAGCGTAACAACAGGCGGTCCAACAGCTGTAGTATTAACAGCGTAACAACAGGCGGTCTAACAGCTGTAGTATTAACAGCGTAACAACAGGCAGTCCAACACCTGTAGTATTAACAGCGTAACAACAGGCGGTCCAACACCTGTAGTATTAACAGCGTAACAACAGGCTGTCCAACAGCTGTAGTATTAACAGCGTAACAACAGGCAGTCCAACAGCTGTAGTATTAACAGCGTAACAACAGGCAGTCCAACAGCTGTAGTATTAACAGCGTAACAACAGGCGGTCCAACAGCTGTAGTATTAACAGCGTAACAACAGGCAGTCCAACAGCTGCAGTATTAACAGCGTAACAACAGGCAGTCCAACAGCTGTAGTATTAACAGCGTAACAACAGGCGGTCCAACAGCTGCAGTATTAACAGCGTAACAACAGGCAGTCCAACAGCTGCAGTATTAACAGCGTAACAACAGGCGGTCCAACAGCTGCAGTATTAACAGCATAACAACAGGCGGTCCAACAGCTGTAGTATTAACAGCGTAACAACAGGCGGTCCAACAGCTGTAGTATTAACAGCGTAACAACAGGCGGTCCAACAGCTGTAGTATTAACAGCGTAACAACAGGCGGTCCAACAGCTGTAGTATTAACAGCGTAACAACAGGCGGTCCAACAGCTGTAGTATTAACAGCGTAACAACAGGTGGTCCAACAGCTGTAGTATTAACAGCGTAACAACAGGCGGTCCAACAGCTGTAGTATTAACAGCGTAACAACAGGCGGTCCAACAGCTGTAGTATTAACAGCGTAACAACAGGCGGTCCAACAGCTGTAGTATTAACAGCGTAACAACAGGCAGTCCAACAGCTGCAGTATTAACAGCGTAACAACAGGCGGTCCAACAGCTGTAGTATTAACAGCGTAACAACAGGCGGTCCAACAGCTGTAGTATTAACAGCGTAACAACAGGCAGTCCAACAGCTGTAGTATTAACAGCGTAACAACAGGCGGTCCAACAGCTGTAGTATTAACAGCGTAACAACAGGCGGTCCAACAGCTGTAGTATTAACAGCGTAACAACAGGCGGTCCAACAGCTGTAGTATTAACAGTGTAACAACAGGCAGTCCAACAGCTGTAGTATTAACAGCGTAACAACAGGCGGTCCAAAAGCTGTAGTATTAACAGCGTAACAACAGGCGGTCCAACAGCTGTAGTATTAACAGCGTAACAACAGGCGGTCCAACAGCTGTAGTATTAACAGCGTAACAACAGGCAGTCCAACAGCTGTAGTATTAACAGCGTAACAACAGGCAGTCCAACAGCTGTAGTATTAACAGCGTAACAACAGGCGGTCCAACAGCTGTAGTATTAACAGCGTAACAACAGGCGGTCCAACAGCTGTAGTATTAACAGTGTAACAACAGGCAGTCCAACAGCTGTAGTATTAACAGCGTAACAACAGGCGGTCCAAAAGCTGTAGTATTAACAGCGTAACAACAGGCGGTCCAACAGCTGTAGTATTAACAGCGTAACAACAGGCGGTCCAACAGCTGTAGTATTAACAGCGTAACAACAGGCAGTCCAACAGCTGCAGTATTAACAGCGTAACAACAGGCGGTCCAACAGCTGTAGTATTAACAGCGTAACAACAGGCAGTCCAACAGCTGCAGTATTAACAGCGTAACAACAGGCGGTCCAACAGCTGTAGTATTAACAGCGTAACAACAGGCGGTCCAACAGCTGTAGTATTAACAGCGTAACAACAGGCAGTCCAACAGCTGTAGTATTAACAGCGTAACAACAGGCAGTCCAACAGCTGTAGTATTAACAGCGTAACAACAGGCGGTCCAACAGCTGTAGTATTAACAGCGTAACAACAGGCGGTCCAACAGCTGTAGTATTAACAGCGTAACAACAGGCAGTCCAACAGCTGCAGTATTAACAGCGTAACAACAGGCAGTCCAACACCTGTAGTATTAACAGCGTAACAACAGGCAGTCCAACAGCTGTAGTATTAACAGTGTAACAACAGGCAGTCCAACAGCTGTAGTATTAACAGCGTAACAACAGGCAGTCCAACACCTGTAGTATTAACAGCGTAACAACAGGCAGTCCAACAGCTGTAGTATTAACAGCGTAACAACAGGCAGTCCAACAGCTGTAGTATTAACAGCGTAACAACAGGCAGTCCAACAGCTGTAGTATTAACAGCGTAACAACAGGCAGTCCAACAGCTGTAGTATTAACAGCGTAACAACAGGCGGTCCAACAGCTGTAGTATTAACAGCGTAACAACAGGCAGTCCAACAGCTGCAGTAAATAGCTTATCAAGATTATAACTTGTTTAACTAAATTAATTTTAAGGTTCAGTTCGTGAGCCCATTATGTGCCTCTAACTTTTCCCACTACTGCCCCTGGGATGGGTATGGGGTGCATAATAGATCCTCGGGAACAATGGTCGGATCTTTGACAAGCCGCCGGTTTCCTGTCTCCGTCGAGGCCACTCTTGAGATCGTGGCCCTCAGTAGCACAGTTGGGTTCGTTCCAGACTCACAATCGGGAACCCGGGATTCTGTTTGTATTAACTGTAGTAAGAATCCCTTTAATGAGTCTAGGGATGAGTTATGTTAGTCCAGATGTGGTCAATGGTGGTGGCAGCTGTGTCAGTTGACCAGACCACACACTAGAAGGTGAAGGGACGACTACGTTTCGGTCCGTCCTGGACCATTCACAATCGACTTGAGAATGGTCCAGGACGGACCGAAACGTCGTCGTCCCTTCACCTTCTATAGTGTGTGGTCTGGTCAACATACTTTAGCCACGTTATTATGACTCATCGCCTGCAGCTGTTTCAGTAATTTTCGTTGGGTTAGTAATCACGAGCGAAAACCTACAGGAGTTCATACAGTTGAAGAAGCTGGCAACAAATGAGTTATCAAGTTGATGTAAGTCAGTATTAAAGTATCCAGTTAATATTAGTTGATTTTTATTAACCTTGTCCCTCAGTATTAAGTTTCTAAAATTGGAGTTTCAACTAGTCCAGTGTTATTAATTGTGTAGACTGCTCTCAGAATTAAGTTGGCGTTCAAGCCCTTCATTTTGAACTGGGAAAATATATACCCTTCATGGTTGCACCTAATTTCATCGTCATAGTTTCCTACTTAGTGCTTTAAACTCGCACTGTATCTTGTGCTACCCAATCCCCTTAATATATGTACCTAAACCATACAACTTTATCATTGTAATCATTACTATCACCTTATATCATGGTTGTTATATTGAACGCATATTTTACTGCATTATACCTTGAAATAATACTCAAATTATGATACAATGTATCCGTTGATAAACTTTAAATTTGACTTTAATGTACCTACTAATCTTTGTCAAATTTTCTTACAATGTACCTTTAAACATTTTTTCAATTTTGCTAGAAATTACCTACTTAAAATTATCTGTTAGATTATGGACCTTCCCTATGGTGTTAGTGGCTTTACAAGAATGTAAAAACTTCCATGCTATGTTCTCTCATAAACCCAATGTACCTTCTTGCATATAAATAAATAAATAAATAAATAAATAAATAAATAAATAAATAAATAAATAAATAAATAAATAAATGGTTTACATGCTGAGTGTAGTATAATTTTATATGTTGATTGTAATGTATTGCTTTATATTATTATTATTATTATTTTATTTATATATATACAACAAGGTACATTGGGATTGTGAGGATACATAGCATAATAATTACATTCTTGTAAAGTCACTAATACGCGCAGCGTTTCGGGCAGGTCCTTAATCTAAGAAACTATATTGTATTGTATTGTATTGTATTGACACTGTCAACCACCAAAACCTTCTTCTTAAATTACATCATTATGGAGTCAGAGGACACTCCCTGCAATACCTCAAGTCTTACCTTATTGACAGGCTCCAGTATGTTTCTGTGAATAATTCAATTTCTCCCACCCTACCCATCAACATTGGTGTTCCTCAGGGCAGCATACTTGGCCCTCTCCTCTTTCTCATCTACATTAATGACCTTCCAAATGCCTCCCAACACCTCAAACCAATTTTATTTGCTGACGACACAACCTTCATTTACTCCAGTCCTGACCCCCTTGTTCTAAATGCCACAGTGAATACTGAGCTAAATAAAGTCCATCTTTGGCTAACTGCCAACAAACTCACCCTTAACATTGACAAAACTTTCTATATTCTGTTTGGCAATAAATCCTCTAATCAAATAAATCTCAGGATAAACAATACCCAAATTTGTAACCAAATAGATGGCAAATTCCTACGCGTTCTCATTGACCACAAGCTGAAATTCCAGGGACACATTCTAAATATATCAAAAAAAGTTTCAAAAACTGTTGGCATTCTTTCTAAGATCAGATATTATGTACCTCGCCACACCCTGGTGACGCTCTATTACTCCCTCATCTATCCATATCTCAACTATGGTATTTGTACTTGGGGTTCTACTGCCCAAAATCCTTTACGTCCTCTAATTACTCAACACAAAGCTTCTATTAGGACAATATCCAACTCTGGCCCCAGACATCACTCGGTACCCCTACTCAAATCTCTGAATATGTTAGATATTAAGTCACTGCACATTCTCTCATGTGTATTATACATATATAAAACGCTGAACTGTAATGCCAATCCTGACCTCAAAAGATTCCTAGAAGGTTGTAACAGAACCCATGAGCACCACACCAGAAATAAATACAGTTTTGATATTCCTAGAGTACGACTTAATCAAACTAGAAATGCTCTACAAATCAAGGGACCCAGAATGTGGATTGACCTTCCCAATCATGTTAAAGACTGTACCTCTTTCAACCAGTTTAAGATAAAAACTAATCACTACCTAATAAATTCCCTGTAACCTACCTTACCCCTATATTGTCAACCCAGTCTGTTTTTTTAAACAATGCTGTTTGTCGACCTAATTGTTATTTGTGCTGCTTTTTCTGCCAGGTTCCCCCTTTTTTATTTTTATTTGTTCTCAACACATTTTATACTTTAATCTCAAATAGTATTAAGTTTTAGTCTTTAATGTCTTTCCTGCCCGAAGGGCTTTGCGTAATAGTGGCTTTAGGCATTGTATGTACTAGCTCTATCTATAAATCTATCAATTTTTGTAAAACCTCTTGTATGTATGTACGTTACCGGAATAAACATTTATTTATTTTTTATTTATTTATTTATATTTATATTTGTATTGTATTGTATTGTATTGTATTGTATTGTATTGTATTGTATTGTATTGTATTGTATTGTATTGTATTGCATCTTAGGTTGACCTAGAGTGGCCTCGAAAGGTCTATTAACTGGTTTAATTACTATCCCGACAGTTAGAAACCAATCTAACTAATATTTATCCACCCAAGAATCCGGGTCGCTGTGACGAGTTGAGAATCCGGATTCAGCTGATGAACTCTGTGTCAACAACAACCCGAAGATAGCAGCTCAGTGAAGAAGACCGGGATGGCTGTGTCAGGTGTTTCAGGTGTTTCTAATATATGGCGAGCAATATTGACCGGTACGCCAACGCTATGTGGCTCAAGAGTAGCAAATTTGATCAGACCATCAGGTAAATCTTTGGAATGATTAAGTTGTGACTTATAAGTTAATGTCAGGCTGAGAGATGTGATTAATGAATTATTTTTCTCTTAGTTTTACTTAAAGGAACATGGGCAGGATACAGTGTAAGCATAATAGTACAATTCAAGGTTTCGTATCTAAAATTTCCTGCAGTTTATGTATAATTGTATTTTTATTTTGTATGGCAGGCCTAGATATGCAATGCCTATATGCCTATGGAGGTAAGGAGATAGAACTGGGCCATACAATAATTAATTATATTAATAATTAATTTTGACAGGAACAGGCGACCACTTTATATCTACAGTACATGTTAGGCTTATATCGAGGTCCCCTTCCTTCCCTGGGTCGAATTAATTAATAATAATTTTGTCGGGGGACAGGAATCCAGAAAATACACGTTTGGCTTTTATCATGGTCTCCCCCCCTCCCCCTAAGGATGAATTACTGATCCTGCCCTGGATACAACCCCACAACAAGTTGACTAACTCCTGAGTACCTACTCACTGCTAAGGGAACAGATGCATTAGGTGAAAGGAAATGTACCCATCCATTTCTGTCTCGCCCGGGATTTGAACCCGGAATTTTCTATTGTGTGTTGAGAACGAATCCGACTATACTACCGGGACCCCAGTAATTACTGACCCAGGATGCAACCTCACAACAAGCTGACTAACTCCTGGGTACCCATTTACAGCTAGGTGGACAGGGGGTATTTTGTTTCTCTTTTATTTATAATACAAAAATGCAATATTTATATTACAATAAAGTGAGGAAATATCCTCATCTACAGCTGAGAAAATCCCAAGCACAATTAATCTCAAACAATATTTACATACAATAATTTCAGGGGGTTTAGGTGGTAAGAAATGCACCCCCAACCATTTCTCTCCCGCCTGGGATTCAAACCCGAAATACTCTATTGTGAGTCAAAAAAGAACCCAACTATACTACCAGGACCCTTATGATGGATCCTGGTAGTACAGTGATGGCATTACATGAATACTAAATTACATTTCTTTATATAGATGCTGTGTTTAGGCTTTGATTTGTTATGGGTTAGAGTTGCTGGCACCCTAGGTGAGGTAAGTTTTGTGCCTCACCTGTATCAACCACATTAGAGATACAGTAATGTAAGGTTAGGTTAGCAGTCATTTATGTAGCAGCCATTTAAATTATCCCCAAGCTGTTCAATACTACAAGAAAATCTATCCCAAGCATTTAAAAGTTCCCAACAAACCCCATACAGTAATTGCTAATGAGACATGCAACCATACTCACTATCCAATTAATAAACCTGTAGAAAAAATTTCCATGAAATGTTTAGGACAGCCGAAATTAGCCAACAAGTTTCCCATCAGACCAAATGATGATAAGCCTGCCAAATAAGAAAGAAAACAGGGTACAACACAGTCAGGTGAACAGATATCTTCACAGTCACTGAAGACATAGAATAGTCAGTCTAGTTCCAACTCTTACACCAGATGCTACAAGCCTCTCAACAGAGCAGACAGCCAATCCCAGCCTTAATTGAGCTTTCCACTCTCACCCCCTCATTCGAGCCCTGCACTCTCACCCCTTATCTGAGTTCTCCACTCCCACCCTCGTTCAAGCTCTCTGCTCTTTCCCTCCTTCGAGCCCTCTACCCCAGGGCACTGGAAGCTCTCTGCTTCCAGCAACCTTCAGCACCAACCTGACTCCACCAGCAGCACATAAAAAGCATCTTTGTCTTAAGCTATTTCAACGCTGTTGTACCATTTCTAACATCTAACTGCTGTAATCAAACTACATTAAATATAAGAAAACACCATACTCTTTAGTCACCCAAGATTGTATGGTACATGCCCTAGGACTTAAGTTTGTTTAAATTGAGGTGCCTAATTTCCTTCGAACATTCACTAGTTCTATTGCATCGATGCTATCTGGCCGGTTTTCTCTAGTTTTGTGATTAACTTCAGGTCCCCTTCACCTTGTAGAGTGAGCCATATTCTGGTTGTGGCTCTCTATAGGCACTGGATGGATCTTGGAGGCCTGATTTGTTAAGCTAAGACTGGCTTCGGCTAGAAACATTGCTCGAGAAACCACTGGAGACCCACCAGAAAAAAGGCTTTCATTATTTTAAACACTTTATTGAGGTTTTTACCTTTGATGGTGTATATGATGATGATCATATATCATCATTTACTGTGTGTGTGTGTGTGTGTGTGTGTGTGTGTGTGTAATTACCTAAGTGTAGTTACAGGATGAGAGCTACGCTCGTGGTGTCCCGTCTTCCAAACACTCTTTGTCATATAACGCTTTGAAACTACTGACGGTCTTGGTCTCCACCACCTTCTCACCTAACTTATTCCAACCGTCTACCACTCTGTTTGTGAAAGTGAATTTTCTGATATTTCTTTGGCATCTGTGTTTAGCTAGTTTAAATCTATGACCTCTTGTTCTTGAAGTTCCAGGTCTCGGGAAATCTTCCCGAGACCTTGAAGTCTCGTATACATTGAAGTCTCTATACATTGAAGAAAAAATTGACTTTTTCACATTGTATCTATGTCCTGAAAAATAAAATTTTGTGAAAAAGTCAATTTTTTCTTCAATGTATCTAAGAGCTCTTCGAGTTGTGAGTCCAGAATTCTTAGACGAAGAGTTTAAGAATATTGATTCGATTGGTCTTAAGCTTTGTTACCCACTGAATTTTTTGGAAGTTTGCCGTAACAAAGCACGTCGTACATATTATAATAATGTATGCAGTGAAAGGATTCGCCCAAAGAATGTGTTATGTTTACCATATTTCTCTGGGTTTGAGAATATTGTCAAGGCCTTGAAACTTTTTAATATAGATGTAATGTTTAGCTACGAAAACACTGTTGGTAAGCTATTAGTTAGGAACAGCCCTCGTAGTGATAATTGTGTCATTTATAAAATACCTTGTAAAGAATGTAATAAGTTCTATGTTGGGCAAACATCTAAAGATTTAAAATGTAGAATATCGCAACATAAATACTCTGTAAGACATGGCCAATTGTCTAATGCTTTGTTTGTTCATTTGTTAGAAAATGCTCACCAAATTGATTGGGAGAGTGCTTCTTCAATAACAAATTGTAAAAGCACCTATAACAGAAACATAATTGAATCTGCTTTGATACAGATCACAAAAGAAAGTAATTTGAATATTAGCAGTGGTCTATATAACTTAGATCCATTTTTAATAGATCAGTTAAAGGGCGATTTAAGTAGGATCATTGAAAAACATTTGTCTCACTAATTCATTGTATATATTTACCACTTTATGCTATAATTATCTATGTATTGTGCCTGTGTATGTTTGCTGTATCAGATGGGCCATTGGGCTACATCGGTTGGGCCAATTGGCTGCATCTGATGGGCCAATGGGCCGTCTGCGCTGTCCACGTATTGTACCTCACCTCACTTCACCATTCTCTCCTGCCTATTTATACCCATCTCTCGATCTGTAAAATCACTCCTTCTGAAGATGTATTAATATACGAAAGTACTTAAGGAAATTCCTGTTTCATTTTTCCTCCGTGGTCTGACATTGTCACATTTTTAATCACGTGTTTATTTTCGTGATATACACACACACACACACACACACACACACATATATATATATATATATATATATATATATATATATATATATATATATATATATATATATATATATATATATATATATATATATATATATATATATATGTCGTACCTAGTAGCCAGAACTCACTTCTCAGCCTACTATGCAAGGCCTAATTTGCCTAATAAGCCAAGTTTTCATGAATTAATTGTTTTTCGACTACCTAACCTACCTAACCTAACCTAACTTAACTTTTTCGGCTACCTAACCTAACCTAATCTATAAAGATAGGTTAGGTTAGGTTAGGTAGGGTTGGTTAGGTTCGGTCATATATCTACGTTAATTTTAACTCCAATAAAAAAAAATTGACCTCATACAGTATGAAATGGGTAGCTTTATCATTTCATAAGAAAAAAATTAGAGAAAATATATTAATTCATAAAAACTTGGCTTATTAGGCAAATCGGGCCTTGCATAGTAGGCCGAGAAGTGTGTTCTGGCTACTAGGTACGACATATATATATATATATATATATATATATATATATATATTTTATTAAATATGACCGAAAAAGTAAGATTAATAATTCTAACACGAATTTTCTCAATCTTTCGTACATTATGCTTCACTGTTGGAGGTAAATCAAAAATCACTTCTCCAAAATTCATTTTTATTTCTAGTCTGACGCGACACGGGCGCGTTTCGTAAAACTTATTACATTTTCAAAGACTTCACAAATACACAACTGATTAGAACTTGCGTTTCCCTGATTTTATATCTACATTTGAGTGAGGTGGGAAGGGTGATGTGGCATTACATTTGAGTAAGGTGGGAAGGATGATGTGGCATTAGAGGATATTAATAGGGTATTAAAAGTATCAACACAAGACAGAACACGAAACAATGGATATTGAATAGAAGTGTTTGTAGAAAGCCTATTGGTCCATATTTCTTGATGCTTCTATATTGGAGCGGAGTCTTGAGGTGGGTAGAATATAGTTGTGCAATAATTGGCTGTTGATTGCTGGTGTTGACTTCTTGATGTGTAGTGCCTCGCAAACGTCGAGCCGCCTGCTATCGCTGTATCTATCGATGATTTCTGTGTTGTTTACTAGGATTTCTCTGGCGATGGTTTGGTTATGGGAAGAGATTATATGTTCCTTAATGGAGCCCTGTTGTTTATGCATCGTTAAACGCCTAGAAAGAGATGTTGTTGTCTTGCCTATATACTGGGTTTTTTGGAGCTTACAGTCCCCAAGTGGGCATTTGAAGGCATAGACGACGTTAGTCTCTTTTAAAGCGTTCTGTTTCGTGTCTGGAGAGTTTCTCATGAGTAGGCTGGCCGTTTTTCTGGTTTTATAGTAAATCGTCAGTTGTATCCTCTGATTTTTGTCTGTAGGGATAACGTTTCTATTAACAATATCTTTCAGGACCCTTTCCTCTGTTTTATGAGCTGTGGAAAAGAAGTTCCTGTAAAATAGTCTAATAGGGGGTATAGGTGTTGTGTTAGTTGTCTCTTCGGAGGTTGCATGGCTTTTCACTTTCCTTCTTATGATGTCTTCGATGAAACCATTGGAGAAGCCGTTATTGACTAGAACCTGCCTTACCCTACAGAGTTCTTCGTCGACTTGCTTCCATTCTGAGCTGTGGCTGAGAGCACGGTCGACGTATGCGTTAACAACACTCCTCTTGTACCTGTCAGGGCAGTCGCTGTTGGCATTTAGGCACATTCCTATGTTTGTTTCCTTTGTGTAGACTGCAGTGTGGAAACCTCCGCCCTTTTCCATGACTGTTACATCTAGAAAAGGCAGCTTCCCATCCTTTTCCGTCTCGTAAGTGAAACGCAGCACGGAACTCTGCTCAAATGCCTCCTTCAGCTCCTGCAGATGTCTGACATCAGGTACCTGTGTAAAAATGTCGTCAACATACCTGCAGTATATGGCCGGTTTCAAGTTCATGTCGACTAAGACTTTTTGCTCGATGGTACCCATGTAGAAGTTTGCAAACAGGACACCTAGGGGAGAACCCATAGCGACCCCATCTACTTGCTTATACATGTGCCCATCCGGGCTCAAGAAGGGTGCCTCTTTAGTACAAGCTTGGAGTAGTTTCCTCAGAATACTTTCTGGCATGTCAAGAGGAGTACAGGCTGGATCACGATACACTCTGTCGGCTATCATTCCGATTGTCTCGTCCACAGGTACGTTGGTAAACAGCGATTCTACGTCCAACGAGGCTCTTATCCCTGTGGCCCGTGCGCCCCGCAGTAAGTCCACAAATTCCTTTGGAGACTTCAGGCTGAAGGCGCAAGGAACATAAGGAGTCAGTAGGCCGTTGAGTCGCTTCGCCAATCTGTACGTGGGTGTGGGTATCTGGCTAATGATTGGCCGAAGTGGGTTTCCAGGCTTGTGCGTCTTGACATTTCCATACGCATATCCAGGTTTATATTCCCCAATGATCTTTGGCAGGTGGAGTCCGGATTTCTTGGCGTTCACAGTTTCGATCAGTTTGTTGACCTTTGCTTTTAATTCGGCTGTAGTGTCCTTCGTTACCCTTTGGAACTTAGTTTGGTCAGAGAGTATGATGTTCATTTTCGCCAGATATTCGTCTTTTTTAAGAATGACATATATTGGCGACTTGTCACCTCTCCTGACAACTATCTCCTTGTTCTCACGAAGGCTTTTAGCTGCCGCTCTAAGCTCGGGGGACAGTATGGTGCTTCTGTAGTTGCCTCGATTCTTTCCTCCTTCTACAATAAGTTCTGCTTGTAAGGTATCTTTGGTAGTGACCTTCTTTTGTGTCTCGAGGTCGAATATGTCGTCCAACAGAATTTCCAACTCCACTTTCCGGGCCATTTCACTCGGTCTGGACATAACATGACAGTTTATGCCCAGATTTAGGAGAGTGACTTGGTCCTCAGTGAGGTTAATTCCTGCAAGGTTCAGGAAGCCATCTCTTGGTCGTGGAATTGCCATAGGTCCTCCATATAATGTTGTTAGTTTCTTGATAATCCTTGTTTCAGTGCTGAGGTGATGTTGGTCTGTGAGGATGTCGAGGTGTTGTTCAATGCGGGTACGGATACTATGGTCGATGTTGCTATTTCTCCACTCGTTTGTAGCATGAAGTAGTTGCGTTTTTTTGTCTTTGATTTCATTCTCTGCCTTGTATATCTGATCACGAATCAGATCCTGGCGATATTTTATCGTGAAGGCTTGATTCCTTGCTGCTGGGTCGTGCACTTTAACATTAGTATATTTTGGTAGCAGTCTTTCCTGTAGACATATTTTATTAAATATGACCGAAAAAGTAAGATTAATAATTCTAACACGAATTTTCTCAATCTTTCGTACATTATGCTTCACTGTTGGAGGTAAATCAAAAATCACTTCTCCAAAATTCATTTTTATTTCTAGTCTGACGCGACACGGGCGCGTTTCGTAAAACTTATTACATTTTCAAAGACTTCACAAATACACAACTGATTAGAACTTGCGTTTCCCTGATTTTATATCTACATTTGAGTGAGGTGGGAAGGGTGATGTGGCATTACATTTGAGTAAGGTGGGAAGGATGATGTGGCATTAGAGGATATTAATAGGGTATTAAAAGTATCAACACAAGACAGAACACGAAACAAGAAGGAGGAAAGAATCGAGGCAACTACAGAAGCACCATACTGTCCCCCGAGCTTAGAGCGGCAGCTAAAAGCCTTCGTGAGAACAAGGAGATAGTTGTCAGGAGAGGTGACAAGTCGCCAATATATGTCATTCTTAAAAAAGACGAATATCTGGCGAAAATGAACATCATACTCTCTGACCAAACTAAGTTCCAAAGGGTAACGAAGGACACTACAGCCGAATTAAAAGCAAAGGTCAACAAACTGATCGAAACTGTGAACGCCAAGAAATCCGGACTCCACCTGCCAAAGATCATTGGGGAATATAAACCTGGATATGCGTATGGAAATGTCAAGACGCACAAGCCTGGAAACCCACTTCGGCCAATCATTAGCCAGATACCCACACCCACGTACAGATTGGCGAAGCGACTCAACGGCCTACTGACTCCTTATGTTCCTTGCGCCTTCAGCCTGAAGTCTCCAAAGGAATTTGTGGACTTACTGCGGGGCGCACGGGCCACAGGGATAAGAGCCTCGTTGGACGTAGAATCGCTGTTTACCAACGTACCTGTGGACGAGACAATCGGAATGATAGCCGACAGAGTGTATCGTGATCCAGCCTGTACTCCTCTTGACATGCCAGAAAGTATTCTGAGGAAACTACTCCAAGCTTGTACTAAAGAGGCACCCTTCTTGAGCCCGGATGGGCACATGTATAAGCAAGTAGATGGGGTCGCTATGGGTTCTCCCCTAGGTGTCCTGTTTGCAAACTTCTACATGGGTACCATCGAGCAAAAAGTCTTAGTCGACATGAACTTGAAACCGGCCATATACTGCAGGTATGTTGACGACATTTTTACACAGGTACCTGATGTCAGACATCTGCAGGAGCTGAAGGAGGCATTTGAGCAGAGTTCCGTGCTGCGTTTCACTTACGAGACGGAAAAGGATGGGAAGCTGCCTTTTCTAGATGTAACAGTCATGGAAAAGGGCGGAGGTTTCCACACTGCAGTCTACACAAAGGAAACAAACATAGGAATGTGCCTAAATGCCAACAGCGACTGCCCTGACAGGTACAAGAGGAGTGTTGTTAACGCATACGTCGACCGTGCTCTCAGCCACAGCTCAGAATGGAAGCAAGTCGACGAAGAACTCTGTAGGGTAAGGCAGGTTCTAGTCAATAACGGCTTCTCCAATGGTTTCATCGAAGACATCATAAGAAGGAAAGTGAAAAGCCATGCAACCTCCGAAGAGACAACTAACACAACACCTATACCCCCTATTAGACTATTTTACAGGAACTTCTTTTCCACAGCTCATAAAACAGAGGAAAGGGTCCTGAAAGATATTGTTAATAGAAACGTTATCCCTACAGACAAAAATCAGAGGATACAACTGACGATTTACTATAAAACCAGAAAAACGGCCAGCCTACTCATGAGAAACTCTCCAGACACGAAACAGAACGCTTTAAAAGAGACTAACGTCGTCTATGCCTTCAAATGCCCACTTGGGGACTGTAAGCTCCAAAAAACCCAGTATATAGGCAAGACAACAACATCTCTTTCTAGGCGTTTAACGATGCATAAACAACAGGGCTCCATTAAGGAACATATAATCTCTTCCCATAACCAAACCATCGCCAGAGAAATCCTAGTAAACAACACAGAAATCATCGATAGATACAGCGATAGCAGGCGGCTCGACGTTTGCGAGGCACTACACATCAAGAAGTCAACACCAGCAATCAACAGCCAATTATTGCACAACTATATTCTACCCACCTCAAGACTCCGCTCCAATATAGAAGCATCAAGAAATATGGACCAATAGGCTTTCTACAAACACTTCTATTCAATATCCATTGTTTCGTGTTCTGTCTTGTGTTGATACTTTTAATACCCTATTAATATCCTCTAATGCCACATCATCCTTCCCACCTTACTCAAATGTAATGCCACATCACCCTTCCCACCTCACTCAAATGTAGATATAAAATCAGGGAAACGCAAGTTCTAATCAGTTGTGTATTTGTGAAGTCTTTGAAAATGTAATAAGTTTTACGAAACGCGCCCGTGTCGCGTCAGACTAGAAATAAAAATGAATTTTGGAGAAGTGATTTTTGATTTACCTCCAACAGTGAAGCATAATGTACGAAAGATTGAGAAAATTCGTGTTAGAATTATTAATCTTACTTTTTCGGTCATATTTAATAAAATATGTCTACAGGAAAGACTGCTACCAAAATATACTAATATATATATATATATATATATATATGTATATATATATATATATATATATATATATATATGTATATATAATATACATAATATATACATAATATATATATATATATATATATATATATATATATATATATATATATATATATATATATATGTCGTACCTAGTAGCCAGAACGCACTTCTCAGCCTACTATGCAAGGCCCGATTTGCCTAATAAGCCAAGTTTTCATGAATTAGTTGTTTTTCGACTACCTAACCTACCTAACCTAACCTAACTTTTTTGGTTACCTAACCTAACCTAACCTATAAAGATAGGTTAGGTTAGGTTAGGTAGGGTTGGTTAGGTTCGGTCATATATCTACGTTCATTTTAACTCCAATAAAAAAAATTAACCTCATACATAATGAAATGGGTAGCTTTATCATTCCATAAGAAAAAAAAATAGAGAAAATATATAAATTCAGGAAAACTTGGCTTATTAGGCAAATCGGGCCTTACATAGTAGGCTGAGAAGTGCGTTCTGGCTACTAGGTACGACACATATATATATATATATATATATATATATATATATATATATATATATATATATATATATATATATATATATATATATATATATATAATATATATAATATATGTATGTATGTTGCACCTAGTAGCCAGAACATCATACTTGACCTACTATGCAAGGCCCGATTTGCCTAATAAGCCAATTTTTCTGGAACTTATATATTTTTTTCCAAATTTTTTCTTATGAAATGATAAATCTGTCCATTTCATTATGTATAAGTTAATTTGTTTAAATTTGAGTTTAAACTAACGTAGATATATGACCAAACCTAACCAACCCTACTTAATCTAACCTAACCTAAACTAACACAACTAAGTCAGTAATTTATGTTCTTATTATAACATAATAAAAATAATTCAAATAAACTAATTGGAAACAATATATTGAAAATACTGTAAAGAAAATCACTCGGCCTATTAGGCAAATTGGGCCTTGCATAGTAGGCCGAGAAGTGCGTTCTGGCTACTAGGTACGACATACAGTATCCACTCAATTTAACGGCCTCTTTTATACCGATCTGCCGGTATTAACGACCGGTTTGGGAGATCGGTATCTGGAGCCTGCTATACCGGTCTGCGGTCGATATTACCGACGGTCGGTATTGGGTTTGTTGTGGCATCAGCGTCCCCTCGCATGGCGACCAGGCCACCGACCTGGATCGTCCAGAGTCATATATTACATCTTAATTTTCTTTTAAAATGATTCACTTTAATGAAGAAAATTGTAAATTATTATTAATAAAATATTTTGAAACAGTTTTTATTAAGCAAAAGTCTTTGTTTTCTTATTAAATACCTTTTATAGTATAGGCACTAGGTATTTTTTTTCCCACGGACCTAGAATGTACTCCGCCGGGCCATGCGTTCCTATTGTTTACCGTGAACTCGCGCGGCTAGCTTCAATTGTGAAGGATATTACTGTACTGTAATTGTGATCTTCTTTTTAATTTACAAAATGCCAAAAGTTACCCAAAGGAAGCGCCTGACGGTTGCACAGAAGCTGGAGTTAATTAAGAAACTTGATAAAGGATATTCTCATGCACGAGCAGCAGCAGAGTTTAACATCGGGAAAAGTACAGTAAGTGACATCAAGAAACAGAAGGATACTCTATTAAAATATGTGAGCACAACAGAGTGTGCTACTTCTGGTGCTGCATGTTCGAGAAAAACAGTAAAGTCTGGTCAGTATCCACAATTGGATGCTGCAGTGTATAAGTGGTTTATTCAGCACCACACAATTGGCATGGCAATAAGATTTGAAGAGCTTAAAGTTGCAGCAAGTAAACTTGCCATTCAATTAGGTGTAAAAGATTTCAATGCAAGTGATGGGTGGGTTGGAAGATTTAAGGCTCGGCATAACATTTCAAACACCAAAAAAATTTCTGGTGAGGCGTCAAGTGCTGATCCCACTAATGTTGATTCATTCAAGGCTAAAATAAACGAGTACATTGTCAGTAATAATTTAAGCAAATATCAAGTATATAATGCTGACGAGACTGGGTTTATGTGGCGAGCTGTACCAAGTACATCCTTAACCAGTAGGATGCAGGAAAATATTCCTGGACGAAAGATAAGCAAGGAACGGCTCTCAGTCTTGCTCTGTGCTAATGCTGATGCCTCTCACAGGACAAAATGTGCCGTGGTAGGCAAGTCTAAAAATCCTCGAGCCTTAAAAAATATAATGCAGGCATTACCTGTAATATATTACAATTCTAAAAAATCATGGTTTAATCAAACAATATTTACGGACTGGTTTGAAAACCACTTTTGCAAAGAAGTCAGAGAATTCCAGATCAACAAATGTGGAATAAAGGCCAGTGAGGTTAAGGCATTGTTGCTGCTAGATAATGCTCCTGCTCATCCCATTAACAAGTTAATTTCAAGGGATGGCAGAATAAAATGCATGGCACTTCCACCAAACACAACATCCTTGATCCAGCCCATGGACCAAGGTGTTATCCTTGCTGCTAAACGTATGTACCAAACAGCAATGCTTGAAGATGTTTTAGTTGTTTTACCTAGCGAGGAAGATGAATTGACAGGAAAGGATACAAGGGCTCAAAGAACACTAGAAAATCTAAAAAAAGTATGTTACGGACCCGAATCCAGCGTCCGAGCCTGGAGCAGTGACGACCACACCATCTGTGGGTCAGCTCCCAAAACCCCCTCCAAATGGACGACGACACCTGGTGAGGACGAGGTGTACTGGCCACAAGGGCTAGTTTCCAGTCCTGATTAGCTTGTAACACAGCCGCTGCTGACCTCTGGTGAGGTGGAGCTTAGACAGCAACGCCATCTATGGAATGGATACGTCGGGCGTTTGTGTCTAAGCCGGTAAGTGAGGTGCTTTAGTGTGTCCCTGTTACTGATGACGTGTCTGATTACAGAGTCGACCTGGGACTGCTGTAATGGAAGTTGAGTCAGTCTACCCAAGGCAGTCGTCTCGTCTCCAAGTGTTTGCTGCAGCAGCTGTGAGTCGTCCCCGGATGAACACTGTGGTGTTGACCTGCCTGTGAAGTGGCAGTTGAGGGATTGTCATATCCGGGACTGACTGGAGGAGACGCTTAACCACTGGGGAGTTGTGGCAAGGAGAGTGATCAGTGGTATCACACGAGGCTCCTGACTAAGGGTTCGCGACCTTAGTATCGATCGTGGAGTGGCCTAGCCAGCGTCGCTGATTTGGAACCTGCCAGCTATCTGCTGGACTTGTGGTTGACGGCCTCCACGACGGTGCCCCCAGTGGATCTGTGCTTTGGCTGCCCTGTGGCCGGGGTAGACTCAAGATTCTCGAAGGATTAATCGTGAGGCCACAAGAGCACCAAGAACTTGGCATCGTGAACACCGTGAAGATCCAGAGTCTTCAGAAGAAGACAACAGTGTAGATAATAGTGTTTATACCCCCCCCCCCCGTGTAATCTTTATATTATTTATGGTGATGGTGTTAATTATATTATTAAGTTTTTGCCTTTATTTCCCTTCCCCTTTTATTTTACTTGCGTTACGGATCACATCCCTTGAAAGCCATTACTAGCTTGGGGCCGGATACCCTACCTCTAACAACATCAGAGAAAGAACCCGGTTGCGACCCAAGAGGGCCGTAACATAATTGGCATCCCCAGCGGGATCCGACCCCTTGTCAAGTATGTTTGACAGGGGTGGTGAAGTGGCGTAATCCCTGTAAATAATTCCCCCTGTGTGTGACTATTAGGACGTTATACGTCCTGTGCGGTGCTCGGAGTGACTAAGTGCAATATTGTGTAGTGCGGTGCTCGGTGTGATTCAGTGCAATATTGTAGAGCGAGGTGCTCGCTGTGATTAAGTGCAATATTGTGTAGCGCGGTGCCCGGCGTAATTATGTGCAATATTGGCAAGTGAGGCGCTAGGTGCGATAAAGTGCAATATTGACGTAGAACAGTGCTCGGTGCGTTAAGTGCTAATGTGAAAGTGGTGTGTTAAGTGCTAGTTAAGTGCTTCCATCTCAGTGACAATGGCAGAAATATCGACCGTCGACGATCTGGACAATGTTCAGGCTTTTCTGAACAGGGAGGACTGTCTTGCCAGATTAAAGTATCTGAGCAAACAAGAACTCGTACTGGTGAGTGCCTACCTGGAGATCAAGATCCGTGCCAGTGATTCCCGTGTGGAGATCTTGTCCAAGGTTCACCGGCATTTGAAGGCCGAAGAAAAACAGGAAGATGAGGCACAAGGTATAAAAGAAAGTGAAGAAGTAGCTTCCACTGAAAAGGAAGATAAAGGCAGTGACATTGACAGCGATGCAGGTGAGCTGAATATAAGTTTACTTACCGTAAAAATGCGTGCCTTGGAAATTAATCGTGAGATAGAATGGAAGAAATTAGAAATCGAAAGAGAGAGACAAGATAAAGAATTAGAGATGAGGCATTTAGAATTAGAAGAAAGGAAGGCAGAAAGAGAAAGAGAAGAGAAACGAGAAAGAGAAAGAGAAGAACGAGAAAGAGAAGAGAAACGAGAGAGAGAAGAACGAGAAAGAGAAAGAGAAGAACGAGAAAGAGAAGAGAAACGAGAGAGAGAGAAGAACGAGAGAGAGAAAGAGAAGAGCGAGAAAGGGAAGAGAAACAGCGAGAGAGAGAAGAAAAAGAACGACAGAGACAACATGAACTAGAAGTATTGCGGTTAGGTGGTCGGAGGCCAACAACGGAAACCAGTGGTTTCGATCCGGTGAGGAACATCAAAATGGTCCCAAAATTCAACGAAAAGGAAGTTTCGAAGTTCTTCGCAGCCTTCGAGAAAGTTGCTGCCTCTTTGGAGTGGCCAAGGGAGAATTGGGCCATCATGATACAGTCAGTCTTGACTGGGAAGGCCCAAATCGCCTACTCCACATTATCCCTTGATGACTCTGGCGACTATGACAAGGTGAAGAAGGTCGTGCTCATGGCGTACCAATTGGTACCTGAGGCTTACAGGCAGAAGTTCAGGAACCTGAAAAAGACCTCAGAGCACACTTTCACCGAATTTGCCACTATCAAGGAGCGACTTTTCCAGGAATGGTGTGCCTCTCGGAAGGTGGAGACCAAAGAAGACCTCGAGCAGCTCATACTGTTAGAGGACTTCAAGGACTGTCTGTCTGGAGATCTGAAGACATACCTAGAGGAACAGCAGGTAGAGACCTTGAGTGCGGCAGCCACCATGGCTGAGGAATACATCCTGACGCATAGGCCTTCTGCTAAGTACGTCCCGAGGAATTACCAATGCCGGTTTGACAAACCTCATGACGAAGAGGAGACCCCCGTCCCACGAAGCGCTAAGAAGACGCCCCCAAGCAGCCCTCGAAGGACCAGTCCTAACAGTCCGAAACACCGGAGTCCGAGGAGGAATGTGGTGTGCTGGACTTGTGGGCAGAAAGGGCATGTAGCTGCTATGTGCCGAGGCAGAAGAGGTAGCGGCGCACGTCGGGAGGTGATGTTGATGAGCTGTGTAACACCACCAGCAGGAAGCCACTCTACGATTACTCAGGAAGGACCAAGATTGTTTTCCCCTCACACTTCAAGCGGGTATGTAACGAGTGATCATACTGGTAGATCAGTCGTAGTGCTCAGAGATAGTGGAGCAGCCCAGTCCCTGATCGTGAGAGACTCGTTACCCGAGGGAGTGAGAGTAGACGGGAGACCGAAGGTTGTCCTGGTTGGGTTTCCTAGGACGCAGTATGTTGCCCCCTTAGTGCCGGTACATCTCGACTCGCCTTACTTTAGCGGCACATGTACGTTGGCAGTAGTCGATACCTTGCCTATAGCTGGGATTGACGTGGTACTAGCCAACGACTTGGTGACAGATTGGAGCACCAATCATCCCAAGATTGTGGACGAGTCGGCTGGAACAGCAAGGTCTGAGGTAACAACAGGCAGTGGTAATGTCCAGGTACAGTCAGACCCGGAATCAGATAACATGTTTAATCCTTCCTCTCGCCTACAGATTAACGACAGAGTCTACAACATTCTAGCAGTCTCTCTTGATTCTTCTCCCGATAAGGAACATGAGGTTACGATGGCAGAGGCAACTGAGCAAGAAGAGAGGTCTAGTGTGCAAGCACCCACGGATACCCCAGAGTCTGGAGTGAAGGCGGATGTGTACTTGCGGTATGGCAAGGTACAGCGTTCATTGAACCGGCCAGAGATTCCCCAAACGTCAGAGGTATGTGAGGTATGTTCGAAAGGTCTAGTGCCCTCTTTGGTCCAAACCAGGCTAGTGGATATTGCCGGCTATGGACATGACAGGCTCAGGAAGCTTATCCCTAGGTTAGCCAAATGTTTCTTAGCGGTGTTTTGTTTTGTTCTCGTATGTGTTCTCAGTAAGGACCAGTGGACGATCCGACAGATGATGGCTCCCATGAACATCGTGAAGAGGTCCCAGGGATTGGAGACGTGCACAGTGAGTGTTGCAGTCGAAGAAGGGATCTGGAAGGTGATGGTAGATACAGGAGGTACGAGATATGATATTATGAGTGACTGTTTCCGACAGGTTGACACCCCCCGCGTGCTTGCTGAGCCTAAATGCAGCGTTATACGGAACGTTGGTCGACCTGATGGTGGCAGAGTGAATGCCATCCTCGATGTACGAGCAGCCCTGTTGGAACTAGGTGTGAGCCTAGTAGAGGAGTATGCTGTAAGTACTGTTTTACCCGCTGTCGCTGTCACTCTAAATTATCAGACCCCTGTATTCCAGGTGCCCGTCTCCCTGAAGGACCGCCGGACCGGTACTAGAAATACCGTCTGTGACCAGCCATCATCGGTGCCACGACACAGGGAAGTGTTGAATCGCCCCAGGTCGTGTTTATATCGATCCTTACTCGAGAAATGTGAGATTATGCCCCTGCTTGACATCGCAGTGGAGAGGTGGAAGATTACATCAGACAGATTATCGTCTTCCATCTTAAAGTTTCCTTTGTGCCAGAGTTCCCCAGTAGTACAGTTCTGTGGACAAGACAGCCTCACCATTCCAGTTAATAGTGTACGTGAATCTGTGTGGAGTTGTATCCACGTACTAATTTGGTTTGTCTTTTCTGTTATAGAACCCCAAACCAAATTCTTTTTGGTGGGGAGGTGTTACGGACCCGAATCCAGCGTCCGAGCCTGGAGCAGTGACGACCACGCCATCTGTGGGTCAGCTCCTGAAACCCCCTCCAAATGGACGACGACACCTGGTGAGGACGAGGTGTACTGGCCTCAAGGGCTAGTTTCCAGTCATGATTAGCTCGTAACACAGCCGCTGCTGACCTCTGGTGAGGTGGAGCTTAGACAGCAACGCTATCTATGGAATGGGTACGTCGGGCGTTTGTGTCTAAGCCGGTAAGTGAGGTGCTTTAGTGTGTCCCTGTTACTGATGACGTGTCTGATTACAGAGTCGACCTGGGACTGCTGTAATGGAAGTTGAGTCAGTCTACCCAAGGCAGTCGTCTCGTCTCCAAGTGTTTGCTGCAGCAGCTGTGAGTCGCCCCCGGATGAACACTGTGGTGTTGACCTGCCTGTGAAGTGGCAGTTGAGGGATTGTCATATCCGGGACTGACTGGAGGAGACGCTTAACCACTGGGGAGTTGTGGCAAGGAGAGTGATCTGTGGTATCACACGAGGCTCCTGACTAAGGGTTCGCGACCTTAGTATCGATCGTGGAGTGGCCTAGCCAGCGTCGCTGATTTGGAACCTGCCAGCTATCTGCTGGACTTGTGGTTGACGGCCTCCACGACGGTGCCCCCAGTGGATCTGTGCTTTGGCTGCCCTGTGGCCGGGGTAGACTCAAGATTCTCGAAGGATTAATCGTGAGGCCACAAGAGCACCAAGAACTTGGCATCGTGAACACCGTGAAGATCCAGAGTCTTCAGAAGAAGACAACAGTGTAGATAATAGTGTTTATACCCCCCCCCCCGTGTAATCTTTATATTATTTATGGTGATGGTGTTAATTATATTATTAAGTTTTTGCCTTTATTTCCCTTCCCCTTTTATTTTACTTGCGTTACGGATCACATCCCTTGAAAGCCACTACTAGCTTGGGGCCGGATACCCTACCTCTAACAACATCAGAGAAAGAACCCGGTTGCGACCCGAGAGGACCGTAACAAAGTACACAATCAGGGAAGCAATATTCCACTGGGCTAGGCTTTGGAATAAAGTGAAAGAAACCACACTAACAAATTCATGGAAGAAACTGTTAACAGAGAGGCCTAGATGTGAAGCAGCAGTATCTGATAGTGAATTCGAAGGTTTTGAAAATGAAGCCAATGATTTTGAAGGGTTTGAAGAAACGATCCGAACAATGTTGCTCCAAGCTGGTCAGGGTGTACAAGTGAATGATATCAATGAATGGTTAGAAAATGATTACGATCCTGGTTATGAATTGTTAACTGAAGAACAGATTGCGCAAAGTGTTCTCGGAAATGACTCTGATGACTCTGATGATGACTCGGACGATGTTGGTGAGGCTCTGCCTAGAGGTGTCGGATATCAGAAAAGATTGGAACAAGTTGAGGAACTCATTGAATATTCAATAAAAAGTAAACATGAGGTTATTGGAAATTTTTATGTACACCTTACAGCCTTAAAGCAATGTCTCAGAACGTTAGCCAGAGAAAATCAGATTCAGACAAAAATAGATAAATTCATGATTTCAACGGTTCGTGAAAAATCTTCGTCGACAAGCGATGCTGCACCCGTCGATGCTGAATTACCATCGACAAGTCGTGGAGCATCCGCCAGCAATGAATGCTCTGCAAGCGATGCTGCACCCGCCAATGCTGAATTCCCATCGACAAGACGTGGAGCATCCGCCAGCAATGAATGCTCTGCAAGCGATGCTGCACCCGCCGATGCTGAATTCCCATCGACAAGACGTGGAACATCCGCCAGCAATGAATGCTCTACAAGCCATGCTGCACCCGCCGATGCTGAATTCCCACCAACAAGTCATGACAAGTCATCCACTAACGATATAAAATATGATTGAAAGGCATATAAATTAGTGTAAAAAGTGTTGATAGAGTACAGTATTGTAAGTGTTAATGATTAATTAAGCCTAGACAAAAAGATACTGTACAGTGTAAATATACAGTAGAAATAATTGTCAATAGTGAAGTAGAATTAGAACTCATGTGAATTAGTAGTAAGGCTAGCTGTTGTGTGAAGTGAGTTCCTGAAAATAAGTGTACATACAGTATGTACCCTGTATACAATATAAACAATATAAAACAAGCGCTGCAGAGGATGACGTAATCATCACAGCTTCGTAATCTTCAGCTTCATTAAAAGTAAGTCAATTTACCAATTTTATTATAGTATTACAAGATATTAATTGTTTTTTTTCAACAAAAGCTACATATTAGTCTCTGCAAATGTATATTCTATCGTCAGCAGAGAAAAGGTGAGCTCAAAATATTTCGTCTTGGCTAGCTCTCAGTGACAAGGCTCGATCGCCATTGTTATGGCATGGCCGCCACAGCCTGTGTTGTAACATTAAAAGTAAGTCAATTTACCAATTTTATTATAGTATTACAAGATATTAATTGTTTTTTTTTTCAACAAAAGCTACATATTAGTCTCTGCAAATGTATATTCTATCGTCAGCAGAGAAAAGGTGAGCTCAAAATATTTCGTCTTGGCTAGCTCTCAGTGACAAGGCTCGACCGCCATTGTTATGGCATGGCCGCCATACCCTGTGTCGTAACATTAAAAATACATTACCTGCACTGTTCAGGGTAAATCAAAACACATCTCTAAAATTTTATTAAGACAATATTAACTCACTGATTGATACATGAAATATTTTGCAATACAAAGGAATGAATCAATTTTTTCCCACCCATCTGGACTTGATCAGAGCGTGTTCACACATCATCCATGCAGCAGCCAGCAACTGGCTTAATCGTCGGCCGTGCACTAAATTGGAATGCAATTACACAATGAACTTTATTTAATTTTAGTTATACAGTATAAAATATATCCTACCTGAATGTTACTTGAAAAATTACCCGACCCGACTTCGGAAATAACAGAGCTCCGGAAATAACGACTAGGGTACAGCCCCATATAGGCCGTTAAATTGAGTGGATACTGTATATATATATATATATATATATATATATATATATATATATATATATATATATATATATATGTCGTACCTAGTAGCCAGAACTCACTTTTTAGCCTACTATGCAAGGCCCGATTTGCCTAATAAGCCAAGTTTTCCTGAATTAATATATTTTCTCTAATTTTTTTCTTATGAAATGATAAAGCTACCCATTTCATTATGTATGAGGTCAATTGTTTTTTAATTGGAGATAAAATTAAAGTAGATATATGACCGAACCTAACCAACCCTACCTAACCTAACCTAACCTATCTTTATAGGTTAGGTTAGGTTAGGTAGCCGAAAAAGTTAGGTTAGATTAGGTTAGGTAGGTTAGGTAGTCGAAAAACAATTAATTCATGAAAACTTGGCTTATTAGGGAAATCAGGCCTTGCATAGTAGGCTGAAAAGTGAGTTCTGGCTACTAGGTACGACATATATATATATATATATATATATATATATATATATATATATATATATATATATATATATATATATATATATATATATATATATATTTTGTTATGGTTTTGGTCAGACAATCTTCGTCCACATGGTTTTTATTCTCCGCCAGTAACCACAACAAAACATTATCAGGTACATGAAATATTAACTCCGTAATATTAAAATAATATTAATTATTAACTTAATATTAGCAGTCTCCGTGGTGTAGTGGTAAGACACTCGCCTGGCGTTCCGCGAGCGCTATGTCATGGGTTCGTATCCTGGCCGGGGAGGATTTACTGGGCGCAATTCCTTAACTGTAGCCTCTGTTTAACGCAACAGTAAAATGTGTACTTGGATGAAAAAACGATTCTTCGCGGCAGGGGATCGTATTCCAGGGACCGTAGGATTAAGGACTTGCCCGAAACGCTACGCGTACTAGTGGCTGTACAAGAATGTAACAACTCTTGTATATATCTCAAAAAAAAAAAAAAAAAAAAAAAAAAAAAAAAAAAAAATTATTAACAAGATCATAAACAAAAGAGCATTTGCTCCAAACATGCTACCTCCAACATCTGTAGTACTCAATCCCAACATTCCTCCCCTTTTAAATAAACTATATCCCTACAGGTTAAGTCTATCAGGCGGTCATATGACTCTTCCTGATTTTCTCAACTGGAAGTCCTGACCTGTTACTTCTGGGAAACATTCTTCTGAATTACTCCTTGTAGAGTCCATAGGGTTAACTGTATCCCCATTACCCTCTACTGCCCCTTGCTCTGCCTCCCGGTCTCCTGCAGGTGCTGCTATCCCTTCATTATAAGGATGGATATCACTAGTTGCCCCACCCCCCACCTGAAGGGTCTTCAAAATTCCCTGTGAACCTTGGCATGAGCTGATCGGCATGCCTTTTCCAATTAATGTTCCCAAAACTCTGCACTTGCACAGTGAAGTTCCTGCGGCCCAGGACCTCCCTAATTTTCCCTTCCACCCAGGGCTTTCCACTTCCAAAATTCCTTGCATATACGGCATCCCCCTCATTAAACAACAATTCCTCTCCCTGAGCCAACTGACTGGCCAAGCTAGTTACCGATTTCTCTTTATTGGGATCTGTCTTTACTGCTTCCATGTGCTCTTTAAAGTGTCTATTAAACAGTAATTCAGAAGGAGATTTACCAGTAGTAGAATGAACAGTTTTCCTTTGATTATATAAAAATCTACAAAGTCTTGTATTAATAGTACCTTCCGTAAACTGCTTTAACCCTTCTTTCAAGGATCTCACTGCTCTCTCTGCTAGACCATTTGAAGAAGGATTATAGGGGGCAGGTGTTACATGTTTAATACCATTTTTCCTAAAAAAATCCTCCATTTCCACAGAAACAAAATAAGGAGCATTGTCTGAGACAATTATGTCTGGCAATCCAAAATTACAAAATGTTTTCCTTAGTAATTCACAAGTTACAGATGATGTGGTGGAATTACACACATGCACATCCAGAAATTTGGTGTATGAATCCACCACCACTAGGTAATATTTATTATCCATAGGTCCCGCATAATCTACATGAAGTCTAGACCAGGGTTTTCCAGTGCATGGCCAAGAAAGTACTGGGGCCTGGGGTTTCTGATAATTCTTAAAGCAAATATGACAATTTTTTGTTACCTCAGCAATATCCTGGTCTATTTTTGGCCACCAAACCCAACTTCTAGCTTCTGCTTTCATAGCATTTATGCCATTATGGCCTACATGCAGCTGTTCCAAAATCTTACATCTCAGTTCCCCAGGCACCACCACTCTATTCCTATACAAGAGTACATCCTGGTGAATACTAAGGTCAGCCTTCACTGCAGCATACTCTGACAATAACAAATTATCATTCCAACCATATTTGACATTTTTCAACAACAGACTTAATTTAGGATCTCTACCAGTTGCCTTCCTAATAGTCTGGAATGAAATATCCTCAAAAGACATAGATTCCACCAGGTTAACATACTCCACTGGAATACTGGAATTTAATTCTTCTGTCACAGGCAATCTACTTAATGCATCAGCTACTACATTATCCTTGCCTGGCTTAAACTCTAAATCATACTCAAACTGAGAGAGTAGTAATGCCCATCTTTGAATTCTAGCATTGGCATTAACTGGAATCTGCTTACCTCTGCCAAACAATCCTAGCAGGGGTTTATGATCTGTTCTAGCAAGAAATTTCCTCCCCAGCAGAAAATACCTCAGTTTTCTTACAGCATATACCAAAGCTAAGGCTTCTTTATCTAACTGAGAATAATTCTGTTCCGCAGGAGATAATTTCTTGCTAGCAAAATATACTACTTTATCCTGACCATCTACTTCCTGTAATAATACACACCCCACTCCTACTGGGGAAGCATCTACCTCCAGTTTTAACGGGAGTCTACCTGTAAAATTAGTGAGCACTGGAGAATTGATCAATTCCTGCTTAATATTCCTGAATGCATTTTCCTCTCTTACTGCCCACTTAAATCTAGCCCCTTTTTTCAACAATTCATACAAGGGTGCTAATTTTGTTGAAAAGTTCTTCACGAACTTACAAAAATATTTAACCATCCTATTAGGGAGGTCCTCAGTTGGCTCAGGGAGAGGAATTGTTGTTTAATGAGGGGGATGCAGTATATGCAAGGAATTTTGGAAGTGGAAAGCCCTGGGTAAAAGGGAAAATTAGGGAGGTCCTAGGCCGCAGGAACTTCACTGTGCAAGTGCAGAGTTTTGGGAACATTAATTGGAAAAGGCATGCCGATCAGCTCATGCCAAGGTTCACAGGGAATTTTGAAGACCCTTCAGGTGGGGGTGGGGCAACTAGTGATATCCATCCTTATAATGAAGGGATAGCAGCACCTGCAGGAGACTGGGAGGCAGAGCAAGGGGCAGTAGAGGGTAATGGGGATACAGTTAACCCTATGGACTCTACAAGGAGCAATTCAGAAGAATGTTTCCTGAGTAGAAGTCTTACTTCCAAAAGCCCTTTCCAGGTTCAATATCTTCTCGAGCACCGTCCATGAAGTCATCGATTGTAGATCCAAATTTTCTGCCACCAGGTTAGGGAAATAATTCTCCTTTTCCACTGCCATGAACAACTGGTCCCTAACCCTGCTGTCCAACTGTGCTCCGAAATTGCAGTGGTTAGCCAAAGCCTTCAATTCCGCAAATAAATCCTGTACGGATTCCTGCTGCTTTTTCGTCCTCTTCTGGAAATCCATCAAACTCCTGTGATATGATGGTTTCACCACATACTGACGTTTAAGCAAAGCAATCAAGTCTACATAGGTCTTCGTATGCAGTAGCTCAGGTGCACACAAATTTCCGAGAACACTATATGCTTCAGAACCCAGTGAAACTAAGAGTACCGCTTTCGTGGTGGCGTCCTCCTTAATCTCCCGGTACTGAAAGTTTGCTTCCAGCAGGCTGAGCCACAGGTCCAACAAGATCTTGGCCGTGTTTAACGGCTCGATTGACATGGTAGCCATGGCCACAGTGTAGCACACTCCACTGTTATATGCGAAGCGTCCACTCGTCCACACGACGTACCCTGCACTGTCTTGATCCTCACACCACGTCTCGTACCCAGGCTCTCTGCCAGCGATGTTTAATTCTCGTCGCCACTGTTATGGTTTTGGTCAGACAAACAATCTTCGTCCACATGGTTTTTATTCTCCGCCAGTAACCACAACAAAACATTATCAGGTACATGAAATATTATTAACAAGATCATAAACAAAAGAGCATCTGCTCCAAACATGCTACCTCCAACATCTGTAGTACTCAATCCCAACATATATATATATATATATATATATATATATATATATATATATATATATATATATATATATATATATATATATATATATATATATATATGTCGTACCTAATAGCCAGAACGCACTTCTCAGCCTACTATTCAAGGCCCGATTTGCCTAATAAGCCAAGTTTTCATGAATTAATGTTTTTTCGTCTACCTAACCTACCTAACCTAACCTAACCTAGCTTTTTTTGGCTACCTAGCCTAACCTTACCTATAAATATAGGTTAGGTTAGGTTAGGTAGGGTTGGTTAGGTTCGGTCATATATCTACGTTAATTTTAACTCCAATAAAAAAAAATTGACCTCATACATAGAGAAAAGGGTTGCTTTATCATTTCATAAGAAAAAAATTATAGTAAATATATTAATTCAGGAAAACTTGGCTTATTAGGCAAATCGGGCCTTGAATAGTAGGCTGAGAAGTGAGTTCTGGCTACTAGGTACGACATATATATATATATATATATATATATATATATATAATAAAATATACACACACACACATACCTGTTTGATACCTGTTTGATGGGGTTCTGGAAGTTCTTCTTCTCCCCAAGCCCGGCTTGACTTGTGAGAGTTTGGTCCACCAGGCTGTTGCTTGGAGCGGCCCGCAGGCCCACATACCCACCACAGCCCGGTTGGTCCGGCACTCCTTGGAGGAATAAATCTAGTTTCCTCTTGAAAATGTCCACGGTTGTTCCGGCAATATTTCTTATGCTTGCTGGGAGGACGTTGAACAACCGCGGACCTCTGATGTTTATACAGTGTTCTCTGGCTGTGCCTATGGCACCTCTGCTCTTCACTGGTTCTATTCTACATTTTCTTCCATATCGTTCACTCCAGTACGTTGTTATTTTACTGTGTAGATCTGGTACTTGGCCCTCCAGTATCTTCCAGGTGTATATTATTTGATATCTCTCTCGTCTTCTTTCTAGTGAGTACATTTGGAGGGCTTTGAGACGATCCCAATAATTTAGGTGCTTTATTGCGTCTATGCGTGCCGTATATGTTCTCTGTATTCCCTCTATTTCAGCATACACTCACTCTCTCACTCACTCACTGAGGCAAAACTTGAAGATGTTATTTTAAATAAGGTCATATTCCCAAGGGGCTACTCAATTTGGAGACAGGACAGAAAAATTAAGAATGGCAGTGGCCTTGCTGTGCTGGTGAAAGAACACCTAAAGGTGAACGAAATAATGACTGCCAGTCCACAAGAAGTTGACATAATAGCACTAGAGATCTGCCATGAGGATGATAAACTAATGATCATAAATGCATATTGTCCACCGCTAAGCAGCACATGGTCAAAGGAGGAGCTAGATAGTAAATGAGAAGGTCTTATAACAATAATGAGAGAGATCATAGCGAGAGCGGATAACGATAGTTCACGACTGTTGATAGTCGGCGTCTTCAACTTGAAATCCATAGACTGGGAAGCATATGAAGCTAAAACAGAAGTTTTTTGGACCTATAAATTTGTAGACCTCATCCTGGAAACATTCTTGTATCAACATGTTAAACAAGCTACGAGGATGAGGGAAGGGGACGTTCCCTCCATGCTAGATTTGATATTTACCAGGAAGGAGGAAGAAATATTTGACATTCAGTACCTTCCTCCCTTGGGTAAAAGTGACCATGTCTTTGTAAAGAGAGGTATTCGTAAGCCGAGGTGTCACTGTATACATATATATATATATTATATTTATTTATTTATTTAGTTATTTATCTATATATTTATATACATACAGGTACCTGTATCTATATATAAGAATAAAGGTTGCAGGAACACACAACCTATAAATCACTAAGAATTAATGTGGTCCATGCTGAGTTTACGAATGTGAAGAAAGACTGCAGCCTTTCTTCATATTTGTAGACTCGGCACAGCCCATGCATGTGCCAGGATTTGATGAAAAATGGTACCCAAATGGATCCATGAGTGTCAGTGGTAGTTGGTCAGTCGTGAAGCCTAGTTAATAAGCACCAGGACTGACCAATACTTGTAGACAATCATATGATGTAGTGGTCATGATATCATGTCCGTTTAGGGGTGATCCTGGACATTGCGGGTTTGAATCCTGGTCGGATCATTTAGAGTTCTTAGTGATATTTATATTTATATATATTCAGTATTTATATCTCAAATGATAAACATGAATAGTACACATGCCTTACTTTAACCCTTAACATGCTAGGGGTATAATATCCTTTCTTCCTCACAGGCGCATGTAATTTTGAAAAAAAAAAAAAAAAATTCTTCCTAACCTGTTAATTTGTGTTCACTGATCACGGGAAAAATAATTAAAAAATCGTAAGTGGCATATATTGCCCGCTATAGGGCGGGGAAGTCTGGCAAAAAATAGGCGCTGACTCAGCGTGCGTCCCAGGCGGTCTGTTGATCGCCAGCTGTCTAACCTAATTATTTCAATGTCTCTGATTGATTTTTCATATTTTTTGCTGTAATATTATTCAATAGTGTGTAGTTTGATATATTTATATAATTAAATGAGTGAATCATCGCTGTACTCAAAAATATGGTGTGCATATTGTTGATTCAATTATGGTCATCAATCAGTGAACAAATACTTTGTCGGCTATTACACTATAAGCACAGGTTATATATAAGTATCTGCATGTTTTGTTCACCATAACGAACCACTAAGTAGCTATTATGAGTCAAAAAGTAACGAGGAGTGACCGCCATGTACCAGCCAGCCACTCACGCCCTCCCTCAAGTCATCTGACTCACCCACATTCTCCACCCACCATACTGTTTTTGCTTTTATATGCAGACGTTATATATAAGTATTTACATGTTTTGTTCACCATAACTGTACATCTAAGCTTGAATGCTGAGTAAAGGCACAAAGACGTAGGACCTCACACAGTCAGCTGATGGCTGCCACCCTCAAGGCCAGACGCACTAATATTTCTCCAACAACAATACTGTTTGTGGTGTTATTACGCTATATACACACATTATATATAAATATCTACCTGTTTTATTCACCATACTTGTACAAGTAAACTGGTATGGTGCCCAAAGACCACCGTGGTAACCAGTAAACAACACCGTCTTCTGCACGGTGGCGTTGTGCAGACGACGCCACCGCCCTCACCAAAATGGCGGCTCCCAACCTTCTCCTCTTGCTGTTTATACAATCTATACACACGTTATATATAAGTATCTACATTTGTGTTCACCATAGCGAACCACTAAGCTGGTATGGTGAGTGCAGTCAATAAAAGGTGGCCACACACAGTCAGAAGACATCGCCACCACCCTCCTTCCCACAGCATTATTCCTCCCTCCATGGAGCACAGCGCTAAATATCACCACAATCCTGCTATTATCAGAACCCTGGTCAGTTTTATCAGTCAGGGGTCTTCTGTAATAATATCATCGCTACATAATAGCATGAACAAGTATATTATGGCTTTTCTGGGGGGAGCCCCGTCGGCTCCCCGGAGCTTTACCGGCTGATATGCTAATGTCAGACTTTGGCATCAGTCATGTGTATGGAGTTCTAGGGCCTACCGGGGACCACGGCCAGAACCTGGCCCCCTCAGAGAGGCAAGGGGAGCAGTGGCCTATAGAAACCCCCGTGTGGTTGGAAGCATTCTATGTCTGCCATCGACCGGGTCAAGCATCCAGAAAGGTAAGCATTCCAAAACAAACCCTTATTCTGGTGAAAATTGCTACCTAAAGCCGAACTAGTGGATAGAACTCTTCAACAGAAAACAAGGAAACTAGTATGACGTCATAGGTCACCGCGCCGCTGTCTGCGCAGCTCCCCCCTCCCCGGGAGGGGGAAGGGGGAGCCCCAGACCTCCCACGCCGGCTATCCACCTATCAGTTCTTCGGCTGATGCTATAGGGAACGGTTATGTGCTCCGGCTCCAGTGGTTGTTTCAGCACTGTATGTAGAGTGTGGTGTCTGTTTTCTAGGTGGTGCGTGAGCCGGGAGTGATTCTCCAGTACTCGGGCTGCATGCGCCTAGGGTTCCCTTCCCTAGGTGCCCTGTAAGTACTGCCCTTGGGGCTTGGGGCCACCTTCCACAAGTTCCTTGGGTCCTGTCCCTGCTTGGCCGTTTACTGCTTGGTTTTCGGCCGCTCTTTGTGTGCTCGGGTGTTCTGTCTCCCTTGTTCGCCTTAGAGTAAGGGGCAGTTTTTGCACTGGTGGGGCGCAGGGTACTGTGCAGCTTGTCTTTACCAATCATAGAGGCCGGCTCTGTTCCGCTTGGGTACGCTGTGCTCTTGCGGGGTTTTCTTTTTCTTTTTGCTTATCTACCTGGTGGGTGGGTCTGCCTTCGTTCTTGCCCCTTGTGTCCCTTGTGTTCTGAGTATTTTCTGGTGGTACCCCCTGCTTGGTCCCCGTGAGTGTACACGTCCCGGGGGTTCAGCTCTTAGAAAGTTGTTTGGTAGCTTTGGGTGCCGGTTAGCAGTACCCTGCCTGGGATTACCTGAGCGTGAGTCCTCTTATAGTAAACGCTCGGGACCCTGGGAAACCCCTGGGGGCGCACGGGTCCGATGGATGTGACCCCAGAGTCCCCCCCTCGCTTCCAGCGAGTTTGAGGGTTGCTCTCACCCTTTGTCTCTGGGTGACTCTCTGTTTTGCCTCCGTCTGCTGCCTGTGGGGTCGGTGACACCTTCGACCCGGAGTCCTGCGAGTTTGGTTGCTCGTTGGGCTCGGTTAGCCAGTTGTGCTGACAAAGCGGGTGCAGGCAGCAGGGGCGTTGCGCTTGAGCCTTGGTGGTAATTACCTAAGTGTAATTACCTAAGTGTAGTTACAGGATGAGAGCTACGCTCGTGGTGTCCCATCTTCCCAGCATTCTTTGTCATATAACGCTTTGAAACTACTGACGGTCTTGGCCTCCACCACCTTCTCACTTAACTTGTTCCAACCGTCTACCACTCTATTTGCGAAGGTGAATTTTCTTATATTTCTTCGGCATCTGTGTTTAGCTAGTTTAGATCTATGACCTCTTGTTCTTGAAGTGCCAGGTGTCAGGAAATCTTCCCTGTCGATTTTATCAATTCCTGTTACTATTTTGTATGTAGTGATCATATCACCTCTTTTTCTTCTGTCTTCAAGTTTTGGCATGTTTAATGCTTCTAACCTCTCCTCGTAGCTCTTACCCTTCAGTTCTGGGAGCCACTTAGTAGCATGTCTTTGCACCTTTTCCAGTTTGTTGATGTGCTTCTTAAGATATGGGCACCACACAACAGCTGCATATTCTAGCTTTGGCCTAACAAAAGTCATGAACAATTTCTTTAGTATATCGCCATCCATGTATTTAAATGCAATTCTGAAGTTAGAAAGCATAGCATAGGCTCCTTGCACAATATTCTTTATGTGGTCCTCAGGTGATAGTTTTCTATCTAGAACCACCCCTAAATCTCTTTCTTTATCAGAATTCTTTAAAGATTTCTCACATAATATATAGGTTGTGTGGGGTCTATGTTCTCCTATTCCACATTCCATAACATGACATTTATTAACATTAAATTCCATTTGCCAAGTGGTGCTCCATCTACTTATTTTGTCCAGGTCTCCTTGAGGGCATGACAATCATCTAAATTTCTTATCCTTCCTATTATCTTAGCATCATCAGCAAACATGTTCATATAATTCTGTATACCAACTGGTAGATCATTTATGTACACAATAAACATCACTGGTGCAAGAACTGAACCCTGTGGTACTCCACTTGTGACATTTCTCCATTCCGATACATTGCCTCTGATTACTGCCCTCATTTTTCTATCAGTCAGAAAATTTTTCATCCATGATAGAAGCTTACCTGTCACCCCTCCAATATTTTCCAGTTTCCAGAACAACCTCTTATGTGGAACTCTGTCGAAAGCCTTTTTTAGGTCCAGATAGATGCAGTCAACCCAACCATCTCTTTCCTGTAATATCTCTGTGGCTCGATCATAGAAACTGAGTAAATTCGATACACAGGATCTTCCAGATCGAAAACCATACTGTCTGTCTGATATTATATCATTTCTCTCTAGGTGTTCTACCCATTTAGTTTTGATTAGTTTTTCCAATACTTTCACTATTACACACTTGTCAATGATACAGGTCTATAATTGAGGGGGTCTTCCCTGCTGCCACTTTTGTAGATTGGAACTATGTTAGCCTGTTTCCACCCGTCTGCTACGATTCCTGTACACAGGGATGCCTGAAAGATCAGGTGAAGTGGAATGCTGAGCTCAGATGCACATTCTCTCAGAACCCATGGTGAAACGCCATCTGGGCCAGCTGCTTTGTTGTTTGTTGGTGGCAACGTTCTCGTGGTTTCCTCCCCTTGAGCCCCGGGGCTGCCCCGTTGTAGTTCGTTTTGGGACTTGGGGGTGTTGGTTGCTTCGGTTCCATCCACGCCCCCTTGTCTTTCCCTTCCTGCCTGCATCCGGTTCCTTACCGTCTGTAGGTTCGGGGCGGGGTTTTTGATGGTGTTGAGACTCGGGCAGTCTCGGGGAATTCCCCTTCCGGGGTAGTGACGGGGGTATTTGAGCCTGTTCCTCCAGCCGTGTTGTACGAGTCTGCCAGTGGGCTCCCTTCCTTAGTGTTTTCACGGCTGCCCCGGTTTTCTGGTATGGCCGGGGCTTTGGGGGAACGGCTTGGCCCCGGGGCCTGTCGTGTAGGTTCCCGGGGCTGGGGAGGGGCTGACTTGGGAGGCCTTGGCCCCGTTGGACCCCGTGGGTTTTTTTTATCCCCCTCTAGGCGGGGCTTGTGGTTACGCGGAGTGGGGTCTTTCCTCCCCACTCGCCGTACGTGCTGTTGGGCGTCGGCCCCTCCCCGGGCTCGGTTCCTTGGCCTTTGAGTCGGTTGGTTCCGTACTGTGGGTGGATGTTTCCTCCCACCCCTTTTTGGGACGGTGTTTTTGTCATGTTTCCCCGTTCGATGGGGTTCTGCGTGACTTCTGATCTCGGGTGCGCCAGCACCTTTGTGTGCCTTCGGGACTAGTGTTGGCTTCTGTGTTCTCGAGGGTACGGGAAGGTTTTTCGCTACTTCCCGCATTATTGGAACGTCTGTCGGCTCCTCGTCCTTGTTGCCCTGTTGGGCTACTTGTCGCCCTGTTGGGCTACTTGTCGCCCTGTTGGGCTACTTGTCGCCTTGTTGGGCTACTTGTCACCCTGTTGGGCTACTTGTCGCCCTGTTGGGCTACTTGTCGCCCTGTTGGGCTACTTGTCGCCCGGTTGGGCTACTTGTCGCCCGGTTGGGCTACTTGTCGCCCGGTTGGGCTACTTGTCGCCCGGTTGGGCTACTTGTCGCCCGGTTGGGCTACTTGTCGCCCGGTTGGGCTACTTGTCGCCCGGTTGGGCTACTTGTCGCCCGGTTGGGCTACTTGTCGCCCGGTTGGGCTACTTGTCGCCCGGTTGGGTTCCTTTTTGGGCTCTTTGTTTCTTTGGCCGGTTTTATTGTTCCTGCTTCCTCTTTTGGCTACTTTTCTCGTGCAGTAGTCCTGGCTGGCGCCTTCCCGCGGAGAGGGTGTGCGGTTCGGTCAGCGTGTTATGCGCATGCGCCGTGGAGTTTGTTTTGGTCTGGGCGGTGTTTCAGTGCTGGTGTTTTGCGCCCTTTTTGCTACAGTGCTTCGCCTCTCGTTCTTCTCCCTGGCTGCGGTATGTGCCCCTTCGCGCCGGGGGTGTCCTGGTTCCCGGTTGTGGGGAAGGACACCTTGGTTTTCCCTGTCATGGGTGTGGACCGCCTCCTTCGCCTCTCCCTGCTCTCCTGCGGGTTCGGCAGGGTCCGGCAGGGTCCGGCGCTGGCGTCTTCACTTGGCGGTGCTCCCAGGTTCTTCTGGGCACGGTTGAGTCGTCAAGTTTGTGCCACCGTTCGCCAGGTGAGTTTCTGCGGTCTGGCGTCTTTTGGCCGGGCGCTGGATGCGGAGTTGTTTATATACCTGTCTTTATTTAGGTATATTTTTGTACGACTGAGACCGTTCGCACACCAGTGACTGTCCCTTTTTCAACCCTTCCTGTCCCCCTCATGTGCATGTCCAACCCATGCTGGAGTCATTCAGGGGACCCTCCTTTTTTTAATGTTGTGAGGTGTGGGGGTTGTAGGGTTGGTTCTGTACTCACCTGGTAAGGCTCTTGGCTGTGCTTGCAGGGTTTGAGCTCTGGCTCTTGGGTCCCGCCTATCTGGTAGAACTTGCGGGATAGTACCAGTGGAGTGCAGTGGTGCTATTGGCACAATTGGGGAACACTGTATTACCATCAGAGGTCTGTACTTGTTACACGACCTACTTGCGAGCATAAGCCTTCTTGCTGGTTCGTCCGTGGACTTTCAGGGCGCACTAGCCTGTTTTCGTATGGCAGTTCCGGCCCGTCCTGGTTGTGGGGGTATGTGGGCCGGTAGACTGCTCCTTGCAGCTGCCTGGTGGGCCGCCCTCTGGCCAATCTAGCCTGGCCTTGGGCCGGGCTTGAGGTGTAACAGAGCTCCCAGTACCTCATCCAGCAGGTATCGAGTGGGGTTTCTCCGTCGTCGCCTGGTGCAGGTTTCTGGGCCTGCGGGGTTTTGTCGTGTCTCCGTTGGCCCTGTCTGGGGTCTGCCTGCTCCGTTCTCTGCCTTTGCAGAAGGGAGTTACTATTTACATGTTGCATGTTGCAGTGGTGCCTGTTGCTGCTGCTGCACGTGTGCATTGGTACCGTGTTTCACGGTGGCGTGTCCTTGTTCCTGTGTCCGGTTGTGGAGTGGCACTTTGCTGCCGTTTTGTGCCTGGGGATTGCGTGGTTTTTTTTTCTGTCCCTGCCTGATTGTCCACCCCTGGTTGTTATCCTGGGGTTTTTTGTGCTTCTACTCTTTCTTCCTGCCTCCTCTGCAGCAGGGGTGTTCTGCGTGTGTTCTTAGGCGTTTGTCAGCCTGTGTCCTGTGATGTGCTTCTTTGTCTCGGTCTATTGCAGTTGTTCGTACCCCTTGGTTCGGGTACTGTTCTGGCGGCGACCCTTCCGCCTTCTTTGGTTTCCTAGCTTGCCCTGCCAGTTGGTTTTTTTTTTGGGGTCTTGCGATGTCTCGCGTCGACCCGTCGTTTCTGAACTCCTGGCGGGCTTGCATGCTTTGGGGAGTTTTTCTGTTCGGCAGACGTTCCATCTCCTTGTGCCGCCTGGGTTTCGGTGGTTGCGCCTGAGATCTTCCCGCGGCTCCGCCTTTTCCTGGGCTCGGAGAGGACTAGTCGGGGCTGCTTATGTTCTGCCTCGCGGTCTCGCCTCCGGTTGGTGGTCGGGTGGCTTTGTGGTAAGTGTCCCACCTGTGTGCTTCTCTTGGCAGCAGTATGGGGTATTTTGGCGGTCCTTCCTTTTCCTGTCCCTTCTTAGGTGGTTACTCTTGTTAGCTTGGTTTACTCTCGGCTTGGTTTTCTGGTGGGGGTTGGGGGCCGTCGTCTTGCCACATACTGTCGCCTCTTTTCGTGCGGCGCGGGCGGAGCCGCTTCAGCTTGCTTTCGGTCTTGGTGTTGCTTCTGCACTGTTAGTCAGCTGTCTTGTGCGTCGTTTCACCTCCGGCCTGTTCGTGCGCCGCTTGCACCATCCTGGTCTCTGGTCAGCGTGCTCTGTCTTCTCCTCGGTTGGTAGTGCCCCTTCGGTTCCGGTGTGTTTTTTCGTCGGCTCTTTCCTTTTGGCCTTTGCCTCTGGGGGTCAAGTCGCTGAGTTTTCTTGCTTCTTCGGTTTTAGCGTTTTGGTTGTTTGGTGGCAGCAGTGTCCATCTTTTCTGGCGCGGGGTGGGGCTGCTGCGTTCTGGAGGGGTCCAAGGTTTGTTGGTGCTTCGTTGGTCGGGCCGGGGCTGTGTTGTTCTTTGTGTTCAGTGGCGGCCCTCCGCTGTTGTTTGCATGCCACGGCGTTTGGGTCCGGAGCGCGTTTTGCGTTGATCCGGTTCTGTTCTTCCCGGTTTGCGGGTGATAGTGTCCCGGGTGGTCAGCCGTGTTCTTGCGGCTAAGCTGCCTGTGTTCTTCCCTCATGCCTGTGGCGTTCGTGGCTTCGCTGCTCTCGCTGCCGTCTGGGCGACGTGGCCTTGCGGTCTTTTTGGCATGGATTTTTGGTGTTCGTGCAGGGGCCTTGCTGCTCGTTGTTCTCGTGTTGTTCCCGGGACTTTTCGGGGCTGTGGCGCCTTGGGTTGGCGTTTGCTGCCGGTTGTCTCGCCTCCTTGGGGGGTGAGTGGTGTCCGCCTCCCGGTTCTGTCCCTTTGACCTTCCTCTGTGGGTAATTAGCTCCGGGGAGCCGATGGGGCTCCCCCCAGAAAACCAGCGTTGAATGTAATGAAACGCCATTTTCTGGGTGAGACCCGGAGGCTCCCCGGCAACCCTCCCTCCCTCCGGTCAGCGTTTTTTTCGCGTGTTTTGACATCCAGCCTCAGAACTGATGGGTGGATAGCCGGCGTGGGAGGTCTGGGGCTCCCTCTTTCTCCTCCCTGGGAGGGGGGAGCTGCGCAGACAGCGGCGCGGTGACGTATGACGTCATACTAGTTTCCTTGTTTTCTGTTGAAGAGTTGTATCCACTAGTTCGGCTTTAGGTAGCAATTTTCACCAGAATAGGGGTTTGTTTTGGAATGCTTACCTTTCTGGATGCTTGACCCGGTCGATGGCAGACATAGAATGCTTCCAACCACACAGGGGGTTTCTATAGGCCATTGCTTCCCTTGCCTCTCTGAGGGGGCCAGGTTCTGGCTGTGGTCCCCGGTAGGCCCTAGAACTCCATACACATGACTGATGCCAAAGTCTGACATTAGCATATCAGCCTGGTAAAGCTCCGGGGAGCCTCCGGGTCTCACCCAGAAAATGGCGTTTCATTACATTCAACGCTGGTTTTTTAGGCGATGCTGTGGTCACAAGCTGAACAGCAGTGCTGTTAGCTCATGCTGCGTTCGTCAGGCTTGGTAGCTCACTCAATACTGAGGCCAATAACACCCGGGAGTTTGGCCCACGATTGAAAAAAAAATGGCGTCTGTTTACAAGTGCCCTGATGAAGGTGTGGTGAACCCCGTGTATCCGCGGGCCGTTTAAATCTTGCGTAGTATTCCAACACGTCATATGACGTGATGCGCAGTTGACTGGAACAACGTCATACACGTCATATGACGTGATGCGCACTTTAAGGGTTAAATACTGGAAAGAATGTCTGTCTGTCCGTCTGTTTTTCCAAAGATGGAGGCCAAATGCCTTGACCAAATTTGCAGGGGAAATGGTCTGGGGTATGGGATGGACATGGTCTTGTTTGGTCGAAGTTAAGTGCTTTAACCCTCAAACCGTGCATATCATATATAAATGATATCAGTGACAAAACCGAAACCGCGCACATCATTTATATATGATTTCGTGTCTAGCGCTATAATTTAAACTCCCCGCCTGGGATAGGGGCAGCTATAGTACAGCCACGACCGATAGTTGCCAGATGCCACCTAGAAAAAAAATCCAGGCCAACAATCTTGGGTGTTACAGCGTCAGTATTGAGCAAGCCACCAAGGCTGGCACACGCAGCACGAGCTCACAGCACCGCTGTTCAGCTTGTGACCACAGCATCGCCTACAAATACCATAATATATATGATACTGCTATTATTTAGCAGTGATAGTATTACTGAAGCCCCCTGACTGTGATAAAACTGACCAGGATTCTGATAATAGCAAGATTGTGGTGATATTTAGCGCTGTGCTCCATGGAGGGAGGCGTAAGGCTGTGCGAGGGAGGGCTGTGGCGTTGTCTTCTGACTGTGTGTGGCCACCATTTATTGACTGCACTCACCATACCAGCTTAGTGGTTCGATATGGTGAACACAAATGTAGATACTTATATATAACGTGTGTATAGAGTGTGATAACAGCGAGAGGAGTAGGTTGGGAGCCGCCATTTTGGTGAGGGAAGAGCGTTGTCTGCACGTCTTGGCATGGCGTTTACTGATAGCCACTATGGTCTTTGGGCACCATACCAGCTTATTTCTTCAGGTGTGGTGAATAAAACAGGTAGATACTTATATATAATATGTGTATATAGCGTAATAACACCACAAACAATATTGTTGAAGGACAAATATTAGTGCGTCTGGCCTTGAGGGCGGCCGCCGATCAGCAGACTGTGTGAGTAGCTACGTCTTTGTGGCCTTTACTCACCATACAAGCTTAGATGTACAGTTATGGTGAACAAAACATGTAAATACGTATATATAACGTCTGTGTATAGTGAATAAATACAGAAAGAGTATTGTAGGAGGTGAATGAGGGTGAGTGAGGTGGTGTTGAGGGAGGGAGTGGCAGTGAGTGGCTCGCTGGTGTTTGGCGGTCACTCCTCGTTGCTTTTTGACTCACAAGACCAACTTAGTAGTTCGTTATGGTGTACAAAACATGCAAATACTTATATATAACCTGTGTATATAGTGTAACAACAGCAAAACTATTTGTTTATTGTTTTATGAACATAATAATTGAATCACTAATATGCACACCATAATTTTGAGTACAGCGATAGTTCACACATTTTATAATATAAATATACCACAATTCACTGTATGGAATAATATTACTGCAAAAGAACTAAGAAAAAATCAGAGACATTGAAATAATTAGGTAATAATATATTTGTGGCAACTGCTGTCTGACAGCTCGGGCGGAGTAGACCTCATCTGGCGAAGGCTCTGCCAACGCCCCTTTTTTGCCACACTTCCCTACCCTATTGCGGCTAAAATATGCCACCTACGATTTTTTTGTTATTTTTTCCGTGATCAGGGAACAAAAATGAACACTTCTATAAGACGAAAGAATTTTTTGGATTTTTTTTTTTTGTTGCGCCTGTGGGTGTGAATTCCATTTGGGCCCCTAGCGGTTTGAGGGTTAACCCTTACACTGCTCAGGGGTCCTTGGGACATTTACACCCCTGTGCGCAAGAAAAAAACAAATTCAAAAATTTTTTTTCGTCTTCTAAACATGTTAATTTGTGTCCCCTGAGCACGGAAAAAAAAAAAATCGTAGGTGACATTTTGGGCGCAATTGACCGATGAAGTCTGGCAAAAAGTGGGCGTTGACAGAGCGGTCGTCAGACCTCGTCAGCGTCACCCGCGCTGACAGATGGGAGTTGCCACAAAGATATTATTACCTAATTGTTTCAATGTCTCCGATTGAATTTTTCTTAGTTTTTTTGCAGTAATATTATTCAATAGTGTGTATTGTAATATATTTATATAATAAAAGTGGTGAATAATCGCTATACTCAAAAGTATGATGTGCATATTAGTGATTCAATTATTATGTATATAAAACAATAAACAAATAGTTTTGCTGCTATTTCACTCTATACACAGGTTATATATAAGTATCTGCATGTTTTGGTCACCATAACGAACCACTAAGTTGGTATTGAGAGTCGAAAAGCAACGAAGAGTTACCGCCACACACCAGCCAGCCACTCGCTGCCACTCCCTCAACACACGCACTAAACTTTCTTCCCCAACAATACCATTTGTGGTGTTATTACACTATATACAGACGTTATATATAAGTATGTATATATTTTGTTCACCACAACTGTACAGCTAAGCTGATATAGTTAGTTCAGGCACTAACAGTCGTCGCTATACACAGATGGCGGCTGGCGGCTCCCTCACTCTTTCAAGGTCACACGCACTAAACTTTCTCCCCCAACAATACCTTTTGCAGTGTTATTACCCTATATACACATATTATATATAAATATCTACATGTTTTATGCACCGTAACTGTACACCTAAGCTTGTAGTGCGCCCAAAGAGCATAGTGGCCACCCTCTAAACAGCTAGACAAATCGTGCAGACGACGTCACCTCCGTCACCCATATGGCTCCTCCCAGCATAATCCTTTTGCTGTTATTACACTAATACACACATTATATATAAGTATCTACATTTGTGTTCACCATAGAGAACCACTGAGCTGGTATGGTGAATGCAAACAATAACAGCTAGCCACACAGTCAGTAAACGATGCTGTCTCCCTCCATCTCTCAGCATCACTCCTCCCACAGCCCTAATTATTACAACAATCCTGCTATTATCACAACCCTGGTTATTTATATCACAGTCATGGGTCATCTGTAATATTGTCATCGCTAAATAATAACAATTATATATTTATTTTCACATTTTTCGGCGATGCTGTGGTCACAAGCTGAACCGCAATGCTGTTCGCTCATGCTGCGTGCGCCGGCCTTGGTTGCTCCAACAGTACTGTGCCTCTCACACCTGAGAATATTGCCCACGATTTTTTTTTTAAATGGCATCTGTTTACAAGAGCCCTGAGGAAGCTACTGTGAACCCCGTGTAGCCGCGGGCCATTTGAATGAGGCCTGGCACCCTATTGTGTATATATACGCCATGCGCATCATGGGACATGTTACTCAGGGCGTATATATACGCCATGCGCAGTTTAAGGGTTAAGAAATATTAGCATTTATGCCAAGTTAATTGAAGAACACTGAGTGATCTTCAGTTCTTCTGCAGTCTCAAACCTTGCCTTAATCTTTTTATAATATACTAATACTGTATCTTTATGCATATGATGGGAAGATTTTCTGTTTCTCACACTTCTCCACAAGTAATTTTTCTAATTTTCAAACTGCAATTTGTGCCTAGAAAGTGGGGTTTGATGATAATTATTGGCTTGATAAGAAATTTTTTTGTTTCCCTGTTATTCCATTGATTTGTTTTGCTACATTTTCTTAATTTCTCAGGCTGTTGTCACCTCTTCGCACCATCTGCCTTGGGAATTGATAATTATATATCTGGTAGAGAGAGAACTGCTATTCATTATGAAGATAAGACAGAAAAGTTCAAAAAGCAAATGAGAGAGTCAATGAGTTCGAAAGATAGAGTTATGGTCTTCACAGAAGATCTGAAGAATGCAATACATCTAACAGAAGCCTCGGAGGAGGATCTTTCTCTCGTATCAGAAATGATAAAGAAGTAAGTTAACCTTTGTGTTGCTAAGAGCTATTTGGCCTTTGTCACCCACAGGCACATAACAAAAAAAAAAATCTTAACCTGTTAATTTGTGTTCCCTGATCACAGGAAAAATAATAAAAAAATCGTAAGAGACCTATTTTGGCAGCAACGGGTCTGCATCAATAGGTTGGGGAAGTCTGGCAAAAAAAAGTCGCTGACTCGGCAAGCGTCGGGGAAGTTCTGCTTTGCCGGAGCTGTCAGGGGGGGTTGCCACAAAGATAGAATTACCTAATTATTTCAATGTCTCTGATTTTTTCTCCGTTTTTTTGCTGTAATATTATTCAGTAGTGTGTAATGTGATATATTTATATAATAAGATGTTTGAATCATTGCTGTACTCAAAATTAAGGTGTGCATATTATTAATTCAATTATTATGTTCATAAAACAGTGAACAAATGCTTTGTCGGTTATTACACTATATACACAGGTTATATACAAGTATCTGCATGTTTTGTTTGTTCACCATAACGAACCACTAAGTTGATAATGCCAGTCAAAAAGCAATGAGGAGTGGCCACATCTGCCAGCCAGCCACTCGCCACCACTCCTTCAAAAACTCCTCACTCGCCAAATTCCTCCTCCCACCATACTGTTTTTCTGGGGGGAGCCCTGTTGGCTCCCCGGAGCTTTACCAGGCTGATATGCTAATGTCAGACTTTGGCATCAGTCATGTGTATGGAGTTCTAGGGCCTACCGGAGACCACGGCCAGAACCTGGCCCCCTCAGAGAGGCAAGGGGAGCAATGGCCTATAGAAACCCCCGTGTAGTTGGAAGCATTCTATGTCTGCCATCGACCAGGTCAAGCATCCAGAAAGGTAAGCATTCCAAAACAAACCCCTATTCTGGTGAAAATTGCTACCTAAAGCCGAACTAGTGGATAGAACTCTCCAACAGAAAACAAGCAAACTAGTATGACGTCACACGTCACCGCGCCGCTATCTGCGTAGCTCCTCCCTCCCTGGGAGGGTGAAGGGGGAGCCCCAGACCTCCCACGCTGGCTATCCACCCATCAGTTCTTCGGCTGATGCTATAGGCACCGGTTGTGTGCTCCGGCTCCAGTAGTTGTTTCAGCACTGTACCTAGAGTGTGGTGTCTGTCTTCTAGGTGGTGCGTGAGCCGGGAGTGTGTCTCCAGTACTCGGGCTGCATGCGCCTAGGGTTCCCTTCTCTAGGTGCCCTGTAAGTATTGCCCTTGGGGCTTGAGGCCACCTTCCACAAGTTCCTTGGGTCCTGCCCCTGCTAGGCCATTTACTGCTTGGTTTTCGGCCGCTCTTTGTGTGCTCGGGTGTTCTGTCTCCCTTGTTCGCCTTAGGGTAAGGGGCAGTTTTGCACTGGTGGGGCGCAGGGTACTGTGCAGCTTGTCTTTACCAATCATGGCAGCCGGCTCTGTTCTGCTTGGGTACGTTGTCCTCTTGCGGGGTTTTCTTTTTCTTTTTGTTTATCTACCTGGTGGGGGGGGGGGGTCTGCCTTCGTTCTTGCCCCTTGTGTCCCTTGTGGTCTGAGTATTTTCTGGTGGTACCCCCTGCTTGGTCCCCGTGAGTGTACATGTCCCGGGGGTTCAGCTTTTAGAAAGTTGTTTGGTAGCTTTGGGCGCCGGTTAGCAGTACCCTGCCTGGGATTACCTGAGCGCGAGTCCTCTTATAGTAAACGCTCGGGACCCTGGGAAACCCCTGAAGGCGTGTGGGTCCGATGGATGTGACCCCAGAGTCCCCCCTCGCTTCCAGCGAGTTTGAGGGTTGCTCTCACCCTTTGTCTCTGGGTGACTCTCTGTTTTGCCTCCGTCTGCTGCCTGTGGGGTCGGTGACACCTTCGGCACGGAGTCCTGCGAGTTTTGTTGCTCGTTGTGGCTCAGTTACCCAGTTGTGCTGACTAAGCGGGTGCGGGCAGCAGGGGCGTTGCAAATTGAGCCTTGGTGGTGGCAACGCTCTCGTGGTTTACTCCCCGGGAGCCCCGGGGCTGCTTCGTTTTGGTTCGTGTTGGGACTTGGGGGTGTTGGTTGCTTTGGTTCCTTCCACGCCCCCTTGTCTTTCCCCTGGATCCCCCTTCCTGCCTGCATCCAGTTCCTTACCGTCTGTAGGATCGAGGCGGGGTTTGATGGTGTTGAGACTCGGGCAGTTTCGGGGAATTCCCCTTCTGGGGCAGTGACGGGGGCATTGAGCCTGTTCCTCCAGCCGTGTTGTAAGAGTCTGCCAGTGGGCTCCCTTCCTTAGTGTTTTCGCGGCTGCCCCGGTTTTCTGGTACGGCCAGGGCTTTAGGGGGCGGCTCGGCCCCGGGTCCTGTCGTGTCGGTTCCCGGGGCTGGGGAGGGGCTGACTTGGGGGGCCCTTGGCCCCATAGGACCCCGTGGTTTTTTTTTCTCCCCCTCTAGGTGGGGCTTGTGGTTATGCAGAGTGGAGTCTTTCCTCCCCACTCGTTGTACGTGCTGTTGGGCGTCGGCCTCTCCCCGGGCTCGGTTCCTTGGCCTTTGAGTCGGTTGGTTCCGTCCTGTGGGTGGATGCTTCCCCCCCCCCCTTTTTGGGGCGGTGTCTTCGTCATGTTTCCTTGTTCTTGGGGTTCTACGTGACTTCTGGTCTCGGGTGCGCCTGTGCCTTTGTGTGCCTTCGGGACTAGTGTTGGATTCTGTGTTCTCGAGGGTTCGGGAAGGTTTTCGCTACTTCCCGCATTAATGGAACGTCTGTCGGCTCTTCGTCCGGGTCGCCATTTTGGGCTACTTGTAGCCCGGTTGGGCTGCTTGTGGCCCAGTTGGGCTGCTTGTGGCCCAGTTGGGCTGCTTGTGGCCAGTGGCCCGGTTGGGCTACTTGTGGCCCTGTTGGGCTACTTGTCACCCTGTTGGGCTACTTGTGGCCCTGTTGGGCTACTTGTGGCCCTGTTGGGCTACTTGTGGCCCTGTTGGGCTACTTGTGGGCCGGTTGGGCTACTTGTAGCCCTGTTAGGCTACTTGTGGCCCGGTTGTTTTGTGGTACCTTTTTGGGCTCTGTCTTTGCTTCGTTGGCCGGTTTTGTTGTTCCTGCTTCCTCTTTTGGCTACTTTTCTAGTGCAGTTGTCCTGGTTGGCGCCTTCCCGCAGAGAGGGTTGTGCAGTTCGGCCAGCGTGTCATGTGCACGCGCCGTGGAGTTTGTTTTGGTCTGGGCGGTGTGTTTCAGTGCTGGTATTTTGCGCCGTTTTTTCTCAGGTGCTTTGCCTCTCGCTCTTCTCCCTTGCTGTGGTATGTGCTCCTTCGCTCCGGGGGTGTCCTGGTTTCCAGCTGTGGGGAGAATGCCGAGGTTTTCCTTGTGTCTTGGGTGTGGGCCGCCTCCTTCGCCTCTACCCTGCTCTCCTGCAGGTCCGGCTCTGGCGTCTTCACCTCGCGGTTCTCCCAGGATCTTCTGGGCACTGTTGGGTTGTCACGTTCGTGCCTCCGTTCGACAGGTGAGTTTCTGCGGTCTAGCGTCTTTCGGCCGGGCGCTGGATGCGGAGATGTTTATATACCTGTCTTTATTTAGGTATATTGTACGACTGAGACCGTTTGCACACCAGTGACTGTCCCTTTTTCAACCCTTCCAGTCCCACTCATGTGCATGTCCAACCCATGCTACAGTCATTCCGGGGACCCACCTTTTTTCGTGTTATGAGGTGTGTGGGTTGTGGTGCTGGTTATGTACTCACCTGGTAGGGCTCTCCTGGTTGTGCTTGCAGAGTTTGAGCTCTGGCTCTTGGGTCCTGCCTATCCGGAAGAACTTGCCGGATAGTACCAGTGGAGTGCAGTGGTGCTATAGGCACAACTGGGAAACACTGTATAACCATCAGAGGTCTGCGGTTGTTACACGACCTACTTGCGAGCATACGCCATATTGCCGGTACGTCCGTGGACTTCCAGGGCACACTAGCCTGTTTTCGACTAGAAGTTCCGGCCCATCCTGGTTGTGGGGGGGTATGTAGGCCTGCGGGCCGCTCCAAGCAGCTGCCTGGTGAGCCACCCTCTGGCCGGTCTAGCCTAGCCTCGGGCCGGGCTTGGGGTGTAAATGAGTTTCCAGTACCCCCATCCAGCAGGTATCGAGCGGGGTTCTCCGCCATCGGTCGCCTGGTGTGCAGGTTTCTGGGCCTGCTGGGTTCTGTTGTGTCTCCGTTGGCCCTGTCTGGGGTCTGCCTGCTCCATTCTCTGCCTTTGCAGAAGAGAGTGACTACTTACATGTTGCATGTTGCGGTGGTGCTTGTTGCTGCTGCTGCACGTGTGCATTGGTACCGTGTTTCGCGGTGGCGTGTCCTTGTTCCTGTGTCCGGTTGTGGTGTGGCACTTTGCGGCTGTTTTGTGCCTAGGGTTTGCGTATGGGGGTTTGCTTGTTGTTTTTTTGTGGTCTTCGGGTCCCTGGTTTGGCCCTCTCATGTGCGTGGGGTTTTTCTGTCCCTGCCTGATTGTCCACCCGTGGTTGTTTTCCTGGGGTTTTTGTGCTTCAGCTCTTTCATCCTGCCTCTCCCCAGTCGTTTTCCTGGCATCTCCTTTGGTCGGTTTCCACAGCTTCATTCCCTTGTTTCCTCCTCGGGGTGCTTCTTTGTCTCGGTCTGTTGCAGTTGCTCGTGCCCCTTGGTGCGGGTACTATTCTGGCGGCAACCCTTCTGCCTTCTTTGGTTTCCTAGCTAGCCCTGCCGGTTGGTTTTTCGGGGTCTTGCGATGTCTCACGTCGGACCCGTCGTTTCTGAACTCCTGGCAGGCTTGCTTCCTCTGGGGAGTTTTTTCTGTTCGGCAGATGTTCCATCTCCTTGTGCCGCCTGGGTTTCGGTGGTCGCGCCCGAGATCTTCCGCGGCTCCGCCTTTTCCTGGGCTCGGAGGGGCCTTGTTGGGGCTGCTTACATTCTGCCTCGCGGTCTCGCCTCCGGGTGGTGGTCAGGTGGCTTCGTGGTAAGTGTCCCACCTGCGTCCTTCTCTTGGCAGCAGTATGGGGTATTTTGGCGGTCCTTTCTTTTCCTGTCCCTTCTTAGGTGGCTACTCTTGTTAGTGTCGGCTTGGTTTTCTGGTGGGGGTTGGGGGCCGTCGTCTTGCCGCATACTGTCGCCTCTTTTTGTGCGGCGCTGGCGGAGCCGCTTCGGCTTGCTTTCGGTCTTGGTGTTGCTTTTGCACTGTTGGTAAGCTGTCTCGTGCGTCGTTTCACCTCCGGCCTGTTCGTGCGCTGCTTGCACCATCCTGGTCTCTGGTCAGCGTGCTCTGTCTTCTCCTCGGTTGGTGGTGCCCCTTCGGTTCCGGTTTGTTTTTTCGTCGGCTCTTTTTCCTTTTGGCATTTGCCTCTGGGGGTCGGGTCGCTGAGTTTTCTTGCTCCTTCGGTTTTAGCGTTTTGGTTGTTCGATGGCAGCAGTGTCCATCTTTTCTGGTGCGGGGTGGGGCTGCTGCGTTCTGGAGGGGTCCATGGTTTGTTGGTGCTTGGTGGGTCGGGCTGGGGGTGTGTCGTGTTTTGTGTTCAGTGGCGGCCCTCCGCTGTTGTTTGCTTGCCATGGCATCTGTGTCCGGGGCGCGTTTTGCATTGATCTGGTTCTGTTCTTCCCGGTTCGCGGGTGATGGTGTCCCGGGTTGTCAGCCATGTTCTTGCGGCTCAGCTGCCTGTGTTCTTCCTTCATGCCCGTGGCTTTCGTGGCTTCGCTGCTCTCGCTGCTGTCTGAGTGACGTGTCCTTGCGGTCATTTGGGCATAGATCTTTGGTGTTCGTACGGGGGCCTTGCTGCTCGTTCTCGTGTTGTTCCCGGAACTTTTCAGGGCTGTGACGCCTTGGGTTGGCGTTTGCTGCTGGTTGTCTCGCTTCCGTGGGGGGTGCGTGGTGTCCGCCTCCCGGTTCCGTCCCTTTGACCTTCCTCTGTGGGTAGTTAGCTCCAGGGAGCCGACGGGGCTCCCCCCAGAAAACCAGCGTTGAATGTAATGAAACGCCATTTTCTGGTTGAGACCCGGAGGCTCCCCAGCAACCCTCCCTCCCTCCGGTCGGCGGTTTTTGCGTGTTTTGACATCCAGCCTCAGAACTGATGGGTGGATGATAGCCGGCGTGGCAGGTCTGGGGTTCCCCCTTCCCCCTCCCGGGGAGGGGGGAGCTGCACAGACAGCGGCACTGTGACGTGTGACATCATACTAGTTTGCTTGTTTTCTGTTGGGGAATTCTATCCACTAGTTCGGCTTTAGGTAGCAATTTTCACCAGAATAGGGGTTTGTTTTGGAATGCTTACCTTTCTGAATGCTTGACCCGGTCGATGGCAGACATAGAATGCTTCCAACCACACGGGGGTTTCTATAGGGCATTGCTCCCCTTGCCTCTCTGAGGGGGCTAGGTTCTGACTGTGGTCCCCGGTAGGCCCTAGAACTCCATACACATGACTGATGCCAAAGTCTGACATTAGCATATCAGCCGGTAAAGCTCCGGGGAGCCTCCGGGTCTCGCCCAGAAAATGGCGTTCCATTACATTCGACGCTGTTTTTTTTCTTTTATTTGTTATATACAGACATTATGCAGTATATAAGTATCTACATGTTCTGTTCACCATAACTATTCATCTAAGCTGGTATAGTGCACAAAGAGCATAGTGCCTCACCAAAATGGCTTCTCCCAACACTCCTTTTGCTTGTATTACACTATATATATACACGTTATATGTAAGTATCTACATTTAGTGGTTCGCTATGGTGAACACAATCTTGTATGGTGACGGCAGTGTGTGTGTGTCACCTGTTACTGGTGACAGGTGATGCCACCTCCCTCGAACCATTAAGTTGGTGTTACTGGTCACACACAACTCATGCTTCCTCCTTCCCTCCCACCCTCACTCGTTCAAGGCCAGACGCACTAACATTCCTCTTTCAGGTATACTGTATGTGGTGTTATTACCCTATATACACACATTATATATATCTACATGTTTTGTTTACCATAACTGTTTAACTAAGCTGGTATAGTGCCCAAAGAGCATAGTGGCCTCCCTTACCCAGCATGACAAGTCATGCAGATGTCGCCACCTCCCTCACCAAAATGGCTTCTCCCAACACTCGTTTTGCTGTCATTACACTATAGATACACGTTATGTATAAGTATCTACATTTGTGTTCATCATAATGAACCACTAAGTTGGTATGCTGAGTGGCAGTGGCAGTGGCAGCCGGTGGCAGCCCGCCACTGGCTGCCACTGGCTGCCACTGGCTGCCACTCCCTCCCTCCCTCCCTCATCTCACTTAACTCGCCAACATTCTTCTCCCACCATACTGTTTTTTGCTTTTATTCACTATATGGACATTATATATAAGTATCTGCATGTTTTGTTCAACATAGCAAACCACTAACCTAGTATAGTGAGTCCAGACAGTAAAACGTGGTCACACAGTCAGCAGACAACGCTACCTACCTCCCCACCAAGATTACTCCTCCCACTACAGTGCTAATTATCACAACAATCCTGCTATTATCAGAATCCTGGACATTTTTATCACAGTCAGGGGTCTTCTGTAATACTATCGCTAAATAATAGCATGTACATATATATTTTGACATTTTTAGCGATGCTGTGGTCACAAGCTGAACAGCAGTGCAGTGAGCTTATGCTGCATGCACCAGCCTTGGTGGCTCACTCAGTACTGAGGCCCTAACACCCAGGAATGTTGCCCACGATTTTTTTTTTTAAATGGCGTTTGTTTACTAGAGCCCTGATGAAGGTGAGGTAAACCCCGTGTATCCACAGGCCATTTAAATCTTGCGTAGTACTCTAACACGTCATATGACGTGTTGCGCAGTTTAACCCTTAAACTGTGCATGGTGTATATATACACCATAGGGTGCCAGGCACGATTCAAATGGCCTGCGGCTACATGGGGATCACACCAGCTTCTTCAGGGTTCTTGTAAACAAACGGTGGAACAAATAAACAGACGAGAGGGAGCCGGTGGCTGAGAGGACAGAACACTGGACGTGTGATCCTGTGGTCCCATGTTCGGTCCCGGGCTCCGGCGAGAAACTATGGGCAGAGTTTATTTCACCCTGATGCTCCTGTTACCTAGCAGTAAATAGGTACCTGGGAGTTAGTCAGCTGTCACGGGCTGCTTCCTGGGGGTGGAGGCCTGGTTGAGGACCGAGCAGTGGGGACACTAAGCCCCGAAATCATCTCAAGATAATCTCAAAATAATCAATACGCCATGTTTAAAAAAAAACCTGGGCAATATTCTCCGGTGTAAGAGCCACAGTACTGTGGGAGCAACGAAGGCTGGTGCACGCAGCATGTGCTAACAGCATTGCTGTTCAGCTTGTGACCACAGCATTGCCTAAAAATGTCAAAATAAATATGTAACTGCTATTATTTAGAGATGACAGTATTACAGATGACCCCTGACTGTGATAAAAATGACCAGGATTGTGATGATAGCAGGATTGTTGTGATAATTAGGGCTGTGTGGGAGTAGTAATGCTATGGGACGGAGGGGGAGAGCATCGTTTACTGACTGTGTGGCCACCTGTTATTGTCTGCATTCACCATACCAGCTCGGAAGTTCTCTATGGTGAACACAAATGTAGATACTTATATATAATGTGTGTATTAGTATAATGACAGCAAAAGCCGCCGCCTGCTGACTGTGTGTGTATCGATGTCTCTTAGTGCCTGAACTAACTATATCGGCTGTGTTGTACAGTTGTGGTGAACAAAACATGTAGATATTTATATATAATGTGTGTGTATATAGTGTAATAATATCAAAACTATTTGTTTATTGTTTTATGAACGTAATAATTGAATCACTAATATGAACACCATACTTTTGAGTATAGCGATGGTTCAAACATTTTATTATATAAATCTATCACACTACACACTGTTGAATAATATTACTGCAAAGAAACTAAAAAAATCAATCAGAGACATTGAAATAATTAGGTAATAACATCTTTGTGGCAACTCCCACCTGACAGCTCGGGTGATGCTGACCGCCTCTGACGACTGCTCTGTCAACGTCCACATTTTGTCAGACTTCCTCGGCCTATTGCACCCAAAATATGTCACCTGCGATTTTTTTTTCCCGTGTTCGGGGAACACAAATTAATTAATTACATCATCACTGCCAGGTTCTAGAGGTCCAATTGTCTCCAGAACCTGGAGGCAATCTCCAGAGTCTATTCAGGTGATGTAGTCACTCCATTGCAGTCCCGGTAGCGTAGTGGTAAGACTATCGCGAGTGATTTGGCCTGGGTTCGTATCCTGGCTAGGGAGGATTTACTGGGTGCCAGTCCTTAATTGTAGCCTCTGTTTATCCAAGAGTAAAATGGGTGCCTGGTTGTTAAACGATTTGGCGAATCATATTCCAGGGAATATTAGAATTAAAGACTTGCCCGAAATGCTATGCGTGCTAGTGGCTTTACAAGAATGTAAGTACAGTGGTACCTCGCATAACGATCGCCCCAAAAGACGAACATTTTGGGTAACGAACGGCCCGATCGGCGTCAAATCGTCCCGTATGACGAACGCTGATTTGAGTAACGTCAACACCACATGGTGGGGTCGCGCTGCTTCTTGCACATTCTTAGACGCCTCCGATGATGCACATAAATTATGTTGTTCTTGTTTAAAGATGCTAATGATGCTGGGATATAAAGGGGTGACTGCTGAGATGTTGCAAAGCATTGACGTTTTTGTAGGAAAAAAGAAATGAAATGTCTGATATACAACAAATGTCAAAAAGGTGTGTTCGGTGTTCGGCAGGTAGGCTGCTCCATTATAACAATCTTGCTTTGTTTCAAATGTGTTCCATTTGTTTTGTATTTGTCATTTACGTCGCAATAATGGAGCAGCCTACCTTACATATACACTCAACAAACCATTATGACATTTTCCTTTCTTCAAATGTGTTCAATATTTATTTTTCATTTGTCTTATAGCAAAAGGTTCGTTCGGTGGTCGGCAGGTAGGCTGCTCCATGCTTCTTACATACAAAAAACGTAGATAATAAAAAAATTAAGAATTTTGAAAACCAGTACAAATGTCAAAAAGGTTCGTTCGGTGGTCTACAGGTCGGTTGCTCCATGTTTCTTAAATAAAAAAAATAAAAGAACTGTTGAAACAATTTGAAAAATGGACAAATGCCATAAAGGTTCGTTCAGTGTTTGTCGGGTAGGCTGCTCCATTATTGAGACGTAAGTGACAAATACAAAACAAATGGAACACATTTGAAACAAAGAAAAATTGTCATAATGGAGCAGCCTACCCAACAAACACTGAACGAACCTTTTGCTATAACGAATATGAAAGACTAGGGCTGCTGGCTGGGTTAGTACTGCGTGAGCAACCATTTGTGGCACACGTGCCTCTGGCTCTCAAACACCTGTCCGACACGATGTTGAAAGACTGTGCTCAGTCGGTGAAATTCAGACCCTATTGTTTGAAGAACATATGGGTCATAACATTGGTGAAGCTAGGCGCAATAAGGGCTTAACACAACGGTCGGATGCCAGTGATACAGCACCTATGAGGATAATACAGCGAGCGTCTCCAGTTGTAGCTCTGAGCCCCACCCTTGCCATCTCCAATTTATACAGATGATGCATAGATGAATCGTTTTCTGCGTTCAGTGATGATGCATCTGATACAAGTAGCATACAAGTGATACAAAATGACAGGTTGGATAACAAGAACTTTTCACACTAGAGATGCTATACCGATGATGATACTTTTCAAAACGCTTGTGCTCTCTAGAGCGGAGTACTGCTGCACAATGACAGCCCCTTTCAAAGCTGGAGAAATTGCTGACCTGGAGAGCGTGCAGAGATCCTTTACTGCTAGAATCCACTCAGTAAAGCATCTAAACTATTGGGACCGACTAAAGAGCCTAAAACTGTACTCCCTTGAGCGCAGGCGGGAGAGGTACATAATAATTTACATGTGGAAAATATTAGAGGGGCTGGTCCCAAACCTGCACAGAAATAACATCACATGTTATTCATCTCTCTCATTTATTATTATGAGATTTAAAATTTAAAATTTAAAATAAATTTATTAAATAAATTTAATTTAAAATATTTGATTTAAAATAAATTTATTATTTATTATTTATGGGATGTTATTCACATCTCACGGAGACAAAACTTGAAGATGTAATTTTAAATGAGGTCATATTCCCAAGGGGCTACTCAATTTGGAGACGGGACAGAAAAATTAGGAAAGGCGGTGGCGTTGCTGTGCTGGTAAAAGAACACCTAAAGGTGAAGGAAATAATGACTGCCAATCCACAAGAAGTTGACATAATAGCACTAGAGATCTGCTATGAGGATGATAAACTAATGAAGATAAATGCATATAGTCCACCGCCAAGCAGCACATGGTCAAAGGAGGAGCTAGATAGTAAACGTGAAGGTCTTATAACAATAATGAGAGAGATTATAGCGAGAGCGGATAACGATAGATCACGACTGTTGATAGTCGGTGACTTCAACTTGAAATCCATAGACTGGGAAGCATATGAAGCTAAAACAGAAGATTTTTGGACCTGTAAATTTGTAGACCTCATCCTGGAAACATTCTTGTATCAACATGTTAAACAAGCTACGAGGATGAGGGAAGGGGACGTTCCCTCCATGCTAGATTTGATATTTACCAGGAAGGAGGAAGAGATATTTGACATTCAGTACCTTCCTCCCTTGGGTAAAAGTGACCATGTCTTTTTGGGAATAAAGTATGCAATGCGTTATAAGCTGGAAGAAAATAAGGAGGTTGAAGCAGTTGAAAAACCAGACTTCAGGAGAGGACATTATGGTGACCTTAGAAATTTTTTTAGTGAGTATAATTGGACAGACTTGATGCTAGGCAAGGAAGTGAATGAGATGTATGGCAAGTTTTGTGAAATATATGATAAAGGCACAAAAAAATTTATACCAAAACAGAGATGCAGAACTAGGAAACAGGATTGGTTCAATAGAAATTGCGAGAGGGCTAGAGACCGAAAGACACAAAAATGGAATCAATACAGGAAGAGGCCGAACCCCCAAACATACCAGCGATACAAAGATGCGAGAAACAACTACACGGCAGTGAGGAGAGAGGCAGAAAGAAATTTTGAAAAAGGGATTGCGGACAAATGTAAAACAGAACCAGGTCTATTCTATAAATTCATAAACAACAAATTGCAGGTAAAGGATAATATTCAGAGGTTGAAAATGGGAAATAGATTCACGGAAGATGAAAAGGAAATGTGTGAAACACTAAACGAAAAGTTCCAAAGTGTGTTTGTACAAAATGAAATCTTTAGGGAACCAGATACAATAAGAATTCCAGAGAACAACATAGAACACATAGAGGTGTCTAGAGACGAAGTGGAAAAAATGCTCAAGGAGCTCGGTAAGAACAAAGCAGCTGGCCCAGATGGCGTTTCACCATGGGTTCTGAGAGAATGTGCATCTGAGCTCAGCATTCCACTTCACCTGATCTTTCAGGCATCCCTGTGTACAGGAATCGTAGCAGACGGGTGGAAACAGGCTAACATAGTTCCAATCTACAAAAGTGGCAGCAGGGAAGACCCCCTCAATTATAGACCTGTATCATTGACAAGTATAATAGTGAAAGTATTGGAAAAACTAATCAAAACTAAATGGGTAGAACACCTAGAGAGAAATGATATAATATCAGACAGACAGTATGGTTTTCGATCTGGAAGATCCTGTGTATCGAATTTACTCAGTTTCTATGATCGAGCCACAGAGATATTACAGGAAAGAGATGGTTGGGTTGACTGCATCTATCTGGACCTAAAAAAGGCTTTCGACAGAGTTCCACATAAGAGGTTGTTCTGGAAACTGGAAAATATTGGAGGGGTGACAGGTAAGCTTCTATCATGGATGAAAAATTTTCTGACTGATAGAAAAATGAGGGCAGTAATCAGAGGCAATGTATCAGAATGGAGAAATGTCACAAGTGGAGTACCACAGGGTTCAGTTCTTGCACCAGTGATGTTTATTGTGTACATAAATGATCTACCAGTTGGTATACAGAATTATATGAACATGTTTGCTGATGATGCTAAGATAATAGGAAGGATAAGAAATTTAGATGACTGTCATGCCCTTCAAGAAGACCTGGACAAAATAAGTATATGGAGCACCACTTGGCAAATGGAATTTAATGTTAATAAATGTCATGTTATGGAATGTGGAATAGGAGAACATAGACCCCACACAACCTATATATTATGTGAGAAATCTTTAAAGAATTCTGATAAAGAAAGAGATCTAGGAGTGGTTCTAGATAGAAAACTATCACCTGAGGACCACATAAAGAATATTGTGCAAGGAGCCTATGCTATGCTTTCTAACTTCAGAATTGCATTTAAATACATGGATAGCGATATACTAAAGAAATTGTTCATGACTTTTGTTATGCCAAAGCTAGAATATGCAGCTGTTGTGTGGTGCCCATATCTTAAGAAGCACATCAACAAACTGGAAAAGGTGCAAAGACATGCTACTAAGTGGCTCCCAGAACTGAAGGGCAAGAGCTACGAGGAGAGGTTAGAAGCATTAAATATGCCAAAACTAGAAGACAGAAGAAAAAGAGGTGATATGATCACTACATACAAAATAGTTACAGGAATTGATAAAATCGACAGGGAAGACTTCCTGAGACCTGGAATTTCAAGAACAAGAGGTCATAGATTTAAACTAGCTAAACACAGATGCCGAAGAAATATAAGAAAATTCACCTTCGCAAATAGAGTGGTAGACGGTTGGAACAAGTTAAGTGAGAAGGTGGTGGAGGCCAAGACCGTCAGTAGTTTCAAAGCGTTATATGACAAAGAGTGCTGGGAAGACGGGACACCACGAGCGTAGCTCTCATCCTGTAACTACACTTAGGTAATTACACTTAGGTAATTACATGAGACCAGAAGACATAGGAGGATGTGCAGAATACCCCCGTTGAAAAGCAGAGGTGCAACAGGTACTCTGAGAGAGAACTCAGAGGCCCGAGACTGTTTAACATGCTTCCACTACACATAAGGGGCATAACTGGCCGACCCCTCACAGTGTTCAAGAGAGAACTGGATAAGCACCTCCAAAGGATACCTGATCAACCAGGCTGTGACTCATACGTAGGCTGCGAGCAGCCGCGTCCAACAGCCTGGTTGATCAGTCCGGCAACCAGGAGGCCTGGTCAACGACCGGGCCATGGGGACGCTAAGCCCCGGAAGCACCTCAAGGTAACCTCAAGGTAAGGTAGCATAGATGAACAGTGTTAGCGGCTTCCATGGTAGTGTTGTTCATAGATATTTTCAAGAATACCTGAATCTCTTCCTGACTGATGGACACTCTTTGAGGCTAGCTGAATCTCTTCCAGTGTGGGACCTTACAAAGTGATCTTTTCAAGACTACCTTACAATGTGAGCTTTTCCTATAATCGTTTCAATACTACCTTATGCTTTACAAGCTTGGCTACATACCACCTACAAGTACTAAAGCCAAGGGTGCATGCGAGTGCGTTATTTGCAAGCACACAGAACGATGAAACAGGAAACGAAAATCTATCTGTAGCTGGTGCAAGGAGAGCAAAGTCGCGCTGTGTACCATGGACTACTTCGTTGACTATTCCGCACCTCCAAAGTACTGAGTGTGTAATACCGTGTGTTACTGTGTAAATAGTATGTGAAACTGTACATATTGTAATTTTAGTGAATTTTTACCACATAATATTGTGACAATAAACATTTATTGTGGACACATTACTGACACATGTATCACAGTTCCATGGAAAATTATGAACATTCTACTGTATACATATTGTAAAGGTCACAAATATGCATCATATACAATAAAGGAAACAAATAAAACCGCATTGGAAATGCATAGAAAAAATATTTGAAAATATATTTGTGGCAACACGCGGTGCTTGAATGGCCCGCGCGGCCATCATCTGGGTGCTTCACACACGGGCGACCAGGCCCTGATGACATCACAGCGCACCTTGTCCACGCCCTCACAGCCAAAGTAAGTGGAATTTGGTAATTATTTTTACATAGACATTTTCAGGGACGGTAATTTATCATTTTACAAAGAAAAATTATGTTTTGGGGAACATTTGATGTCATGCACACTGGAGGAATTTCACAATAAACACAGTGCATCACACTGGTTACATGGGGGACACTCGTTTTGTATGACGTCCGTTTCACATGACGAACATGGAACGGATTAAATTCGTTACTCGAGGTACCACTGTACTCTTGTATATATATATAAGTAAAGTAAAGTGAATATTGCCTCAAAAGGATTTTCATTGATACATCATGCCAGTATGATTTCATTGTGCATTATTATTATTATTTAAATGACTCAATTTAATTTTCTATTTTCTATGGTCATTGATGTATTGGGGTGCCATTAATGGTATTTGTTGTTCATATATAAAACATATTGTACTAATGTACTGTGCAGATATATGTTCATTACTGTCTTTATGCACCATTCACTCTACAGTATTTACTTGCATCATAACTTATATGAGTAAGTCTCATAATTGCACTTCACTGTAATATTACAAGCTAATACTGTTTATTCATAAATATCACTTATTTGCTGTCTTTGGGGTTTCTTGAGAGTGGCAGTCTTGGAAACTGCCAGTGATTCACAGCACAACACCACACTCCATACATATGGCAATTCTTGCCAATTTGCATTTCTATTTTCTGCATGGTTACCACAATGAAAGGAAGAGGTGGAAGAACTGCCAAACCAAATCATACTGTGGTGGCAAAGAAAGCTGCAAAAGATGTAAATATGAATCCATGAGACCCACTATCAGACTCCCATACATGTGACTATACACTAGACCTAGAAAGTCCACATACAAAGATTGGTGGAGAGTCTCGAACCATTTATGAAGTTCGTGTTGCCAATCCTGTAGGAGAGTAGTAGTTTTGGAACAGGAAGGGGGGTTGGGATAATATTTGAGAAAAGCCAATAACCAATGCTGAGTAAGCAACATGGGAGCCAACAGAAATTCTGGCTTATGAAAAGGTGTTTGAGGTCCTGTTAAGAAAGCCAAGACCCAGCTGGAACAGGACTGACTGAGGGAGTGAAAGGGAAGTCATCCCAATATCCCATACTAGGCCTAGCCAAGTCAGAACATGTAAAGGCACCAATGAGGATTTCTGCTAGTTGACTAAAATTGGAAGCAAGCCAACTAAGGAAGGAACTAGATCCCTGGCAAGCAGACAATTTGAATGACTTCGAGACCAAACCAGCTAGTCATTATGGCAGGCCAGAATGCAGATTCCTAGAAGACAAAGACAATAAAAAAATATGTTAATCAATCTGGTGATGATCCTGGGAGTCAGCACTACACCGTCGCCAGGACATATCACAAAAGGATGGGAGGGGAAAATCCCAGCCAACTACCAAACCCAAGTTGAATGCTGACATTGAGCCCTACCTATGGTGCTGCCTGGTGTTTGAGGTTTGGCCCGTGTCTAACACAGGCCAAGTTACACACCCCAGGATGGCTAACACCCTTGGATCCCTACCCCAGCCATGCCCACAAGAAGGGTGGACACTGAACTGCCTCAAAGATGGGACCAAAGCTACTAGCCAATAAACCTGGCTGAGCAGCTGAAAGAATGCACCCATGGTCAGTTAAAACCAGTGAAACAACTATTTCATGGAAAAGGAGAGAAGAAAATAGGGTAGAGAACAGGAAGGAGATCCATTAAGCAGATTACTAGAGAGAATCTAACACTGAACAAAAATTGGACACCTAACTGCATAGAAATAGACAACCACATCTTTCAAGGACAGCACAAACAACGGGTAAAACGGCATCCTCAGTCACAGTATGAGAACACAGCATAAGTGGAAAGACTGTAAATGGGACAGAGATAATTTTGGAACTGTTTGGAGAAAATCTCTTGCACTAGAAAAGAGCAGAAGATCTCTGCTAAACTACCACCACCAGTGTCTCAGATTGTAACTGGCAGCTGGTCAGGACTTGGAATGACCTGAGGGTCACCCATAGTAGCAATCAGTTGTTGTATTTGCCTCAGGGTTCATTTCTTTCTTTCAAGTAATTGCTCGTTTTGTTTTGCCTAACTTTTAGATTTGATTCATCTCAGTTTCGGGTAGATCTGTGATGCCCAAGCTGCCCCTCACCTCATCGAGAGTGCTAAATTTTGGTCCTGGCTCAATGGAGGTCAGCATGGGTCTCTGAGGTCTGGTGTGATTCTGAAGGCTTGACTATGCCTGTGCCTAAGTTGCTGGGAGACACTGAGGGGCCCACTTAACAAGGGCACTTCATTATATTATAAGCTTGATTTATGCTTTACCATTTTACACCTGTATTCTTTCACATGTTGCACTAGTGTGTTTAAATGTCCATTTCCTTTTCAGGTTTAATCAGCAGCATCAAGGTCTTCGTTTTGGAGCATTTGTATTTGGGCCAGTGGTAATGCGAATGTATTATTACCTAAACCAACCTGATGCAGCTTTGGCGGTAGGTGTTAAATGATGAAGATTCATTTGTATGTTAGCAAGTTAACACTTTAGCTGTAGCAGTTGTTGATTGTACCAAGATTCATGATATTTTCCTTACTCTTTAGATACATAGTGTATACAGTTTTTATGCATTGAAACAGTCTGGAGAATTGAGCTTTGTGCTATGAGTTGAAAGACAATCCTTATTGTAAAGGTAAAATAAGTGTTGATCACTAATTAATTGGTTAAACTGATAACATGTTTCATCATGTTTTAGATGTTAGTGAGTATTAGATGGCTGTAGTTCAAGGTGCAACTCATTCTTAAAACAGCTCAAATTTATTCAGTGTGGTAGTCATTTTCCTTTTTTCATGTGAAGTGTAGTTCTCATGACACAAGTTAAACAACTACATTCAAGCTTCTCAAAAATAGCTTGTCTTACTTTCAAGTAATCAAAATGTATTCTTCAGAATGATTAACACTTCAGACATGTAATTATGCAGCTTGAAATGAGGCTATGATCAAAGGCACCTCTCTACATGTGTGCAAAAAAAATAACGGCATTGAATGTAATGAAACGCCTCTCTCTGGTAAAGCCAAGATGGCTTCATACTACTGAGTCACATCAGTTGCAGGAGTCCTATTTGGTCTACTGGAGAGCAGAGCCAGAACCTAGCACCCTCAATGGCAAAGAGAAAATCATTATAATAATTATAATATATCATTATTATAATCAGGATTATAATAAACTGGATTATTATAATCAGCCTCACCATGAAAGCATTCAGAAAGTCAGCAAAGCACGACAGACAATCGCAAGATTCATAGAAAACAAAGCATCAGTTTTTAGTCAAAATACTCAACAAACAATTCAAAACAATCTGTTCACTCGAAACTAGCTCAGACTCATTAGTACCAATGACCACCACTTGGCAGCCTAAAGCCATTGACCTACAGCTAACTCCCAGGTAGTTCAGAGCTGATGCATGATGAACCAATGAATCTAATAGGGAGTGAGGGAGTCAAGGAGCCACTGAGGCTCAACCAGAAAGAGGTAATTCATTACATTCAACACGTGTTTTCTGGGCAAGTCCCTTGGTGGTGTAACCCTAAAGCTAACTAACTACAGAAAAGTAGTAAACATGGAACTTACCAGGCATGAGGAGAGAGGCATGTTCTAGATTGAAGAATAGATGGTGGGTCGGGACCGACTGGGACCAAGAACATTAACCACTGTGTTGTGCCGGCTTTAACCCTTAGACTGCGCAATACATATATAGATGATTTGAGTAACATTACTGATACCGCGCAATACATTAATAGCTGTTTTAGTGTCTAGCGATTTAATTTAAACGCCCCGCGAGGTATAGGGGCAGCTATAGTGCAGCCACAACCGATAGTTGGCAGATGCTGCTTAGAAAAAAAATCGTGGCAACATTCCTGGGTGTGAGAGCCTCAGTACTGAGCGAGCCACCAAGGCTGACGCACGCAGCATGAGCTCACAGCACCGCTGTTCAGCTTGTGACCACAGCATCGCCTAAAAAATGTCAAAATATATATGTACATGCTTTTATTTAGCGATGATAGTATTACAGAAGACCCTTGACTGATAAAACTGACCAAGATTCTGATAATAGCAGGATTGTGGTGATATTTAGCACTGTGCTCTATGGTGGGAAGAGTAATGCTGAGGGAGGAAGGGTGGTGGTGTCGTCTTCTGACTGTGCGTGGCCATCTTTTATTGACTGGACTCACCATACCAGCTTAGTGGTTTGCTGTGGTGAACACAAATGTAGATACTTATATATAATGTGTGTATAGTGTAATAACAGCAATAGGAGTATGTTGAGGTGAGGGAGGTGCGTCGTCTGCACAACTTATGTTGTTTACTGGTGGCCTCTATGGTCTTTGGGCACCATATCAGCTTATTTGTACAGGTATGGTGAATAAAACAGGTAGATACTTACATATAATGTGTATATATATAGTGTAATAACACCACAAACAGTATAGTTGGAGGAGAAATATTAGTGCGTCTGGCCTTGAACCAGTGACGGCAACAGCCACAAGCTGACTGTGTGTCTCTTATTGCTTGAATTCGCCATACAAGCTTAGATGTACAGTTATGGTGAACAAAACATGTAGATACTTATATTTAACATCTGTGTATAGTGAATGAAAGCAAAAACAGTATAGTCGGAAGAGTATGTTGGTGAGTGAGGAGGTGAGTGAGGGAGTAATGGCGAGCGGCTGACTGGCTGGTGAGTGCAGGCCACTCTTCATTGCGTTTTGACTCACAATAACAACTTAGTGGTTCGTTATGGTGAACAGAACATGCAGATACGTATATATAACCTATGTATATAGTGTAATAACAGCAAAACTATTTATTTATTGTTTTATGAACATAATTGAATCACTAATATGAACACAATAATTTTGAGTACAGTGATGGTTCACACATTTTATTATATAAATATATCACAATACACACTATTGAATAATATTACTGCAAAAAAAAAACAAAGAAAAAATCAATCAGACCTTGAAATAATTAGGTGATAATATCTTTGTGGGAACCCCCGCCTGACAGCTCGAGCAGAGCAGACCTCGTCTGGCGACTGCTCTGTCAATGCCTCTTTTCTGGGGGGAGACCCCCTACAACTCCCCGGAGCTTACTAAGCTGATATGCTAATGTCAGACTTTGGCATCAGTCATGTGTATGGAGTTCTTAAGGGCCTACCGGAGACCACGAGCCAGAACCTGTCCCCCTCTAGAGAGGCAAGGGGAGCAATGGCCTATAGAAACCCCCGTGTGATTGGAAGCATTCTATGTCTTCCATCGACTGGGTTAGGCACCCAGTCTCGGGCAACCTCGGGGAATGCCCCAGCCAGTGTGGCAACGGAGGCATTAGAGTCTCCTTCCCCTGCCGAAGCCTCTGGGTCTGGCCAGTGGGCCTCATTCTATCCGGCTTCTACGGCTGCGCTGGCCTTGTAATTACCTAAGTGTAGTTACAAGATGAGAGCTACGCTGGTGGTGTCCAGTGCCCCACCAGACAGTGACTGCCGTCACTGTCTGGTGGGGTCGGTGCTTGGGAGGAGGACTTGGCCCAGGGTCCTGCGGAGGAGGACCCTGGGGTTGGGGAGGGGCTGACTTGGTGACCTTGGGCCCAGCTGGACCCCGCCTGGGTTTTTCTGCCCTCTGAGCAGGGCTTACTGTTCTCTAAGCAGGGCTTACTGTTACAAGGAGTGGGGTTTTCTTTTCACCCCTCTGCGTATGAGTTGGACTTGGTGTCTGCCCCTCCCGTGGTTCGGTTCTGTGTTTCCCCCGAGTGCTTTGGTTCCGTCTTTTCGGAGGTTTACGGCTTATCGCATCCAACCTGCTGCGGTGCGGGCGGCCCTTGTGGCAAACCTCCTGCATGAACCAGATTATGCCTCGGCACTGGATCCCTTGGTTTTCAGGTTTGGGACTTCGTTCCCTTTCTCGCTCTGTTACGAGATTCCGGAGTCGTCCTGGCTGGCAGACTGTCCTGTCTTTGCCTTGGATGCTTGGCACTCCTTCTGCCGTTCCCGCACGCTTGAGTGGTTCAAGGCTTCGACGGTGCTTCAGGTTTTCCTGGGGGGCGACCTTGAGCACCTCAATGAGTGCTTGTTTGCTCCTGCCCTTCCCCGGGATGTTGGTGTCATTCAGCTCCATGTGCAGGTTCCTTCCCTTTCGGCGGTGCAGGTGGCGGAGGACTTGCGCGCTCGGGGCCTTTTGGTTGTGGCCTTGCACTTCTTTTCCCTCCTGGAGCTGTCTTTTGAATGGCTCACGGAGATGTGGGGGCGCTTGGGTCTGTTCCTGGGTCTGGCGCCTTGGCCTCGGCAGCTTGCTTGTGGGCTGCCTTGCTGAAGCTTTTAGCGCCGATCTTGCAGGATGCGTTTGCTCTGTTTTATGCTTCCCAGCTCGCGTGTTGGCAGACGGTGCTTGCCTCCTCTGTGGAATCTGCTTGGGCTTTGGCTCTTAGGATGTCTTCCTCTTTTGTCCTGTCTTGTTTGAGGCTTTCGCCGTTGCGCAGTCAGTATCCACTCAATTTAACGGCCTATATGGGGTTGTACCCTGGTCGTTATTTCCGGAGCTCCGTTATTACCGAAGTTAAGTCGGGTCGGGTAATTTTTCAAGTAACATTCAGGTAGGATATATTTTATACTGTATAACTAAAATGAAATAAAGTTCATTGTGTAATTGCGTTCCAATTTAGTGCCACATCGATGATTAAGCCAGCTGGTGGCTGCTGCATGGATGATGTGTGAACATGGTCTGATCAAGTCCAGATGGGTGGGAAAAAATTGATTCATTCCTTTGTATTGCAAAATATTTCATGTATCAATCAGTGATTGTTAATATTTTCTCAATAAAATTTTAGAGATGTGTTTTGTTTTACCCTGAACAGTGCAGGTAATGTATTTTCACAGGCTGTGGCAGCCAGGCCATACAATGGCGATCGAGCCTTGTCACTATGTAACTGAGAGCTAGCCAATATGAAATATTTTGAGCTCACCTTTTCTCTGCTAACGGTAGAATATACATTTGCAGAGACTAATATGTAGCTTCTGTTGAAAAAACAATTAATATGTTGTAATACTATAATAAAATTGGTAAACTGACCTACTTTTAATGAAGCTGAAGATTACGTCATCCTCTGCAGCGCTTGTTTTATATTGTTTATATTGTATACAGGGTACATACAGTATGTACACTTATTTTCAAGCATTCACTTCACACAACAGTTAGGCTTACTACTAATTCACATGAGTTCTAATTCTACTTCACTAGTGAAAATTATTTCTACTGTTTATTTACACTGTACAGTATCTTTTTGTCAAGGCTTAATTAATCATTAACACTTACAATACTGTACTCTATCAACACTTTTTACACTAATTTATATGCCTTTCAATCATATTTTATATCGTTAGTGGATGACTTGTTACGACTTGTCGATGGGAATTCAGCATCGGCGGGTGCAACATGGCTTGTAGAGCATTTGTTGTCGGCGGATGCTCCACGACTTGTCGATGGGAATTCAGCATCGGCGAGTGCAGCATGGCTTGTAGAGCATTCGTTGCGGCGGATGCTCCACGACTTGTCGATGGGAATTTAGTATCGGCGGGTGCAGCATGGCTTGTAGAGCATTCGTTGCGGCGGATGCTCCACGACTTGTCGATGGGAATTTAGTATCGGCGGGTGCAGCATGGCTTGTAGAGCATTCGTTGCCGGCGGAGGCTGCGTGACTTGTTGATGGGAATTGTGCATCGGCGGGTGCAGGATGGCTTGTCGACAAAGATTTTTCACGAACTGTTGAAATCATGAATTTATATATTTTTTATCTGAATCTGATTTTCTCTGGCTAACGTTCTGAGACATTGCTTAAAGGCTGTAAAGTGTACATAAAAATATCCAACAACCTCATGTTTACTTTTTCTTGAATATTCAATGAGTTCCTCAATTTGTTCCAATCTTTTCTGATATCCAACACCTCTAGGCAGAGCCTCACCAACATCGTCTGAGTCATCATTAGAGTCATCATCAGAGTCATCAGAATCATTTCCGAGAACACTTTGCGCAATCTGTTCTTCAGTTAACAATTCATAACCAGGATCGTAATCATTTTCTAACCATTTATTGATATCATTCACTTGTACACCCTGACCAGCTTGGAGCAACATTATACGGATTGTTTCTTCAAACCCTTCAAAATCACTGGCTTCTTTTTCAAAACCTTCGAATTCACTATCAGATACTACTGAGTCACATCTAGGCCTCTCTGTTAACAGTTTCTTCCATGAATTTGTTAGTGTGGTTTCATTCACTTTATTCCAAAGCCTAGCCCAATGAAATATTGCTTCCCTGATTGTGTACTTTTTTAGATTTTTTGTGTTCTTTGAGCCCTTGTATCCTTTCCTGTCAATTCATCTTCCTCGCTAGGTAAACAACTAAAACATATTCAAGTATTGCTGTTTGGTACATACGTTTAGCAGCAAGGATGACACCTTGGTCCATGGGCTGGATCAAGGATGTTGTGTTTGGTGGAAGTGCCATGCATTTTATTCTGCCATCCCTTGAAATCTTGGTCCTGGCTCCGGTTTTTCTTTGTTCCTTTTCCGAAACGGGTGTGTTTGCTTTCCTGCAGTTCACGTCCTGCGTAGTTCTTTTCTTGGATGCCTGAGGGATGCGTGCGTCTTTCTTCCCTGCTGGAGTTGGTTACGTTGCTCCTTTGAGGTTGCGTTTTTTTTGCTGTTCTCTGCGTATCTTGGCCTTTAGGGTCATGGACGTGTTTTGGTTGTTCACGTTCCCTTCTTCTCTCGTTCCTGTTTGGGGGTTTGGGTCTGCAGGGTCTTTGTTTCGTCTGTGGTCTTGGTTTTTTAGGTTAGGGCGCGTGGCATCCGCCTCCTGGAGTCTTCCCTATTTTCCTTATCTGTGGTGAGGTAGCTCCTGGGAGCTGACGGGGCTCCCAACAGAAAACCAGTGTTGAATGTAATGAAATGCCATTTTCTGGGTGAGTCCCGGAGGCTCCCCGGCATCCCTCCCTCCCTCCGGTCGGCGGCGTTTTCTGGGGGGAGCCCCGTCGGCTCCCCGGAGCTATCCCAGGCTGATATGCTAATGTCAGACTTTGGCATCAGTCATGTGTATGGAGTTCTTAGGCCTACCGGGGACCACGGCCAGAACCGGGCCCCCTCAGAGAGGCAAGGGGAGCAATGGCCTATAGAAGCCCCCGTGTAGTTGGAAGCATTCTATGTCTGCCATTGACCGGAACAGGCACCCAGAAAGGTAAGCGCCCCAAAACAAACCCCTATTCTGGTTAAAATTGCTACCTAAAACCGAACTAGTGGATAGAACTCCCCAACCGAAAACAAGCAAACTAGTGTGACGTCACACACTGCCGCGCCGCTGTCTGCGCAGCTCCCCCCTCCCCGGGAGGGGGAAGGGGGAGCCCCAGACCCCCCGCGCCGGCTACCCACACCTTAGTTCTTGAGGCTGATGCTATAGGCGATGGTCGTGTGCTCTGGCTCCGGTGTCGCTACTGCACTGTGCTTTGCGTGTGGTGTTAGTTTTGTGGGTGCGAGAGCCAGGAGTTATCTTCAGTACTCGGGCTGTATGCGCCTAGGGCTGCCTTCCCTAGGTGCCCTGTAAGTACTGCCCTTGGGGCTTGGGGCCACCTTCCACAGGCTCCTCGGGGTCTGCCTCTGCTGGTCCGTTTTACCTTTCGGTTTTTCGGCCGCCTGTTGGGCTCTTGGGTGTTCTGTTCTCCCTTGTTACCGGCAGGTAAGAGGCAGTTTGCACTGGTAGGGGCGCAGGGTGCTGCTCAGCTTGTATTTCCCGACATCGCGGCCGGCTCTGTTCCTTGGGGTTCGCTGTCCTCTTGCGGGGTTTTGTTTTTCTTTTTGTTTTTGCCTGGTGGGGGGTTCTGTCATTTTATTCAGTTTGTTTTTGCCCTTCCACTGTTCTCCTCGATGGCGCCCCCTGCTAGGTCCCCGTGAGTGTACACGTCCCTGGGGTTTAGCTTTAGAAGTTTGCTTGGTAGTTTTGGGCGCCGGTTTGCAGCACCCTGCCTGGGACTACCTGAGCGCGAGTCCTCTTAAAGTAAACGCTCAGGACCCTGGGAATCCCCTAGGGGGCGCGTGGGTCCGATGGATGTGACCCCGGAGTCCCCACTCGTTGTGTGCGAGTTTGAGGGTTGCTCGGTCCCCTTGTCTCAGGGTGACCCTCATTGTTTTTGCCTCTGCCACACTGCCTGTTGGGTCGGTGATACTTTCGACCCTGAGTCCTGTGAGTGTTGCTGCTTGCTTGTGACTCAATTTACCCAATCCTCTGATGATTCTATTCGGGTACGGGCGGCACGTGCGTTGCAGTCTAGGTTTCGTCTGTTGCAACGCGCTCGGTTGGTTGCTTCCCCGGATGCCCCGGGGCTGCCCCGCTTTGCTTTTCGAGACCCGGACTTGGGGGTGGGGCTCGCTTCGATCCTGGTTCAGTCCGCACCTCCTCGTCCTTCCCCTTCTGTTCGTTCTGGTCCCCCGCCCCTGCTTCCGGCCCCGAAGCGTCTGAGGGTTTCGGGGTCGGAGCAGGGGTTACTTGATCTCGAGACTCGGGCAGCTTCGGGGGTTGCCCCTTCCGGGGGGGCGGCAGAGGCATTCGAGTCTTGTCTCCCGGCCGAAGCTTCAGGGTCTGACCAGTGGGCCCACCTTCCTCCAGCTTTTCCGGCTGCTCCGTCCTTGTCTTGTGGGGTCGGGGCTTGGGGAGAGGACTCAGCCTCGGGTCCTGTGGTGACGGACCTCGAGGCTGGGGAGGGGCTGACTTGGGGGCCTTGGGCCCCGCTGGACCCCGCCTGGGTTTTTCTTCCCACTGAGCGGGGCTTATTGTTACAAGGAGTGGGGTTTTCTTTTCCCCCCCTCTGCGTACGAGTTGGATTTGGTGTCGGCCCCTCCCCGGGTTCGGTTCCGTGTTCCCCCGGGTACGTCGGTTCCGTCCTTCCGGAGGTTTTCGGCTTATCGCATCCAACCTGGTGTGGTGCGAGCGACCTTTGCAGCTTACCTCCTGCGTGACCCGGATTATGCCTCGGAAATGGATCCGTCCACGTTCAGGTTTGGGACTTCGTTCCCTTTCTGGCTCCGTTACGAGGTTCCGGAGTCGTCCTGGCTAGCAGACTGCCCCTTGTTTGGTCTGGATTCCTGGCATTCCTTCTGTCGTTCCCGCACGCTGGAGTGGCGGGAAGCTTCCACGGTGCTTCAGGTTTTCCTGGGGGGTGAACTTGAGTACCTGAATGAGTGCTTGTTTGCCCCTGCCCTTCCCCGCGATGTGGGCGTTCTTCAGCTCCATGTGCAGGTTCCCTCCCTTTCGGCGGCGCTCGTTGCGGAGGACTTGCGCGCCCGGGGCCTTTTGTGTTCGGCTTTGCGGTTCTTTTCCCTCCTGGAGCTGTCTTCGGATTGGCTCGTGGAGGATGTGGGGACGCTTGGGTCCGTCCCGGGGTCCGGCACCTTGTCCTCGGCTGCGCGTTCGTCGGCTGCCTTGTTGAAGCTGTTCACGCCGATTTTGCGGGATGCGGTTTCCCTGTTCTATGCTTCCCGTCTCGCGTGTCGGCAGGCGGTGCTGGGTTCCTCCGTGGAATCTGCTTGGGCTCTGGCTCTTAGGCGTTCTTCACCTTTTTGTCCTCTCCTGTTTGGGGAGTCGGCCGTGGCGCAGTTTATTCAGGCTGCGTCGGCGGCTTGTCGTCCGATGTCGGACTTGTTGGTTTTCCGGGGGTCCCGGGGTGGGTCTTCCCGGAAAGGTCGTGCCAGGGCTCGGGGTTCCTCTCGTCGTGGTAGGCCTCTGGTGTCAGGTTTGGGGTTGGCTCCTCCTGCGGACCCTCCCTCGTCTGGTCGGCGCGGTGTTCGCGCTGTGCGGGGTTCTGGGTCTCGTAAGGGTCGCCGGCCCTTTCGCGGTTTGCCCCCTTGACGGGGCGATGGGGGGGCGGCTTGCGCTGTTCGCCCGCGCCTGGTCCCACGATTCGTGGGCCTTTCGGGTCGTGTCTCGCGGCCTGCGGTGGCGTTGGGTGGCCCCTCCCCCCTTTGGGGGGTCGGGGCTGGCAGGGCAGGCTTCTTCCCCTGCGCTCTGTCGAGTCGTCTTGGAGTGGGTACGCTTGGGCGTCGTCGAAACGACGTCGTCCCTCAGATGGGTTTCCCGTCTGTTTCCGGTTCCGAAACGGGACTGCGCGGACCTGCGGTTCATTCTGGACTTGTCCTGTCTGAACCCCTGGGTTCATTGCCCCTCCTTTCGGATGACTACGCTGTCTCAGGTTCAGCTCCTCTTGGAGCCGGGAGCTTGGATGGTGTCCCTGGACCTCCGGGACGCTTATTGGCATGTCCCGATTCATCCGCGGTTCAGGGACTGGCTCGGTTTTGTAGTGGGGCGTCTGAGTTACCGTTTTCGTTGTCTCCCGTTCGGGTTGAACCTGGCACCTCGCGTGTTCACACGCCTTACACGGGTTGTGGTGGCTCGTTGCGTCTCCTAGGTGTTCGGGTGTTGGCCTACCTCGACGACTGGCTGGTTTGGGCTCCCAGCCAGTCAGCTTGCTTGCTAGCCAGGGATTTGGTTCTTTCCCAGCTCGCCGGGTTCGGGTTCTTGGTGAACTGGAGGAAGTCCCATCTGGTTCCCTCTCAGGTTCGGACTTGGCTGGGTCTCGTGTGGGACTCTCGAACCGCCTCCTTGTCTCTCCCTCCGGAGTCTCTCCTGCGGCTGCGGTCCCGCCTTCGTCTGTTTCTGGAGGGCCCTCGGGTCACCCGGCGGTTGCTCGAGGGGCTGTGCGGGAGCCTGAACTTCGCGATGGTGGTCTACCCGCCGGGTCGGGTTTGGCTTCGACGGCTGTTCTGGTTCCTTCGGGGTTCCCCCTTCCGCCTCTCTCGCGATCGCAGAGTTCGACCCCCGGGGGACTTGCGTCGGTTGCTGCGTCACCGGCTTCCTCTTCGGGTTTTTCGGGGTTCAGTGCCTTGGCGCCTACCCGAGCCCTCGCTCGTTGTGTACACGGATGCGTCGTCTCTCGGCTGGGTTTTGTGACCAGTGCTCACCAGGCCGGCCAGGGGCGTTGGGATCCGTCCTTCCGTCGAGCTCACAGTACGGTGCGGGAGTTCGCGGCGGTGTGGTTTGCTCTGGGGAGGATTCGGGTGGCCCGCGGATCGACGATTCGGCTCCATTCGGACTGCTCTCCGGTGGTTCATTGCCTGAACCGCGGGGGTTCGATGCGGTCCTTGTCTCTTTGGGGTTGGTCGCTTTGGGTGACTCGTCTGCTGAGTTCTCGGGGTTTGGCTCTCCTGGCGGTTCACGTACGGGGCGTGTCCAACGTCTTGGCCGACGCCCTGTCTCGCTTCGTTCCCCTCTCCACGGAGTGGACGGTCGACGACGAGTCCTTCCGTTGGCTTTGCCAGACGTTCGGGCGCCTCGAAGTGGACTTCTTCGCGTCGGTGTGGTCACGGCGTCTTCCCGTTTATGCGGCGCCCTTCCCCGATTGCGAGGCTGTCGGGGTCGATGCCTTTCGGCTAGACTGGTCGAGGTGGGGGTTCCTGTACCTCTTTCCCCCGGTTCGGCTGTTGCTCCAGGTCCTGACTCGCTTAGAGACTTACCGGGGGAGAGTTGTCCTTCTGGCCCCTTGGTGGCCGGCCCAGCCTTGGTTTCAGGCGCTGGTTGCTCGGTGTCCGAACCCGAGGGTTTTCCCGCGGCTCCGCCTCTTCCAGCAGATCGGGCCGGTACGTCACGTAGCTGGTTCGATCTTCTCCTCGAGTCTTCGCGTATGGTTTTTTTGACTCGAGTCTATCATCATCTCTGGTGATCAGGTGGCCTCCTTGTTGGTGTCCCACCTGAGGGCTTCTTCTCGGCGGCAGTATGAAGTTTCCTGGCGGTCCTTCCGTTTCTTTTTGCGTCTTCGTCGTGTTAGCTCCTTGTCTGTTCGGGTGGTCTTGTCCTTCCTCTCGTGGTTGTTTCAGGACTGTCATCTTATGCCTAACACTGTCGCTTCGTATCGTGCGGCGCTGGCGGAGCCGCTTCAGCTTGCTTTCGGTATCGGTGTTACGTCTGCGCCGTTTCGCAAGCTGTCTCGTGCATTGTTTCACCTCCGGCCTGCTCATGCGTCGCCTGAGCCGTCCTGGTCTTTGGACAGAGTGCTCGCTTTCCTTTCATCTCCTCGTTTCGTTGTGGCCCCTTCGGTCCAGGATTGTTTTTCCAAGGCACTTTTCTTGTTGGCTTTGGCCTCTGGGGGTCGGGTAGGGGAGCTTCATGCTCTCCTCCGGCGCAGGGGTTTCTGCTCTTTTGGTCGTGGTGATAGTGTTGTTCGTTTGCAGCCGTCTCCTTCTTTTCTGGCGAAGAATGAGACTGCTGCGTTCCGGAGGGGTCCATGGGTGGTTGATGCTTGGTTGGTCAGGCCGGGGGTGCATCATGTTTTGTGTCCGGTTGCGGCGCTTCGCCGTTATTTGCGCGCCACAGCTTCTGTGTCCGGGGACGCGCTGTGGGTTGATCCGGTTTCCCTTCTTCCCTGTTCGCGGGTTCGGGTCTCTCAGGTCGTCCGCAGGGTTATTAGGTCCAGCCAGCCTGCGGTCTATCCCCGTGCCCATGACGTTCGTAAGTTCGCGGCTCTTGCTGCCGTCTTTGGGAATATGTCTTGGTCTGATATTCGGGCGCGGGGATTTTGGCGGTCGACCAGGGTCCTGGCTGCGCGTTACCTTGTGAATGTCCCTGGGCCTCGTCGGGCCTGTGTTGCTTTGGGTCGGCGGTTGCAGCCAGTTGTCTCGGCTTCGAGTTGAGGGGTGTGCGACGACCGCCTCCCGGGTAAGTCCCTCTTTTTCTGTCTGTGGGTAGTTAGCTCCGGGGAGCCGACGGGGCTCCCCCCAGAAAACCAGCGTTGAATGTAATGAAACGCCATTTTCTGGGTGAGTCCCGGAGGCTTCCCGGCATCCCTCCCTCCCTCCGGTCGGCGGTTTTTCGCGTTTTTGACATCCAGCCTCAAGAACTGAGGTGTGGGTAGCCGGCGCGGGGGGTCTGGGGCTCCCCCTTCCCCCTCCCGGGGAGGGGGGAGCTGCGCAGACAGCGGCGCGGCAGTGTGTGACGTCACACTAGTTTGCTTGTTTTCGGTTGGGGAGTTCTATCCACTAGTTCGGTTTTAGGTAGCAATTTTAACCAGAATAGGGGTTTGTTTTGGGGCGCTTACCTTTCTGGGTGCCTGTTCCGGTCGATGGCAGACATAGAATGCTTCCAACTACACGGGGGCTTCTATAGGCCATTGCTCCCCTTGCCTCTCTGAGGGGGCCCGGTTCTGGCCGTGGTCCCCGGTAGGCCTAAGAACTCCATACACATGACTGATGCCAAAGTCTGACATTAGCATATCAGCCTGGGATAGCTCCGGGGAGCCTCCGGGACTCACCCAGAAAATGGCGTTTCATTACATTCAACGCTGGTTTTTTGCGTATTTTGACATCCAGCCTAAGATCTGCCAGTTGGATCGCTGGTACGAAGGGTCTGGGGCTCCCCCTTCCCCCTCCCCGGGAAGGGGTGATTGCGCAGACGGTGGCGCAGCGACGTGATAACGTCATGCTAGTTTGATAATTTTGTTTGGGGAGTTCTGTTCACTCGTTCGGCTTTCGGTAGTAATATTTTCACCAGAATAGGGGTTTGTTTTGGGGCGCCTACTTTTCTGGGTGCCTTTCCTGGTCGATGGCAGACATAGAATGCTCCCAACGACAAAGGGGTTTCTATAGGCCATTGCTCCTCGTGCCTCTCTGAGGGGGCCAGGTTCTGGCTCGTGGTCCCCAGTAGGCAAGAACTCCTAGCACTTTGACTGATGCCAGAAAGTTACACATATCCATTCAGCCTGGATAGCTCTGGGGAGCCTCCGAGATTGACCCAGAAAATGGCGTTTCATTACATTCAATGCTGGTTTTTTATGATCGTATATGATGCATAATTGTGTCCTTTACATTACCTATATAGTAGAACGTTCATAATGTTCCATGGAACTATGATACATGTGTCAGTAATGTGTCCACAATAAATGTTTATTGTTGCAATATTACTTGTTCAAAATTCATTAAAATTATAATATGTATAGTTTCACACACACTTTCTGGGGGATCCCCTTTGGTTCCCCGGAGGTATCTGGGGCTGATATGAATGTATTAAACCCTGGCATCAGTCAAAGTGAATGGAGTTCTTAGGCCTACTGGGGATCACGAGCCAGAACCTGGGCCCCCCCTTCCCCCTCAGAGAGGCACGAGAAACAAATGTTCTATAGAAACTCCTGTGTGGCCCTGGAAAACCCCACTGGGGCTCAGTGGTCCGATAAATACATTCTTCTGGGTACCATCTCTCTTTGTGCGAGTTTGAAGGTTGCTCTGTCCCCTTGTCTAAGGGGTGACGATCACCTGTTTTGCCTCCTGCATGCTGCCTGTTGGGTTGGTGACATCTTCTACCCCTGAGTCCTGCGAGTGGTGTTGCTTGCTTGCTTGTTCTCTAGATCACCCAGTCCACTGATATTGATCTTCGAGTGCTGGCAGCTTCGGCGTTGCATGCATGTTATAAGTTGCTGCAGCGTGCTAGACTGGTTGCTCACCCGGATGCCCCGAGACTGTTCCGTTTTGGTTATAAGGACCAGGACTTGAGTGTGTGTTAGTAGCTTTGTCTGTGGTTTCGTCCGTGCCCTAGGTCCTTTCCATGTTGTTGTTTGTAAGTATTCTTCTGTTTCGAATAGGGTTGTCTTGTCCTTCCTGTCTTGGATGTTTCAGGACTGTCAAGCCGAATACTGTCGCCTCATATTGTGCAACGCTGGCAGAGCCCCTGCAGCTTGCGTTCGGGGTGGAAGTTACTTCTGTTCCATTCCGCAAGCTGTCTTGTGTGTCGTTTCACCTCCGGCCTGCTCATGCGCTGCCTGAGCCGTTCTGGTGTTTAGACCGTTGTTGTCTTTTCTCTCTCCTCCTTGGTTTGTTGTGGCCCCTTCGGTTCAAGATTGTTTTGTGAAGGCTCTTTTTTCCTGTTGGCATTGGCCTCTGGGGGTTGTGTTGGGGAGCTTCATGCTCTCCTCTGGTGCAAGGGTTTCTGATCTTTTGGTCCTGTTAGTAGGCATGCTTGTTTGCATCCATCTCCTCCTTTTCTGGCAAAGAATGAGACTGTTGCTTTCCAGAGGGGTCCTTGGGTTGTAGATGTTTGGCCGAGGGGGCGGGGATCATGTGTTGTGTCCGGTTGCAGCTCTTCGCCTTTACTTGCGCGCCACGGCCTCGGTGGCCAGGGATGAGCTTTGGGTTTCGACCCAGTTTCCCTTTTTCCCTGTTCTAGGGCTCGGGTCTCCCATGTTGCTCGCAGGGTTATTCGGTCCAGCCAGCCTGCGGTCTATCTTTATGCCCTATCCTGCGTAAATTTGCTGCGTTGTTGGCTGTCGTCTTCGGTAAAATGTCTTGAGCTGACAATCGGGCACAGGGTTTTTGGAGGTCGAACAAGGTCATGGCCACTCACTATCTTGTCAACGTTCCTGGCCACTCGCTACCTTTTCAACGTTCCCGGCCGCTCGCTACCTTGTCAACGTTCCTGGCCCTAGTCAGGCATGTGCTGCATTGGGTCGGCAGTTGCAGCCAGTTGTCTCGACTTCGAGTTGAGGAGTGAGTGGGGACCGCCTCCCGGGTAAGTCCCTCTTGTTTTATCTTTGGTTAGGTTGCTCCGGGAAGCCAAAGGGGCTTCCCCCCAGAAAACCAGCGTTGAATGTAATGAAACACCATACCCTATTGCTTTTGGAGGTACTCCACTAGGCCCCCGTGAGTGTACACGTCCCGGGGATGCAGCTTTTAGCAGTTTGATTAGTAATTTTGGGGCGCCGGTTAGCTGTACAGTACAACCTCGATTCAACGTACTATATGGGACCAACCCCAGTACGTTGGATGCGTTGCAAGAGGTGACCTTCAGGAGGCGTTTGCGTCAGTGTCTTTTTCTTGTACATGATAAAAATGCATTATCATATATACTGTACCTATATAATATTACTCTTACTATAAAATACTATGTTACATTTGTTATTTACCTTATTGTTGGAGTTATGTCTATCTTGAAGTCTCATGGAGTTGTGACTGCTGTACAGTAAATACGTACTGCAGTGTATTATACTGTTAACACTGTTGATTAAGTAGTTCTGCTGTATGTTGAGTACTACAATACAGTTTATGAAAACTATTGTACACTAAAATTAGTGCAACTTTAATTTTAACACTATGTACACACTTAAATTTAACACTTGTTCTAACTGTTCACACCACACACGATGTTTTTAGATGTTTGCATCAGCTTTGATGTTGTACCAGTGCTGGGTACAGCTGTGCTCGTACTGGGTACGTCTGTTCTTGTGCTGGGTACGGCTGTGCTCGTGCTGGTTGATTTTCTGCTACAAGTTCTTGCAAAATATTGCTTCATTTTTGGCATTAATAAGGCACTATTAGTAAGCCCCTGAGACATTTTGTTGTACAGGTATAACAATACAGCTGTAGTCAAAAATGGTAAATTCCATAATTATTCTTCCACCGGCGGTTAAATACTGTACGTCAATCACAGACAAAGCTATGGGCACTGGGTGCATACTGTACGAACGCAGACTAGGTCTATACGTACACCCTACAGTAGGCTGGTGTTTAAGCCAGATCCAGTAACATAAATTTCTCTCAAATATTCGATTTATATCAAATTATATAATTTTGGGTTATATATTTAGTTTAGCAACGTTATTAGGATAATAAGAGCTATGAAAAATACTTATTTCAGAACTGATTTATTATTTTTATTACAGTGGCACCTCAACTTACGATTACCCCTACTTACGATAATTTCGAGTTACGATGTAAATTTCATCGAAAAATGCGACTCGACATCCGATGGTGTCGTAGACTTAGGATATTTGTTGGTACACGTTCGGGTCGACCGAGCTCGTGGTTCTCGGTCATGCGGCCGACCTGCCTCAGTTTACTACAGCTGTCCGCTTAGTGACGATCGCGCCTATAAGAAATTTCACTTTTGTGGTGATTTTTTGCATTTTGAACATTAAAGTAATTATTACATATCACGCCATGAGTCCCAGGAAAGTCAGTGGTAAGGCTCAACATATGAGATCCCATGTAAGGATGATCATAGAGCAGAAACAAGAGATCATTCGTAAATATGAAGATGGTGTGCGGGCTGTTGGACTGGCTAGGCAGTACAACAAATCTCAGTCAACGATATCCACCATACTGGCTAAGAAAAAGGACATTATGGGAGCTAAAGTGATGCATCATTACAGACAAATGTTAAAACGAAGGGAAAAACAAATGTCTCTTGACAAATTTGTAGTGAGACAAACAAGCACTGAACCACAACCAGGTCCTAGTGTGGCATTCAGGCAAAACGTAGGAGAGAGAGAGAGTACCCCAGAGAAAACATCACTGCTTGATGTGATAATGGAAGGGGATTCCCCTTCCAAACAGTAACAACTCTCCTTCTCCCCCCTCATCACCATCTTCCATATGCCATCACGAGCCCTCCATAAAGGTAAGATAAACTTAGGTACTGTATTGTAGTTAGAAAAAAACATTGTATTCAGTATAAAATATATTTGTATCTTTATATTTTGGAGGGTGGGGAACGGATTAATTCAAGTTCCTTTATTTCTTATGTGAAAAATCACTTCGACTTACGATCCATCTCTGGGAACGGATTAGCGTTGTAAGTCGAGGCCCCATTGTATTTTGAAGCCATAGGTCACTGAACTGTGGCGACGAAATCGAACAAAACGCGCATGGTGTTGTGTTTAATTTCCAATAACATAAATTTCTCTCAAATATTGGATTTACATCAAATTATATATTTTTGGGTTATATATTTAGTTTAGCAACATTATTACAATAATAAGAGCCATGAAAATACTTATTTTAGAACTGATTTATTAATTTTATTATTTTGAAGCCATAGGTCACTGAACTATGGCGATGAAATCGAACAAAACAAGCATGGTGTTGTGTGCACACGGATTAGACCTGTCCACTCGCGCTGGACTTGTGAGCCGCCAAATACGTGAATAATTTCTCAAATAGCAGATATCAATCATATTACAGTATATTTTTGGTTTTATTTAGTTTGGTTTAATTAGGATAATAAAGAGTTATTAAACACCAGTTTTAGAAATGATTTATTAATCTGAAACATTCAAAGTCATGGGTTACTGAACTATGATGACACAGACGAAAGTGAGTGAAACCTCACTGTAAAGTGAGGCTTACAGTACAGTATTCCCTTATCTGTCCACCCTCACTCATCTTGTTTCATCACAGAAAATTTATATAAGAAGATTTCAACACATTAGCTAGCTATTCACGCTTCAGCCTTTAAATTAATTTACAAAGATACGTGTGCCACAAATCAGTGAACGAAAATCATTGAAACTCAGTCGTTCACTTGTGTGGACCACTCTGGCTGGTGTTTGGTTGATATGCTTTACTTGTTGTGTAGACCATTTGTGTGATCCAGCTTGTCTTATGAAGGAATTATTAATTGTAGATAGAATGAGACAATTTTCCACCACTCTGTGAACTCTGTCCCAACATCATAAGCTTGTGGACCACTTGTGGTCCACTTGAGTGATTCAACTTGTCATATGAAGGAATTATTAATTGTAACCTGTGATGGAATGGAAAAGTTTTTCACCACTCTGTGAACTCTGTCCCAACATCGTAAACTTGTGGACCACTTGTGGACCACTTGTGCAGTCCACTTGTGGACCACTTGTGCAGTCCACTTGTGTGGTCCACTTGTGTAATCGAACTTGTCATATGAGCAAATTATTAAGTGTAATCTGTGATAGAATGGGAAAGTTTTCCACCAGTCTGTGAACTCTGTTTCGACATCGTAAGCAAATCCGAACATCCCCAGCTTCGGCGAACCATTGTTCGTCGAACCGGGTGAGTAAGTCTGGCCTGAAAAGTGTGTGAACTAGCCGGAGATTCGTTGAATTGGGGTACGTTGAATCGAGGTTGTACTGTACTCTGCCTGAGCTTCTCTTTACGTGTTACCAAGGCTAAGGGCCCTGGAAAACCCCGCTGGGGCTCCATGGTCTGATCGATGCGACTCCCTGAGTCCCATCTCGCTTCGTGCAAGGTTGATGGTTGCTCTGTTCCCTTGTCTCAGGATGACAATCTCCAGTTGTGCCTCCGCCATGCTGCCTGTAGTGTTGGTGATTCTTTTGACCCGGAGTCGTGTGACATTTGTTGTTTGTATGTGCTCCACTTCACCCAAGCTACTATATGCAGGTACGGGTAGCTGAGTCATTGCATGCTAGGTTTAAGTTGCTGCAATGCAATAGGTCGGCTTTCCTGGATGCCCCAAGACTGCCTCATTTTCATTATACGGACCCAGACTAGGGGGTGGGAGTCTCTTCGACTTTGGTTCTGTCCATCCCTCCTTGTCCTTCACCTTCGGTGCTTCATCCAGTTCCTCCCCCCTTGCTTCTGGCTCCGAAACATCTGAGGGTTTCGGAGTCGGGGCATGGTCTAGTTGGTGTTGAGACTCGGGTGGTCTTGGGAAAGTCCCCTTCTGGGGTGGCGGTGGAGGTATTCGAGCCTGGTTCTCCAGCTGGAGCTTCTGGATCTGACCAGTGGGCCCCCTTCGTTCCTGCTTTTTTGGCTGCTCCTGCCTTATCTGTAGAGGCAGGGGGGGTGGAGTGGGGGTTGGAAGACGACTCGGCCCCAGTTCCTCGGGGTGAGGTTCTCAGGGCGAGGGAGAGGTTGACTTGGGGGCCTTGGTCCCCATTGGACCCCGCCTGGGTTTTTACACCCTCGGAACAGGACTTGATGTTACAAGGAGAGGTTGTTCTCTTTCGCTCCTTTCTCGTATGAATTGGATTTGGGTTCTACCCCTCCCCGGGTTTGGTTCCATGATCCCGTCTTTCCGGAAGTTTTCGGCTTCCCGTGTCCCATCTCATGTGGTGTGGGAAGTCCTCGCTGCTTGCCTCCTGTGCGACCTGGATTATGCTTTCATAATGGATCCGCGTTCCTTCGTGTATGGCTCTTCGTGTCCTTACTGGGTTTGTTACGAAGTTTCGGAGTCTTCCTGGTTAGCAGACTGCCCTCATTTCTCATTGGAGGTTTGGCATACATTCTGTCGATCTCGCACACTTCCGTTCATTGAGGTCGACCACAGGTGTCAGGTTTGGTGCCGGTGCCGCCTGCAATCCTGCCTGTGCCGGGTCGGCGCGGTGTTCACTCTGCATGCTGGTCGGGTTCTTGTAAGGGGCAGTGGCCCTCTCGCGGTTTGCCCCATTGATGGGGCGGGGGGGGGGGAGGCTTGTTCTGTTCACTCACGCCTGGTCTCATGATTTGTGGGCTTTTCGGGTTATTTCTCTCGGCCTGAGGTGGTATTGGGTGCCTCCTCCTCCTTTGGGGGGTTCGGGGCTGACGGGGCAGGCTTCCTCTCCTGCGCTCTGTCGGGTCATCTTGGAGTGGGTGCGCTTCGGCGTGGTCGAAATGATGACGTCTCTCAGGTGGGTTTCCTGCCTGTTCCCAGTTCTGAAACGGGACTGTGTGGACCTGCGGTTCATTCTAGACTTGTCCCGTCTAAACCCTTGGGTTTCTTGCCCCTCGTTTCGGATGACCACTCTGTCCCAGGTCCGGCTTCTGTTGGAGCTGGGCGCTTGGATGGTGTCCCTGGACCTCAAGGACTCGTATTGGGACGTCCCTATTCATCTGGGGGTTCAGGGACTGGCTCGGTTTTGTTGTGGGGCGTCAGGCTTACTGCTTTTGTTGTCTTCCTTTCGGGTTGAATCTGGCACCTCGGGTGTTTACACGCCTTACCCGGGTCATGGTGGCCCGTCTGCATCTGGTAAGTGTTCGGGTGTTGGCTTACCTCGATGAATGGCTAGTTTGGGCTCCCAGTCAATCTGCGTGTCTGCTATCCAGGGATTTGGTGCTTTCCCAGTTCGCCGGGTTTGGGTTCCTGGTGAACTGGAGGAAGTCCTATCTGGTTCCCTCCCAGGTTCGGGCCTGGCTGGGTCTTGTGTGGGACTCTCGGACCGCTTCCTTATCTCTTCCTCCGGCGTCTCTCCTTTGGCTGTGGTCTCGCCTGTGCTTGTTTCTGAGGGGCTCCCGGGGTCACCTGGTGGTTGCTCGAGGGTCTGTGCGGGAGCTTGAACTTTGCGATGTTGGTCTACCCTCCGGGTCGGGTTTGGCTTCGTCGGCTGTTCTGGTTCCTTCAGGGACGTCCCTTCCGCCTCTCTCAAGATCGCTGTGTTCGTCCCCCGGGGGCTTTGTGTCAGCTGCTGCGTCGCCAGCTTCCTCTAAGGGTTTTTTGGGGTTCTATGCTTTGGTGCCTTCCCGAGCCCTCCCTTGATGTATTCACAGATGCGCCGTCTCTCGCCTGGGACTTTGTGACCGACTCACCAGGCCGGCCAGGGGCGGTGGTGTCTGTTCTTCCGTTGGGTCCACAGCACAGTGTGGGAGTTCGCGACGGTGTGGTTTGCGCTTCGGAGGGTTCGGGTCGCATGTGGATTGACGATCCGGCTCCATTCGGACTGCTCCCTGGTGGTTCATTGCCTAAACCGAGGGGGTTCGATGCGGTCCTTGGCTCTTTGGGGTTGGTAACTTCGGGTGACTCATCTGCTGAGTTCTCGAGGTTTGGCTCTCCTGGTGGTTCATGTCCAGGGGGTGTTCAATGTCCTGGTGGACAACCTATCTCGTTTTCTTTCTTCCCCTTTCCATGGAATAGACGTCGACGCCGACTCCTTCAGTTGGCTCTGCCAGACGTTCGGGCGCCCGGAGGTGGACCTCTTTGCATCGGCATGGTCGAGGCGTCTTCCGGTATATGTGGCGCCCTTCCCCGACTGCGAGGATGTCTGGATCGACTCCTTTCGGCAGGACTGGTCGAGGTGGGGGGGTTCCTGTACCTCTTTCCCCGGTTTGGTTGTTGCTCCAGGTCCTGGCTCGCTTGGAGACCTACCAGGGTAGAGTAGTCTTCTTGGCCCCATGGTGGCCGGCCCAGTCGTGGTTTCAGGCACTGCTTGTCCGATGTTCAAGCCCGTAGATTTTTCCTCGGCTCCGCTTCTTTCAGGAGATTGGCCCGGTTTGGTATGAGACGGGTTCGCTCTTCTCCTCGAGTCTTTGTATTTGGTGTTTTTGACTCGTGTTCTTCATGTGTTGTGTCCGGTTACGGTCCTCCGCCGTTATATGTGCGCTACGGCTACTGTGTCCAGGGACGTGCTTTGGGTTGATCTGGTTTCCCTTCTTCCCTGTTCGTGGGTTTGGGACTCTCAGGTTGTCCGCAGGGTAATTAAATCCAGCCAGCCTGCTGTCTATCCCTGTGCCCATGATGTTTGTAAGTTTGCTGCTCTTGCTACCATCTTTGGCAATATGTCGTGGGCTGACATTCGGGCATGGGGTTTTTGGCGGTCATACAGGGTCCTGGCAGCACGCTACCTTGTGAACGTTCCTGGGCCCAGTCGGGCCTGTGTTGCTTTGGGTCGGTAGTTGCAGCCCGTTGTCTCAACTTCGAGTTGAGGAGTAGAGCACCGACTGCCTCCTGGGTAAGTCCCCTTTTTTCTTTTGTTGTCTTTTGTGAAGTAGCTCCGGGGGGCCGTAGGGGCTCCCCCCAGAAAACCAGCGTTGAATGTAATGAAACATCATTTTCTGGGTGAATCCCAGAGGCTTCCCGGCAACCCTCCCTCCCTGCAGTCGGCGTTTTTTTCATGGGTTTTGATATCCAACCTCTGAACTGGGATGGGGGATTGCCGGCGCGAGGGGTCTGGGGCTTCCCCTTTGAGGGGGAAGCTGCGCAGACATGCGGCGCGGCTCGTGTGATGTCATGCTTGTTTGTTCGTTTTTCTTTTGGGGAGTTCCGTCCACTCGTTTGACGATTTTCGTTGTTAACCAGAATAGGGGTTTGTTTTGTGGCGCTTACCTTTCTGGGTGCCTGTCCCGGTCGATGGCAGATATAGAATGCTCCAAATCACTTGCATTTCTATGGGCCATTGCTCCTCGTGCCTCTGTGAGGCAGCCAGATTCTGGCTCGTGGTCTCCGGTATGCCTAGAACTCCACCCACATCGATTGATGCAAAATAGTTAGGGGTATCCTATCAGCCATGGATAGCTCCGGGGAGTCTCCGGGACGCACCCAGAAAATGGTGTTTCATTACATTAAACGCTGTTTTTTTTCAGTTGGCGCAGTAATGGGCAAACAAGTTTTCTCGGCCGGCGCAGCACAGTGGTTAAGAGGCAACAGTATTAGGCATAAAATGCTGATTCTAAAATAACCAAGAGAAAAATTATGAAACCACTAGAACAAACACTGAAGAGAGAGAGAGAAAATGACAGTAATGGGCAAACGAGTTTTCTCGGCCGGTGCAGCACAGTGGTTAAGAGGCGACAGTATTAGGCATAAAATGCTGATTCTAAAATAACCAAAAGAAAAATTATGGAACCACTAGAACAAACACTGAAGAGAGAGAAAATGACAGAAAGAGGTGAAATGAGTGCCAAGCAACTTCGTTCTGCTGCAGCTGTGAAGTAGGATGCAGGTGGGACACTGATAACCCAGCCACCTGCTCTACGGAAGAGAGAATGGAAAAACATAGAGAATGTAGCGATAAATGGGGAACAAAACCAGACAAAACATTTGCTGAAATAACTTACGAATTAGAGTAAAAGCAAATCATTAAAGCAACAGTAATATTTTGTATAAAAAGCCAGTTGCTGTTAAATGTACAAGTCAGGAGTTGGAGAGGATAATAGCAGTAATCTATAATCAGCTAGAGTCAGAGGGGAAGACATGGCAAATTATTGGGGAATTTGATTCATCATAAAGTCCCCATCACTTGAGAAAAAATGGGGACAAGAAGATTACAGATTTGAGATTACATGAATTCTCTGCTAAATACAGGCTAGTGAGGCAACCAGGGAAATTGAACATTACTGAAGGCTTATGTTCCAAATGGGATGGAATTAACCAGTGAGTTATCTTTCAGAACATTACTCCAGCGAAATATATGCCGGCTGAAAAGTGGAAATTGAACGTGGCCTTTTCAAATATGTCTTGGGCTGATATTCAGGCTCATGGGCTTTGGAGGCCTATCAGGGTCCTATTGGGTCATTTCATGATCCACTAGGGTTTTCGAATAACTTGTTTGTGAGGTCATTCTGTTTTGCCTACTTTCTGGATGTTTCCTTTGCGAGGGTGATCATAACTGTCCGCTGTTCCCTGCAAATCTGTATGAGGGGAAGACCAGGTTTCGACTCTGGTCTCTGGTAAACAATCCAGACTCCTAGGGTTGATGTGACTCATGTTTGTAGAGCTAGCTCAGCAAGCTAGCTTCACGGCAGCCATCGAGGCCCAACCAGAAAGAGGCATTTCATAACATTGAGTGCTGTCAATGTCTGATGTCTGGAAGCCATCTGAGGCTGGATTGAGACATCTTCACTATCTATCTAGCATCAGAATGACTCGGTGACAGTTTGAAGACCTTCCTACTGTGCTGGTGCAAATTGTTAATGCACCATCGCATGCACCAAATCAAATCAATCATCTCAAGATAACCATAACTAAGTCCATAACTAAGTTTAGACCTGTCCTGGGGCCAGGAGGTTCTGTGGCCTTATTGTTTTCCATTAACTGTATTACTATATTTTTCAGGCATTACAAGCCAAGGAAATGGAAGGCTTTTTTGACCAGATGGCATCTTACCAAATTGCAATGAGTCTGTTGTACAAGAATGAGAAATACCAGGAGGTATTGGATGTGTTTGAATTACTACAAGAAAAACGAATTGGAGGAATAAGATACCCCAAGAATTGCTTCACTATTGCCGTAGCCACTTTATACAAGTTGGTAAGTATTTATCAGACATGTGATGCAGTCCTAAATAGAAGGCTAAATATCATTAGTGTAAATTATTCATTGTTTGAAATTTAAAGATCAATGTTGTAAATAAAGCATCATTGAGGTTACTCCCAATCCTGTGTGGGTGTTTATCCAAGTATACCCCCACATAGGTCTGTGCAAAATAGAATCTTCTAGGAAAAATTTAACTCCTTGCTCAATTAAAAATTTGATTGCATGAAAAATATGATATATTTTGTAGAATAAAAATGCTCTCAGCTCTTACCAATACCCTTCATCCACTTGATGTAAAACCAGTGTTGAATGTAATGAAACGCCAATTTCTGGGTGAGCCCCGGAGGCTCCCTGGAGCTATTGAACTGATATACGCTATATTAGTCTGGGGCATCAGTCAATGTAGTTTTGTCTACTGGGGACCACTAGCCAGAACCTGGCCCTCTCAGAGAGACACAGGGAGCAATGGCCTATGGAAACCCCCATGGGTTTGGGAGCATTCCATGTCTGCCATCGACCAGAGTTAAGCACCCAGAAAGGTAGGCATAACAATGCAGACCCCAACTGGTAAGAAATTGCAACCGAAGACCAAACAGACAACTCCCCCCAAAAAAACATAAGGAAAGAAGCAAACAAGCAAACGTCATTCCCTGCTGCAGCTCTCCTTGTCCGTACTGCCCTCCCCTCTCCTGGAAGGGGAGAGGGGATCCCCGGTTCCCCAGCACCGGCTACTCACACCTTCAGTTCGGAGGCTGAGCATCAAAAGCAAAATGAAACCACCGATCGGAAGGTGCCAGGGAGTCAGGGAGCTAGCGGGGCTCAGAAAATGGCATTTTATTACATTCAACAGTGGTTTTCTGTGGGGAGCCCCTTCGGCTCCCTGGAGCTACCTAACCAAAGACAAGTAAAAGAGGGACTCGCCCAGGAGGCGGCTGCCACGCACACATCAACTTCAAAACGAGACAACTGGCTGCAACCTGCGACTCAAAGCCTCACACAAACTAACGAGACCACGAAGAGTGACCAGACAACAGGCAGCCAGTACCCTGTTCGACCTCCAAAACCCCCGTGCCCAAATGTCAGCCCGAGACATGTTGCCAAACACAGCAACCAAAGCAGCAAACTTACGAACATCATGGGCACGAGGGTAGACTGCAGGCTGGCTAGATTTAATAACCCTGCAGACAACCTGGGAGATCCGAGCCATGGAAAAGGGAACGAGGGAAATCGGATCAACACAAAGCGCGCAGATAACGGTGAAGAGCTGCAACCAGACACAACACAATATGCACTCCCTGGCCTGACCAACCAAGCAACAATGACCCAAGGGCCTTTCCAGAAGACCGCCGTCTTGTTCTTTGCCAGAATATGAACTCCCTGGATATGAACCGCACAGTGTGCCAAACCCAGAGAATTCAGTAGACGAGTCACTCAAAGAGACCAGCCCCAAAGAGCCAAGGACCGAAGAGAACACCCATGGTTCAGACAATGAATCACCGCAGAGCAGTCCGACTGCTCTGACGAGGCCGCTTGCAGAAACTGAGTGCCAGAAGGTTCTGCAAACAGCAACGGACAAAAAAGGGGATGAAAACCGAAGAGCCAGGTTCCAAGCGGATTCTAAGGAGAGAGCAAGCACGGCTTGGCAGCACGCGAGGCGAGAAGCAAAGAACAGAGCCACCGCCTCCCTGAGAATAAGCATAAATAGCTTCAACAGGGCGGACGACGCTGCAGCCTCCGAGGCCAGCACCCCAGCCGCCAAGGCCAGTGCTTCAGCCACTGAGGCCAGAGCCCCAGACGAAGGCCCGGTATTCAACACCTCCACATCCTCCACAAGCCAGTCCGAAGACAACTCAAGAAGGGAAAAGAAACGCAAGACCAAGGCCAAATGCCCGCGAGCTCACAAGTCGCCGCCAAGGACGCCAAAAGAGTAAGAACCAGCACATGCAGCTGGACAAGGTCAAAATCCCAAGGAAGCACAGAGGCAGACAAGCACATGTGAAGGCGCTCAAACTTGCCCCCACAGGTAAACCTGCAAAATGGTAGCAGCCTTCCACCAATCAAGCATGTGGGGTCCGACAAAACCCATGCAACGCTTAGGATGCATGCAAGGTGGGATGCGAAAAGCAGGAGGAGGAGCCGAGGAACCCAAGGGAGTTCAGAAATGAACCTAGGGAGTAGCCAACCCGAAATCATACTCATACAGGGAAGGAAGGGGGAGGGGTAAAAACCTCCCCCTGCAACTACAAACCCTGCGAAGAGGGCACCAAAACCCAAGCGGGATCAAAGGAGGCCCAAGCCCCCCTATCTGCATCTGAACAGAGCCAAAGAACTCACCCCAAAAGAAAACAAATAAATAAGCATATTGTCATTCAACTAGCACTCTCGCTCGTTAGTATCCCCCCCCTCCCCCGACAGGGGAAAGAGGGGGCCCGCTCAGGTGAGCTGGCAACTCACCACTCCAGTTCTTGACTGATGTGCACTGGGGGGCACACGTTACCTCTGGCCTCTCTTTCCTGTCTGGATTTTTCCCTGTGTGGTTGTACCAGCTGTGTGGGGTGGTTGTGGTGACCAGGTGTTCTGTATGCAGGGCTGCATGTATCTAGGGCTAGCTTTCCTAGACGCCCTGTAAGTACTACCCTTGCGTATTCAGGATTCTCTTCCCTGGGGCGTTCGAGACTCTCCCGTTGGGTTCTCCATCGCTTCGCAATGACCATGCACTTGGGGTTGAGCTGGGGTTATAGTGCTTTCCATCTTGCCCTGCGTAGGGAATGATTGCTGCTGAGTGGGGCACAGTGTGTGGTCAGCGCAGCCTGCGCACACTCAGCGGATGCGATTCTCTCTGGCTACCGCATTGTTTGTTTGTGGGATTTTGGGGGGTTTGCTTTATTTCTTGTTTGGCTGGAGGAGGTCTGCCTAGCTTCCCATTAGGTCTGCCTAGGATGTGTTTGGTGGTCCTCCTCGGGTGCCCAGGAGGTTTTACGACTGCTACTGGGGGGTCAGTTTGCCTGGTAATAGACAGGGTTCAACCGGCTTTGCTGGCCCCAGTGCCTGGGTTCCCTGTAGGGTTACTGACCTCTGCGGGCCCTGGAAAACCCCTTAGGGCTCAGGGTGACTCAGTGTGTCCCTTCCGAGTCCTCTCTCGCCTTGTGCGAGATTGAAGGTTGCTCGTTGCCCCTGTCTCAGGGTGATTATCATCTGTGCTGCCACTGTCATGTTGCCTGTTGGGTTGATGACACCTTCGATCCAGAGTCTTGTGAGATTTGTTCTCCACTCATGATCCAGTTTACCCATTCTTTGTCTGAATATCTTAGGGGTCAGGTGGCAGCTGCAATTGCATGCTAGGTATTCTTTGTTGCAACGAGCTAGGTAGGTTACCTGGTTGGAAGCCCCAGAACTGCCCGCTTGGGTTTTAGGGACCAGGATTTGGGGGCGTTAGTCGCATCGACTTTTTTGTCTGCGCCTCTGCTGCCGGTTCCCAAACTTCTGAGAGTTTCGGAGTTGGGGCAGGATTTAGCTCAGGATGAGTCTCGGGTGATTTTGGGGAATGCCCCTTCAAATTCGGGTACGGAGCCCAATGTCCCCTGGACTCCGACATTTCTTCAGGGGTGGTGGGCGTGGATGAAGGTTCTGCCCCAGGGCCTGTGTCCGGGATTCCCAGGGCGCATGGGGAGTCCGCTTGGAGCGAGTGGTCTCCTTTTGACCCCGCTTGGGCCTTGGTGCCTTTGGGGCAGGGGTTATTGCTGCAGGGGCGGGGTGTTCTTATCTACCTTCGCTGTATGCATTTGAGTTGGATTCCCCCCCCCCCCCCCAGGTTCGTTTCTGGGTACCTTTGGGTTCTTCGAATTCGTCCTTCCAGAGGTTCTCTGCCTCTTGGATTTTCCCTGCAGAGGTTCGGGAGGCTCTGGGTGCTTACCTCCTGCGAGACCCGGGTTACGCCTCCATAATGAATCCGGCTTTGTTTGATTTCAGTTCTTCTTAACCGTATTGGCTGTGTTATGAGGTTCTGGAGTCTTCCTGGCTAGCAGACTGCCCTTTCTTTTTGCTTGGAGTTTGGCATGGGTTTTGTTGTACCCCACATGCTTGAGTGGAGTGAGGTTACCTCAGTGTTGCAGGTATTCTTGGGGGCTCAATGGAGTTCCTCAATGAGAGAGGTGGGTTTGCTACAATTACATGCTCAGTTTCCCACTCGGTTTCATTGGCAGCAAATGACCATTGAGCTTGCGATCTTTTGGCCTCGGTCTTGTGCTTCTTTAGCCTTCTGGAGCTGTCCTCGGACTGGCTTTCAAAGGATGTGGGGGCACTGAGCTTCGACTGAGGTTCTGGCTTCAGCTACAGAGATGTCAGATGCCATGATAAAGCTGTTTGCGCTGATCCTCTGAGAAGCGGTGTCCGTTTTTTGCCTCTCGGCTCACGTGTCGGCAGGCCATCCTTGCTCTTTCTCTTGATCCCGCTTGGGCTCTGGCTCTTCAGTCTTCATCTCCGTTCTGTAATTTGTTATTTCCTGAGGACTGTATAGCTCAGTTTTTGTTGGGGGCTTCTGCCAGTTGCCACCCCATTTCGGATTTGTTGGTGCTCCAGGAGGGATTGTTCTTGGGGTGGTCGTGCCAGGGCTCGGGTTTCGATTGGTCGAGGTGGGTCGTTGGTGCCAGTTTCTGAGCCTGTGTCTTCTGGGGGCCTTCTTCATCTGGTCGGCGCGGTGGTCGCTCTGTACAGAACTTGGCTTCTCGGTGGTTGCATTGGCCGTTTTGCGGGTTACCCTGTTGACGGGGAGATGGAGGAAGGTGGAGCTGGCTTTCTTTACCAATGCTTGGTCCCACAATTTGTGAGCTAATCAGGTCATCTCTACCAGACTGTGGTGGCATTGGGTGGCTCCTCCTTTGTTGGTCGGTTCGGGGCTGGTAGATCAAGCTTTTTCCTTGTCTCTGTCGAGTCATCTTGGAGTGGGTTCGCTTTGGCATGGTCTAAACGACTTCGTCCCTCAAGTGGGTTTCCTGCTCGATTCCAGTTCTGAAACAGGACTGTGTGGATCTTTGGTTCATTCTGGACTTGTCCCATCTGAACCATGTGATTCCTTGCCCTTCGTTTCGGATGACCACATTGTCCCAGGTCCTGCTTCTTCTCAAGCCAGGTGCTTGGACAATTTCTCTGGACCTCAAGATGCTTATTGGCATGTTGCTATTCACCTGGGGTTCAAGGATTGGTTGGGGTTCGTGGTTGAGCGACAGGCTTACTGCTTTCGTTGCCTTCCATTCGATCTGAATCTGGCATCTCGCATTTTTACACGCTCAACCAGGGTTGTAATTACCTAAGTGAAATTACCTAAGTGTAGTTACAGGATGAGAGCTACGCTCGTGGTGTCCCGTCTTCCCAGCACTCTGTCATATAACGCTTTGAAACTACTGACGGTCTTGGCCTCCACCACCTTCTCACTTAACTTGTTCCAACTGTCTACCACTCTATTTGCGAAGGTGAATTTTCTTATATTTCTTCGGCATCTGTGTTTAGCTAGTTTAAATCTATGATCTCTTGTTCTTGAAGTGCCAGGTCTCAGGAAATCTTCCCTGTCGATTTTATCAATTCCTGTTACTATTTTGTATGTAGTGATCATATCACCTCTTTTTCTTCTGTCTTCTAGTTTTGGCATGTTTAATGCTTCTAACCTCTCCTCGTAGCTCTTACCCTTCAGTTCTGGGAGCCACTTAGTAGCATGTCTTTGCACCTTTTCTAGTTTGTTGATGTGCTTCTTAAGATATGGGCACCACACAACAGCTGCATATTCTAGCTTTGGCCTAACAAAAGTCATGAACAATTTCTTTAGTATATCGCCATCCATGTATTTAAATGCAATTCTGAAGTTAGAAAGCATAGCATAGGCTCCTTGCACAATATTCTTTATGTGGTCCTCAGGTGATAGTTTTCTATCTAGAACCACCCCTAGATCTTTCTTTATCAGATTTTTTTTTTTTTTTTTTTTTTTTTTAGATATATACAAGAGTTGTTACATTCTTGTACAGCCACTAGTACGCGTAGCGTTTCGGGCAAGTCCTTAATCCTATGGTCCCTGGAATACGATCCCCTGCCGCGAAGAATCGTTTTTTCATCCAAGTACACATTTTACTGTTCCGTTAAACAGAGGCTACAGTTAAGGAATTGCGCCCAGTAAATCCTCCCCGGCCAGGATACGAACCCATGACATAGCGCTCGCGGAACGCCAGGCGAGTGTCTTACCACTACACCACGGAGACTGCTAAAGACTGAATTCTTTAAAGATTTCTCACATAATATATAGGTTGTGTGGGGTCTATGTTCTCCTATTCCACATTCAATAACATGACATTTATTAACATTAAATTCCATTTGCCAAGTGGTGCTCCATCTACTTATTTTGTCCAGGTCTTCTTGAAGGGCATGACAATCATCTAAATTTCTTATCCTTCCTATTATCTTAGCATCATCAGCATACATGTTCATATAATTCTGTATACCAACTGGTAGATCATTTATGTAGACAATAAACATCACTGGTGCAAGAACTGAACCCTGTGGTACTCCACTTGTGACATTTCTCCATTCCGATACATTGCCTCTGATTACTGCCCTCATTTTTCTATCCGTCAGAAAATTTTTCATCCATGATAGAAGCTTACCTGTCACCCCTCCAATATTTTCCAGTTTCCAGAACAACCTCTTATGTGGAACTCTGTCGAAAGCCTCTTTTAGGTCCAGATAGATGCAGTCAACCCAACCATCTCTTTCCTGTAATATCTTTGTGGCTCGATCATAGAAACTGAGTAAATTTGATACACAGGATCTTCCAGATCAAAAACCATACTGTCTGTCTGATATTATATCATTTCTCTCTAGGTGTTCTACCCATTTAGTTTTGATTAGTTTTTCCAATACTTTCACTATTACACTTGTCAATGATACAGGTCTTCCCTGAGGGGGTCTTCCCTGCTGCCACTTTTGTAGATTGGAACTATGTTAGCCTGTTTCCACACGTCTGCTACGATTCCTGTACACAGGGATGCCTGAAAGATTAGGTGAAGTGGAATGCTGAGCTCAGATGCACATTCTCTCAGAACCCATGGTGAAACGCCATCTGGGCCAGCTGCTTTGTTCTTACCGAGCTCCTTGAGCATTTTTTTCACTTCGTCTCTAGACACCTTTATGTGCTCTATGTTGTTCTCTGGAATTCTTATTGTATCTGGTTCCCTAAAGATTTCATTTTGTACAAACACACTTTGGAAATTTTCGTTTAGTGTTTCACACATTTCCTTTTCATCTTCCGTGAATCTATTTCCCATTTTCAACCTCTGAATATTATCCTTTACTTGCAATTTGTTGTTTATGAATTTATAGAATAGACCTGGTTCTGTTTTACATTTGTTTGCAATCCCTTGTTCAAAATTTCTTTCTGCCTCTCTCCTGACTGCCGTGTAGTTGTTTCTCGCATCTTTGTATCGCTGGTGTGTTTGGGGGTTCGGCCTCTTCCTGTATTGATTCCATTTTTGTGTCTTTTGGTCTCTAGCCCTCTCGCAATTTCTATTGAACCAATCCTGTTTCCTAGTTCTGCATCTCTGTTTTGGTATAAATATTTTTGTGCCTTTTATCATATATTTCACAAAACTTGATATACATCTCATTCACTTCCTTGCCTAGCATCAAGTCTGTCCAATTATACTCACTAAAAAAATTTCTAAGGTCACCATAATGTCCTCTCCTGAAGTCTGGTTTTTCAACTGCTTCAACCTCCTTATTTTCTTCCAGCTTATAACGCATTGCATACTTTATTCCCAAAAAGACATGGTCACTTTTACCCAAGGGAGGAAGGTACTGAATGTCAAATATCTCTTCCTCCTTCCTGGTAAATATCAAATCTAGCATGGAGGGAACGTCCCCTTCCCTCATCCTCGTAGCTTGTTTAACATGTTGATACAAGAATGTTTCCAGGATGAGGTCTACAAATTTACAGGTCCAAAAATCTTCTGTTTTAGCTTCATATGCTTCCCAGTCTATGGATTTTAAGTTGAAGTCACCGACTATCAACAGTCGTGATCTATCGTTATCCGCTCTCGCTATAATCTCTCTCATTATTGTTATAAGACCTTCACGTTTACTATCTAGCTCCTCCTTTGACCATGTGCTGCTTGGCGGTGGACTATATGCATTTATTATCATTAGTTTATCATCCTCATGGCAGATCTCTAGTGCTATTATGTCAACTTCTTGTGGATTGGCAGTCATTATTTCCTTCACCTTTAGGTGTTCTTTTACCAGCACAGCAACGCCACCGCCTTTCCTAATTTTTCTGTCCCGTCTCCAAATTGAGTAGCCCCTTGGGAATATGACCTCATTTAAAATTACATCTTCAAGTTTTGTCTCCGTGAGTGCAACAATGTCTGGTGTCTGCAGCTGTATTACATCACTTAACTCCAGTATCTTCGATCTCACTCCATCTATGTTGGTGTATGCAATCTTCAGGAACTTGTTCCCCCTCTCCTTATTCTTCACTCCCCCTCTCTCTATTGATTTTGTTAGTTTGCCTTTATGTACCACTTTACTGGTTTGCCTACCCCTATCACTTTGTTGAAAAAAAGAATTTATTTCTTCTTCATTCCTGCTCTCATTTAAATGTTTTGCCTCGGCGAGGTTCAGTTTCAGCTTCTCTCTATCTTCTTTTGAAAGATCTCGTCTTAACGACCACCCTTTCCCATCCTCATCCCTTTGCAATTTTCTAGCATTCCTTAGTACTTCTTCCATCTGTTTGGCACCGTTTAGGGTGATCCTCAAAGGTCGATCTTTCCCTTTTACGTACCTGCCTATTCTCCTGTAGTCGCACACATTCTCTCTGGTTGTAAGACCTTCCACGAGGCCAACAATTTTATCTACTACTTTCGCTTCTTCTACAGCTCTTTCTGACCTAGATGTTATCGCCTTTTCTTTGCAGCCAAAAATGATCAGGGACTTACTCCGATCAACTGTGTTTTGCACCAACTTCGGGTTAGATGCCAATTCTTTTCTCACTTCCAGCCTAATGTTTGTTTTATCTTGGTTGCTGCAGTGTTTGACTTCCTTTACTGCTTCTTCTATATTTTCCTTCTCCTTGGCCACTTGTGCATAAGTGAGTTGCATATCTTTCTTGCACTGTTCTATTCCCTGTGTAACTTCCTCCATCTGTGCTGACAAAAGCTGTTTCTCCTGTTGAATTTCCTTGCCTAACCTATTGTAGTCATTTATGTTTAAATTTACTTTAACTTCTTCCAAAGCTATTTTTAAGAGTTTATTTTCTTCTTCCATGGCTTTGCAATTTGTTTCCAATTGATTCTTATCCTTGCGCAAGTCTTTCACTAAACCTTCAAGACATAAAACTTTGCTATTCAAATGGTGATTACTTTCTTTCAATTTACTAATTATTTCTACATGAGAGTTCACTATAGTATCTAAATTTACCAACTTGTTATGTAGACTGCTAATATCAATGCTTTCTTCATTGAATCCCTCAAAATCAAGCTCTGTTTTGTTTTTCCCCTTGCCAGTGGCCATCTTGAATGTTCTTCTCTGCACTGTAAACACTAGGGCAACTTTTTCTCATCCGATTTTTCACTTCCCTTAGCACTTTCCTGTTGTCTCACCTATTTTTCAAGAGCACTATACCTTTATGTTCTCTGGGACACCACTCACTACCATCAACCTGTACTACAATACTTAGGATTGTTGAAATATGCTGGAGCTCCTCTGCTGCAAGTGTTGACCCTAGGGGTGTCACCTTTTCAATCCCAATCAAGTTGTGGTGAACCATCTTCGTTTGTTAGGTCTTCGGGTTCTGGCCTACCTCGACGACTGGTTGTGTGGGCTCCCATTCGGTCTGCGTGTCTGCTCGCCAGGGATATGTTTCTTTCCTAGCATGCCGGTTTTGGGTTCCTGGTGAATTGGAGGAAGTCCCATTTGGTTCCATCCCAGGTTCGGATTTGGCTGGGCCTCGTGTGAGATTCTCGGATAGTGTCCATCTCTCTTCCCCTACATTTTTGCTAAGCTGCAATCTCGCTTTCTGCCATTTTTGGGGGGAGCCCTGTCGGCTCCCCAGAGCTATCCAAGCTGAATGGATATGTATATCTTCTGGCATCAGTCAATGCATGGAGTTCTTGTCTACCGGGGACTACGAGCCAGAACCTGGCCCCCTCTAGAGAGTCACGGGGAGCAATAGCCTATAGAGATCTCCCTGTAGTTGGGAGCATTCTATGTCTGCCATTTACCGGAACAGGCACCCAGAAAGGTAGGCGCCTCTAAACAAACCCCTATTCTGGTAAAACTATTGCGACCGAAGGCCAAACAAGTGGACAGAACTCCCCAAATAAAAATTAGCAAACTAGCATGACGTCATGTCGCCTCGCCACTGTCTGCACAACCCCCCTTCCCTGGGAGGGGGAAGGGGGACCCTCAGACCCACCCGCCGGCGACCCAACCTTCAGTTCTTGGCTGATGGGAGCCTGGTGCAGTCATGCCTCTGGCTCCACTTTTTGTTTCAGTTCTGTGCCTTGTGGTTTGGGCTGTCTCTTCCGGGGGTGCGTTAGCCAGGAGACGTATTCCACGTTATTCAGGCTGCATGCGCCTATGGTGCCCTTTCTTAGGTGCCCTGTAAGTACTGCCCTTGGGGCTTGGGGCCACCTTCCACAAATCACCTCGGGATCTACCTCCGCTGTACCGCTTACTGCTCGGTATTTGGCCGCCCCTGGGGTCAGCTGGGGTTTTTCTTACTTTTGTTTGTCTCTGGGTAGGGGGTAGCTTTCATCACTGGCAGGGGCACGGGGTACTGCACAGCTAGGTTTCACCCATAACAGCGACCCACTCTATTCCACCTGGGTACGTTGTCCTCTTGCAGGGTTTTCTTTTATTTTTGTTTTTCTGCCTAGGGGGGTCTGCCTTTGTGGTCCCCCATTGCTGTTCTTGGGGTATATATATATATCTATATATCTATATTTCTGTGTTTGGTGGTCCTCCCCACATGGCCCCCGCGAGTGGACACGTCCCGCGGGTTCAGCTTTAGAAATTTGTTTGGTAGACTTGGGCGCCGGTTTGCAATACCCTGCCTGGGCTTCCCATAGCGTGTAACCAAGGCTAAGGACCCTGGGAAACCCCATGAGGGCTAAGTGGTCTGATAGAAGTGATCCCTGAGTCCCCCCCTTCACGTCCTGTGAGTTTGAAGGTTGCTCTGTCCCCTTGTCTCAGGGTGATATTCACCGGTTTTGCTTCCGCCATGCTGCCTGTTGGGTCGATGATTGTTTTGACCCGAAGTCATGCGACGTGTGTTGTCTGTACTGTACATGCTTCAATTCACCCAAGCCACTGATAATGATATGCGGGTACAGGCAGCTACGGTGTTGCATGCTAGATTTAGGTTGCTGCAATGCGCTAGGTTGGTTGTGGTCCCGGATGCCCCAAAATTGCCCAGTTTTGCTTATAGGGACCCGGACTTGGGGGTGGGAGTCATTTCGGCTCTGGTTCCGTCCACCCCTCCTAGTCCTTTCCCCTCTGTTGTTCATCCGGTTCCCCCCCCCCCTCCCCCTTGCTTCAGGCTCCGAAGCGTCTGAGGGTTTTGGAGTCGGGGCAGGGTCTAGTTGGTGTTGAGACTTGGGCGGTCACGGGGGTGCCCCATTCTGGGGTTGTGGTGGAGGCATTCGAGTCTGGTCCTTCAGCCGGAGCTTCTGGGTCTAGCCAGTGGGCCCCCTTTGTTCCTGCTTTTTCAGTGGCTCTCGCTTTTTCTTTGGAAGCGGGGATTTTGGAAGCGGGGATTTTGGAAGCGGGGATTTTGGAAGCTGGCTCGGCCCCGGGTCCTCAGGGAGAGGTTCCCAGGGCTGGGGAGGGGTTGACTTGGGGCCTTGGGCCCCGTTGGACCCCGCCTGGGTTTTTTCTGCCCTCAGAGCAGGGCTTAGTGTTACAAGGAGAAGGGAGTTCTCTTTCTCTCCCTCCGCGTACGAATTGGATTTGGTGGGTTCTGAGATCCCGCGGGTTCCTCGGTTCAGTTTTTCCGGAGGTTTTCGGCTTCCTACATTTTGTCTTCTGAGGTGCAGGAAGCCCTTGTGGCTTACCTCATTATTTTTTTTTTTTTTTTTGTGATATATACAAGAGTTGTTACATTCTTGTACAGCCACTAGTACGCGTAGCGTTTCGGGCAAGTCCTTAATCCTATGGTCCCTGGAATACGATCCCCTGCCGCGAAGAATCGTTTTTTCATCCAATTACACATTTTACTGTTGCGTTAAACAGAGGCTACAGTTAAGGAATTGTGCCCAGTAAATCCTCCCCGGCCAGGATACGAACCCATGACATAGCGCTCGCGGAACGCCAGGCGAGTGTCTTACCACTACACCACGGAGACTGCTTTATTACGATTATGCTTTCGTGATGGAACCTCGTTCCAGTGTGCACGGTTCGTTTTGTCTGTACTGGGTTCGTTTTGAAATTCCCGGACTGTCCTCTTTTTTCGTTGGAGGCTTGGCACACTCAGGCAGGGAGCCGGTGGCCGAGCGGACAGCACGCTGGACACGTGATTCTGTGGTCCCGGGTTTGATCCCGGGCGCCGACGAGAAACGATGGGCAGAGTTTCTTTCATCCTATGCCCCTGTTACCTAGCAGTAAATAGGTACCTGGGAGTTAGTCAACTGTCACGGGCTGCTTCTTGGGGTGTGTGTGTGTAGTGTGGAGAAAAAAATAGTAGTAGTAGAAACAGTTGATTGACAGTTGAGAGGTGGGCCGAAAGAGCAGATCTCAACCCCCGCAAGAACAACTAGGTGAATTCATGTTCTGTCGATCCCACGCGCTTGACTGGTGGGAGACTCAGACGGCATTTCAGGTTTTCCTGCGGGGGCAACTTCGAGCACCTCAATGCTTGTTTGTTCGCCCCTGCCCTTCCACGGGATGTTGGTGTTGTGCAGCTTCACATGCAGCTTCCTTCCCTTTTGGCTGCCTTGGTCGGTTGCAGAGGATTTGCATACTCGTGGCCTGCTTGCTTCGGCCCTGCACTTCTTTTTCTCCTCCTTGAACTGTCCTCGGATTGGCTTGAGTTGGATGTGGCGGAGCTTGGAGCCACTGCTGGGTCTGGGGTGCTGCCCTCTGCGGTGCAGGCGTTGTCTGCTTTGTTGAAGCTCTTCACACCATTCCTGCGGGATGCGATTTCGCGGTTCTATGCTTCTCGCCTCGTGTGTCAACAGGCGGTGCTTGCTTCTTCCTTGGAATCCGCTTGGGCTCTGGCTCTTCGCTTGTCTTCGCCTTTTTGTCCTTTGCTGTTTGCAGAGTCTGCGGTGGTGCAGTACCTCCAGGCGGCTTAAGTTAGTTGTCGACCTATGTCTAACTTGATGGTGCTCCGGGGGGCTCGTGGGGTTCCTTTCCAGAAGGGTCGTGCCAGGGCTCGGGGTTCCGTTTGTTGTGGTAGGCCAATGGTGCCAGATTCTGGGCAGGTGCAGCCATCGGTTCTGTCTGTTTCTGGTCGGCACGGGGTTCACCCTGTCCACCGCTCAGGATCTCGTAAGGTGCATTGGCCCTTTCGCGGTTCGTCCCACTTACGGGGCAATGGGGGGGGGGGAGGCTCGCCCTATTTGCTCGTGTCTGTTCCCATGATTGGTGGGCCTTTGTTTCGTGCAGCCTGTGGTGGCGGTTCAGGGACTGACTTGATTTTGTTGTAGGGCGTCCAGTTTACCCTTTCGTTGTCTTCCTTTCGGGTTGAATCTGGCGCCTCGCATTTTCACGCGCCTTACTCGGGTCGTGGTGTCCTGCCTGCGTCTGTTAGGTGTTTGGGTTCTAGCCTACCTCGACAACTGGCTAGTTTGGGCTCCCAGCCAGTCTGCGTGTCTGCTCGCCAGGGTTTTGGTTCTTTCCCAGCTCGCCGGCTTCCTCCAGTTCTTGGTGAACTGGAGGAAGTCCCATCTGGTTCCCTCTCAGGTTTGGGCTTGGCTGGGTCTGGTTTGGGACGCTCGCACCACTTCCTTGTCTTTGCCTCCGGCGGCTCTGCTCCGTCTGCGTTCCCGCCTTCGTCTGTTCCTGAGGGGCTTCCGGGTCATGAGGCGGTTGCTCGAGAGTTTGTGCAGAAGCCTGAACTTTGCCATGATCGGATGTGGCTTCGTCAGCTGTTCTGGTTCCTTCAGAGACGGCCCTTCCGCCTTTCTCGAGATCATTGGGTTTGGCCTCCGGGGGCTTTGTGTAGGTTGCTGTGTCGCTGTCTTCCTCATCGGGTTTTTCGGGGTTCAATGCCTTGGCGCCTACCCGAGCCCTTGCTTGATGTATACACGGACGTGTCGTCTCTTGGCTGGGGCTTTGTGACCAGTGCTCATCAAGCCGGCCAGGGGCAGTGAGATCCATCCTTCTGTCGGGTGGATCTATCCTTCAGTCCGGATCGTCACAGATCGACGATCCGGACTGCTTCCCAGTTATTCATTGTCTGAACCGAGGGGGGAGTTCATTGCAATCCTTGGCTTTTTCGGGCTGGTCGCTTCGGGTGACTCGTCTGCTGAGTTTTCTGGGTTTGACTCTCCTGGCAATTCACATCTGGGGAGTGTCCAACAGCCTGTCTTATTTCCTTCCCCCTTTCCACGGAATGGACAGTCGACGCTGACTCCTTCAGTTGGCTCTGCCAGACGTTCGGGACTTCGGACGTGGATCTCTTTACATCCAACATCCTAGCAAACAGTCAGTCACACTTCCTTCCTCTTTCCACGAAGTGGACGGTTGATGACGCCTCCTTCCTTTGGCTTTGCCGGACGTTCAGGTGCCCGGAGGTGGACCTCTTTGTGTCAGCGTAGTCCCAGCGTCTCCCATTATACGTGGCGCTGTTCCCCGACTGTGAGGCCGTCATGGGCTCACTAAAGGTACAGGCTCGGGGTTCCTGTACCTTTATCCCCTGGTCCAGCTGTTGCTCCGGGTGTTGGCTTGGCTGGAATAGTAAAGGGAGTGGTGCTTCTCCTGGCCCCATGATGGCTGCCCCAGCCTTGGTTTTAGGCGATGCTTACTCGGTGTCTGAACTTGAGAGTTTTTCTACGGCTCTTTCAGCAGGTTGGGCCGGTAAGGTACTTCACTGGTTTGTTCTACTCTTCTGCTCTTTGCATCCGGTCTTTTTCATGTATGGTGATCAGGTTGTTTCCTTGATAATGTCCCACCTGCGGTCTTCCTCTCAGCGACAGTATGAAGTCTCCTGGCGGTCATTCTGCCATTTCCTTTTCCTTCTTCGGGTCTCGTCGATTTTGGTTCGGGTTGTTTTGTTCTTTCTTCGCTTTTTCAGGATCGGCATCTTATGCTGAATACTGTCACTTTTTATTATGCGGCGTTGGCAGAGCTGCTCCAGCTTGCATTTGGGGTGGATCTCTCTCTTGCTCTGTCCTGTAAGATCTCTCGTGCGTTTTTTCACCTCCAGCCTGCTCATGCAGCGCCGCCTGAGTCTTGTTGGTCATTAGATCGAGTTCTCTCATTTCTCTCCTCTCCTTAGTTTGTTGTGGCCCCTTCAGTCCGTGAATGTTTTATGAAAACTTTGTTTTTGTTGACTTTAGCTTCATGCTCTTCTCCTGCACAGAGGGTTCTGCTCCTTTGGTCCTAGGAATCATTTTGTTCAATTGCAGCCCTCTCCTTCTTTTCTGGCGTAGAATGAGACGGCGGGCTTCCGGAGGGTTCCGTGAGTTGTTGATGCTTAGTTGGGTAGGCCGAGGATGCATCATGTTTTGTGTCCAGTTGCGGCTTTACGTCGCTACCTGCGTTCAGTGACAGTGATACTGGTTCAGTGACAGTGGATGTACTCAGGGTTGATCCGGTTTCCTTGGTTCCCTGTTCCAGGGCTCGTGTCTCTCAGGTTGTCCGCAGGGTCATCAAGTCTACCCTCATGCCCATGATGTGAGGAAATATGCTGCTCTCGTTGCTGTATTTGGGAATGTGTCTTGGCTTGGCATTCGGGCACGGGGGTTTTAGAAATAGAACAGGGTCCTGGCCGCCCATTATCTTGTTGATGTTCCAGGCCCTCTGCGGCCTTATGCTGCTTTGGGACGTCTGTTGTGGCCTGTTGTCTCTTCTTTGTCTTGATACATGCGGTGCTGCTGCCTCCCGGGTAAGTCCCTGTTTTTGCTTCTCTGTGGGTAGATAGCTTTTGGGACCCGACGGGGCTCCTCGCAGAAAACCAGAATTGAATGTAATGAAATGCCATTTTCTGGGCGAGCCCCGGAAGCTCTCTAACACTCTCCCTCCCTCTGGTCGGCAGTTTTCATCATTATACGAACTGGAGTGGTGAGCTGCCGGCTCGCCTGAGTGGGCTTCCCCTTCCCTCTGTAGGGGGGGGGAGAGGGGCACACTAACGGGCAGGCGCACTAGTTGCATGATGATTTGCTTGTTTATTTGTTTTCTTTTTGGGGGAATTGTTTGGCCCTGTTCGGATGTAGGTTGTAATTTTTACCAGTTGGAGGTTTGTATTGTCATGCCTACCTTTCTGGGGGTATTCCCTGGTCGATGGCAGATATGACATACTCTAAATGTAAAGTACTCATATGGTCATTGCTCCCTGCGCCTCTCTGAGGGGGCCAGATTCTGGCTCGTGGTCCCCGGTATGCAAGAACTCCCGTAACTGATGTCCCCAAACTAATATAGCACATGTCAGTCTTCATAGCTTCAGGGAGCTTCTGGGGCTCGCCCAGAAAATGGCATTTCATTACATTTAATGCTGGGTTTTTTTATGCATCAAATATTCCTTCATCCTCTGTAATTTCATCGTGGAATTGTTTTGTTTTCTGTGCAGTTTGTTTCGTATTAATATCACACTTTCCAGCTAACTCGGTTGCTTCATTCTCAATCTATTTGAAATTGAGATTCATACTCATTTCACATGTTTTTCAAATCTTTCTGGGAGGAGCCCCTTCGGCTCCCCGGAGCTTTACCGGCTGATATGCTAATGTCAGACTTTGGCATCAGTCATGTGTATGGAGTTCTAGGGCCTACCGGGGACCACGAGCCAGAACCTGGCCCCCCTCAGAGAGGCAAGGGGAGCAATGGCCTATAGAAACCCCCGTGTGGTTGGAAGCATTCTATGTCTGCCATCGACCGGGTCAAGCATCCAGAAAGGTAAGCATTCCAAAACAAACCCCTATTCTGGTGAAAATTGCTACCTAAGCCGAACTAGTGGATAGAACTCTTCAACAGAAAACAAGGAAACTAGTATGACGTCATACGTCACCGCGCCGCTGTCTGCGCAGCTCCCCCCTCCCCGGGAGGGGGAAGGGGGAGCCCCAGACCTCCCACACCGGCTATCCACCCATCAGTTCTTCGGCTGATGCTATAGGCAAAGGTTATGTGCTCCGGCTCCAGTGGTTGTTTCAGCACTGTACCTAGAGTGTGGTGTCTGTTTTCTAGGTGGTGCGTGAGCCCGGAGTGATTCTTCAGTACTCGGGCTGCATGCGCCTAGGGTTCCCTTCCCTAGGTGCCCTGTAAGTACTGCCCTTGGGGCTTGGGGCCACCTTCCACAAGTTCCTTGGGTCCTGCCCCTGCTTGGCCGTTTACTGCTTGGTTTTCGGCCGCTCTTTGTGTGCTCGGGTGTTCTGTCTCCCTTGTTCGCCTTAGAGTAAGGGGCAGTGTTTGCACTGGTGGGGCGTGGGGTACTGTGCAGCTTGTCTTTACCAATCATAGCGGCCGGCTCTGTTCCGCTTGGGTACGCTGTCCTCTTGCGGGGTTTTCTTTTTCTTTTTGTTTATCTACCTGGTGGGGGGGTCTGCCTTCGTTCTTGCCCCTTGTGTCCCTTGTGTTCTGAGTATTTTCTGGTGGTACCCCCTGCTAGGTCCCCGTGAGTGTACACGTCCCGGGGGTTCAGCTCTTAGAAAGTTGTTTGGTAGCTTTGGGTGCCGGTTAGCAGTACCCTGCCTGGGATTACCTGAGCGCGAGTCCTCTTAAAGTAAACGCTCGGGACCCTGGGAAACCCCTGGGGGCGCGCGGGTCCGATGGATGTGACCCCAGAGTCCCCCCCCTCGCTTCCAGCGAGTTTGAGGGTTGCTCTCACCTTTTGTCTCTGGGTGACTCTGTTTTGCCTCCGTCTGCTGCCTGTGGGTCGGTGACACCTTCGACCCGGAGTCCTGCGAGTTTGGTTGCTCGTTGTGGCTCGGTTACCCAGTTGTGCTAACAAAGCGGGTGCGGGCAGCAGAGGCGTTGCACTTGAGCCTTGGTGGTGGCAACGTTCTCGTGGTTTCATCCCCGGGAGCCCCGGGGCTGCCCCGTGGTAGTTCGTTTTGGGACTTGGGGGTGATGGTTGCTTCGGTTCCATCCACGCCCCCTTGTCTTTCCCCTGGTTCACCCTTCCTGCCTGCATCCAGTTCCTTACCGTCTGTAGGTTCGGGGCGGGGTTTTTGGTGGTGTTGAGACTCGGGCAGTCTCGGGGAATTCCCCTTCCGGGGTAGTGACGGGGGCATTTGGGCCTGTTCCTCCAGCCGTGTTGTATGAGTCTGCCAGTGGGCTCCCTTCCTTAGTGTTTTCACGGCTGCCCCGGTTTTCTGGTACGGCCGGGGCTTTGGGGGAACGGCTCGGCCCCGGGGCCTGTCGTGTAGGTTCCTGGGGCTGGGGAGGGGCTGACTTTGGGGGGCCTTGGCCCCGTTAGACCCCGGGGTTTTTTTTTATCCCCCTCTAGGCGGGGCTTGTGGTTACGCGGAGTGGGGTCTTTCCTCCCCACTCGCCGTACGTGCTGTTGGACGTCGGCCCCTCCCCGGGCTTGGTTCCTTGGCCTTTGAGTCGGTTGGTTCCGTCCTGTGGGTGGATGTTTCCTCCCCCCCCTTTTTGGGACGGTGTTTTTGTCATTTTTCCCCATTCGATGGGGTTCTGCGTGACTTCTGATCTCGGGTGCGCCTGCGCCTTCGTGTGCCTTCGGGACTAGTGTTGGCTTCTGTGTTCTCGAGGGTACGGGAAGGTTTTTCGCTACTTCCCGCATTATTGGAACGTCTGTCGGCTCCTCGTACTTGTCGCTCTGTTGGGCTTCTTGTCGCCCGGTTGGGCTACTTGTTGCCCGGTTGGGCTACTTGTTGCCCGGTTGGGCTACTTGTCGCCCGGTTGGGTTTCTTTTTGGGCTCTTTGCTTCTTTGGCCGGTTTTATTGTTCCTGCTTCCTCTTTTGGCTACTTTTCTCGTGCAGTAGTCCTGGCTGGCGCCTTCCCGCAGGGAGGGTGTGCGGTTCGGCCAGCGTGTTATGCGCGTGCGCCGTGGAGTTTGTTTTGGTCTGGGCGGTGTTTCAGTGCTGGGGTTTTGCGCCCTTTTTTGCTACAGTGCTTCGCTTCTCATTCTTCTCCCTGGCTGCGGTATGTGCCCCTTCGTGCCGGGGGTGTCCTGGTTCCCAGTTGTGGGGAGGACACCGCTGTTTTCCCTGTGTCATGGGTGTGGACCGCCTCCTTCGCCTCTCCCTGTTCTCCTGCGGGTCCGGCAGGGTCCGGCTCTGGCGTCTTCACCTGGCGGTGCTCCCAAGTTCTTCTGGGCACGGTTGAGTCGTGTCAAGTTCGTGCCACCATTCGCCAGGTGAGTTTCTGCGGTCTGGCGTCTTTTGGCCGGGCGCTGGATGCGGCGGTGTTTATATACCTGTCTTTATTTAGGTATATTTTTGTACGACTGAGACCGTTCGCACACCAGTGACTGTCCCTTTATCACCCCTTCCTGTCCCCCTCATGTGCATGTCCAACCCATGCTGGAGTCATTCAGGGGACCCTCCTTTTTTTTTAATGTTGTGAGGTGTGGGGGTTGTAGGGTTGGTTCTGTACTCACCTGGTGAGACTCCTGGCTGTGCTTGCAGGATTTGAGCTCTGGCTCTTGGGTCCCGCCTATCTGGTAGAACTTGCGGGATAGTACCAGTGGAGTGCAGTGGTGCTATTGGCACTTTTGGGGAACACTGTATTACCATCAGTGGTCTGTGCTTGTTACACGACCTACTTGCGAGCATAAGCCTTCTTGCTGGTTCGTCCGTGGACTTCCAGGGCACACTGGCCTGTTTTCGTATGGCAGTTCCGGCCCGTCCTGGTTGTGGGGGTATGTGGGCCGGTGGACTGCTCCTAGCAGCTGCCTGGTGGGCCATCCTCTGGCCGGTCTGGCCTGACCTTGGGCCGGGCTTCAGGTGTAAAAGAGCTCCCAGTACCTCATCCAGCAGGTATCGAGCGGGGTTTCTCCGCCGTCGGTCGCCTGGTGCAGGTTTCTGGGCCTGCAGGGTTTTGCCGTGTCTCCGTTGGCCCTGTCTGGGGCCTGCCTGCTCCGTTCTCTCCTTTCCAGAGGGGAGTTGCTATTTACATGTTGCATGTTGCAGTGGTGCCTGTTGCTGCTGCTGCACGTGTGCATTGGTATCGTGTTTCACGGTGGCGTGTCCTTGTTCCTGTGTCCGGTTGTGGAGTGGCACTTTGCTGCTGTTTTGTGCCTGGGGATTGCGTGGGGTTTTTGTCCCTGCCTGATTGTCCACCCCTGGTTGTTCTCCTGGGGTTTTTTGTGCTTCTGCTCTTTCTTCCTGCCTCCTCTGCAGCAGGGATGTTCTGCGTGTGTTCTTAGGCGTTGGTCAGCCTGTGTCCTGTGATGTGCTTCTTTGTCTCGGTCTATTGCAGTTGTTCGTGCCCCTTGGTTCGGGTCCTGTTCTGGCGGCGACCCTTCCGCCTTCTTTGGTTTTCCTAGCTTGCCCTGCCGGTTGTTGTTTTTTTTTTGGGGGGGGGGGGGGGTTTCTTGCGATGTCTCGCGTCGGACCCGTCGTTTCTGAACTCCTGGCGGGCTTGCATGCTTTGGGGAGTTTTTCTGTTCGGCAGACGTTCCATCTCCTTGTGCCGCCTGGGTTTCGGTGGTTGGCCCCGAGATCTTCTCGCGGCTCCGCCTTTTTCCTGGGCTCGGGGGGGCCTTGTCGGGGCTGCTTATGTTCTGCCTCGTGGTCTCGCCTCCGGTTGGTGGTCGGGTGGCTTCGTGGTAGGTGTCCCACCTGCGTGCTTCTCTTGGCGGCAGTATGGGTATTTTGGCGGTCCTTCCTTTTCCTGTCCCTTCTTAGGTGGTTACTCTTGTTAGCTTGGTTTACTCTCGGCTTGGTTTTCTAGTGGGGGTTGGGGGCCGTCGTCTTGCCACATACTGTCGCCTCTTTTCGTGCGGCGCAGGCGGAGCCGCTTCAGCTTGCTTTCGGTCTTGGTGTTGCTTCTGCACCGTTAGTCAGCTGTCTTGTGCGTCGTTTCACCTCCGGCCTGTTCGTGCGCCGCTTGCACCATCCTGGTCTCTGGTCAGCGTGCTCTATCTTCTCGGTTGGTAGTGCCCCTTCGGTTCCGGTGTGTTTTTTCGTCGGCTCTTTCCTTTGGGCCTTTCCCTCTGGGGGTCGGTTCGCTGAGTTTTCTTGCTCCTTCGGTTTTAGCGTTTTGGTTGTTTGATGGCAGCAGTCTCCATCTTTTCTGGCGCGGGGTGGGCCTGCTGCATTCTGGAGGGGTCCAGGGTTTGTTGGTTCTTCGTTGGTCGGGCCGGGGGGTGTCGTTTTTGTGTTCAGTAGCGGCCCTCCGCTGTTGTTTGCGTGCCACGGCGTTTGGGTCCGGAGCGCGTTTTGCGTTGATCTGGTTCTGTTCTTCCCGGTTCGCGGGTGATGGTGTCCCGGGTGGTCAGCCGTGTTCTTGCGGCTAAGCTGCCTGTGTTCTTCCCTCATGCCTGTGGCGTTCGTGGCTTCGCTGCTCTCGCTGCCGTCTGGGCGACGTGGCGTTGCAGTCTTTCGGGCATGGGTTTTTGGTGTTCGTGCAGGGGCCTTGCTGCTCATGGTTCTCGTGTTGTTCCCGGGATTTTCGGGGCTGTGGCGCCTTGGGTTGGCGTTTGCTGCCGGTTGTCTCGCCTCCTTGGGGGGTGCGTGGTGTCCGCCTCCCGGTTTTGTCCCTTTGACCTTCCTCTGTGGGTAGTTAGCTCCGGGGAGCCGAAGGGGCTCCCCCCAGAAAACTAGCGTTGAATGTAATGAAACGCCATTTTCTGGGTGAGACCCGGAGGCTCCCCGGCAACCCTCCCTCCCTCCGGTCGGCGTTTTTCGCGTGTTTTGACATCCAGCCTCAGAACTGATGGGTGCATAGCCGGCGTGGGAGGTCTGGGGCTCCCCCTTCCCCCTCCCGGGGAGGGGGGAGCTGCGCAGACAGCGGCGCGGTGACGTATGACGTCATACTAGTTTCCTTGTTTTCTGTTGAAGAGTTCTATCCACTAGTTCGGCTTAGGTAGCAATTTTCACCAGAATAGGGGTTTGTTTTGGAATGCTTACCTTTCTGGATGCTTGACCCGGTCGATGGCAGACATAGAATGCTTCCAACCACACGGGGGTTTCTATAGGCCATTGCTCCCCTTGCCTCTCTGAGGGGGCCAGGTTCTGGCTCGTGGTCCCCGGTAGGCCCTAGAACTCCATACACATGACTGATGCCAAAGTCTGACATTAGCATATCAGCCGGTAAAGCTCCGGGGAGCCTCCGGGTCTCACCCAGAAAATGGCGTTTCATTACATTCAACGCTGGTTTTTTAAAAATGTTGAATCAAATGAGAAGCCATTACCAGATCTAGCCTACTTTTTTGTAAACATATACTGTATTGAAAACTAAATGAGCCTTGTCTAGTGCTTTACACTAGAATATAAGCGCAACTAAGAATTCTTAAGTACTGAGTGTTTCCAGTATGCCCACAGAAACCAACAATAATTTCTGTTGCAGAATACACAGGAGAGCCTAACAAAAGTGTTGAAATTGTTCGAACATGCAGAGGAGTATGGTATGTTTATCAACCGCCGCCTCATCATATTCGCAGCAGCACTCGCCCTCAAGCAAAACCATCCTCATATTGCCTTGGAATTGTTATCAAAATCAACTGTTACTCATATATCAGTTTGCTCTATAAAAGTAAGTTGTGCTATAATTGGGCTGCATGATTACTTTGCAGAAGCTGTTATTTTAGACTTATTCACACAATGAATTCTAAATACAATACTGTACCAATGTCTGATGTCCTTTTTTTTCCTGAGAAACCTCTCAAAGCCCTCTCTGTCATAATCTGTATTGTGGTATAGTGACAACTTAAATTATGATTACGCCTACCTACGAATTTTTCAAGTTATGATGTAAATTTCGTCGGAAAATGCGACTTGACTTACGACTGTGTCATCGACTAACGTCATTTGTTGAGACCGAGTGTGTGTTCCTGGTGGCACAGCCGACCCAGCCTCAGCTTACCAGAGCCTCCTGCTTAGTGACAATCTCCCTTGTAAAGAATTTCAGTATTTTTGTGCTTTTCTGTGGAGAGCCACCTTGGCTCCCCGGAGCTATACCGGACTGATGTGTATATATTACACCGTGACAACAGTCAATCAAAGGAGTTCTAAGCCTACCAGGGACCAGAGCCAGAACCTGGCCCCCCTCAAGAGAGGCACGAGGAGCAATGGCCTAAAGACACCCCTCGTGTAATTGGAAGCAGTCTTTGTCAGTCAATCGAAGGAGTTCAAAGCCTACCGGGGACCAGAGCCAGAACCTGGGCCCCCTCAAGAGAGGCACGAGGAGCAATGACCTAAAGACACCCCTCGTGTAATTGGAAGCAGTCTTTGTCTGCCATCTACCAGGTCAGGCACCCAGAAAGGTAGGAATTTCAAAACAAACTACAGTACTGCTGGCCTAAAAATTGCAAACCGAATGCCGAAAAAGTAAACAGAACTCCCCAATCAAAAAAAGGGAGACAAACATGACGTCACCACAACCGCCGTGCATCCGTCTGCGCAACCCGCTCCTCCCCAGGAGGGGGGACAAGGAGGTCCCAGACTTCCACTCCGGCAACTCTCACCAGTTCAAAGGCTGTTGTGATAGTGAACGGTCGATCGCTCTGGCTCCACTCTTTGCAGTGCTGCAGTGCGGTTTTGTTGTTCTGTATTGGTGGTGTGAGAGCCAGGAGTAACACAAGAGTACTGGTGCTGCATGCACCTAGGGCTACCGTCCCTAGGCGCCTCGTAAGTACTTCCTTTGTGGCTTCAGGGTTATCTTCCATGAGCCGTTCAGGAGCAGCTACCTCCATGTGGTTCTGTCGCTGCTCGGTGACTGCCTGCCCTTGGGGGTTCAGCTGGGGAGGTTCTTACTCCTGTTTGTCCTTGGGTAGGAGGTAGTTTCGTCGCTGACTGGGGCGCGAGGTACTGTGCTGCTGCCTGATATACGCATAGCGACCGGTTCTGTTCACCTCGAGACGTTGTGCTTTTGCGGGGTTTTTTTGCGGCTGGCACCACCTTCGGAACCATCTTCATATGGTCGGCTTGGTGTTCGTGGTGCGAAGCTCGGGTTCTCATAAGGGAACGCAGGTGGACATGGTGGATAAGGTGGGAGGCCAGGTGAGAATGCCCCTTCATAAAGTGATGTTGGACTCTGATTATGGCTACAAGACCCTAATGGTAGAGGTTTGTGCCTCACTACTGAGGATGGAAGCTCAAGTGATCTTGGGGAACGACTATTGTGGGGGGGGGTTGTTCATCATCAAGAGTGAAGAGTGCTTGGAGCCCTATAGACGTAGTGGTTAATTGGCAAATACAGAGGGAGATGCAACGGGGATCGAGAGGGTGGCGTTCGCTGTGTGTTTGTCGTTATTGTGGGATGGGGCGTTGAGGACGAATCGAGTGGGTCTCGTCAACAGGAGGGAATATGCCAGTTGACCTGGGCCTCGATTGTCTGTTCGAGGAGGAAACCAGACAACTGAAGGTGTTGGGGAGAGAGGGCCCGGAACAAGGTATCCAGGTGACCCTCATCAATTCTCTCAAAGTGGATCGCACTCAGTTGAGTGAACTGCAGAGTGAGAGAGTTTCCTGAGTTGGTACGAGAGGCCAAAGGGGGGCCCTCGCTGGACCCGAGTCTGATGTACAGTACAGTACTTCTATTTGTACGAAGGAATGCTTATAAGGCATTGGAGACCAGTACATATGGAGATGGATGATGAGTTAGGAGTAAGACACCAAGTGGTGTTGCCATCAAGTTACAGGCATACAGTTATCTTGAGGTTATCTTGAGATGATTTCGGGGCTTTTTTTAGTGTCCCCGCAGCCCAGTCCTCGACCAGGCCTCCACCCCCAGGAAGCAGCCCGTGACAGCTGACTAACACCCAGGTACCTATTTTACTGCTAGGTAACAGGGGCATAGGGTGAAAGAAACTCTGCTCATTGTTTCTCGCCGGCGCCTGGGATCGAACCCAGGACCACTGGATCACAAGTCCAGTGTGCTGTCTGCTCGGCCGACCGGCTCCCCCGGCAGTGCTCAAACTTGTGCACTTGGTGCACACCGCAGGTCACCAAGGGGGGAACCAAGACTCTTAACCAGATCAGGGATCATTTCTGTTGGCTGGGAATGGATGCAGATGCGAGGCATTATTGCAAGACGTGTTTTCCTTCTCAGAGAGCAGGAAAAAACGTTCCGGCTATACCCAAGGCTCCTCTGGTTCCTGTCCCCACTTTCAGACAAGCGTTCAAGCATCTGCTCATAGACGATGTAGACCCTTGCCCCCAGATGTAAAGTACCAGTAGCGAGAGCACTCAGCGTAATATGGAGAAAGAGCCTGGATACAGGGGAGATACCAGCAGCACTTAAATCTGCAGATATAGCTCCGTTGCACAAGGGGGGGAGTAAAGCCTTGGTAAAAAATTATAGGCCAGTTGCACTAACATCACACATAATAAAAGCGTTTGAAAGAGTGATTGGGAATCAAATTTCTAGTTTTATGGAAAACAATGAATTGCACAACCCAGGACAACATGGATTTAGAGCGGGAAGATCCTGTCTGTCACACTTACTCAACCACTATGACAAAATCACAGAAGCCCTAGAAGAAAAGCAAAATGCAGATGTTGTATACACAGACTTTGCAAAGGTGTTCGCCAAATGTGACCATGGGGTGATAGCTCACAAAGTGAGGTCAATGGGAATAACTGGAAAAGTAGGACGCTGGATACTCAATTTCCTGTCGAACAGAACACAAAGAGAAACAGTCAATCAAATAAAATCAAGTCCAAGCGATGTTAAAAGCTCTGTACCTCAAGGTACAGTCCTTGCACTGCTACTGTTCCTTATTCTCATATCAGATATGGACAAAAATACACGTCACAGCTTCGTGTCGTCCTTTGCAGATGACACAAAAATCAGCATGAAAATTACCTCTGCTGAAGACATTGAAAAACTACAAGCAGATGTCAACAAAGTTTTCGATTTGGCAGCAGTAAATAACATGATGTTTAACAGTGATAAATTTCAGGTACTCAGGTACGGCAAAAATGAGGATCTGAAACATAATACAGGGTACAAAACACAATCGAATCTTCCCATAGTAGAAAAATAGCATGTCAAGGATTTGGGAATAACGATGTCCGACGATCTAACGTTTAGGGAGCATAACCAAGCAAATATTGCGTCAGCCAGAAAAATAGTCGGATGGATTACGAGAACTTTCAAATCCAGGGATCCCATCACAATGGTTGTACTCTTCAAGTCACTTGTGTTGTCCCGTCTCGAGTACTGCTCAGTACTCACTCTCCCCTTCAGAGCAGGAGAGAATGCTGAAATAGAGGGAATACAGAGAACATATACTGCACGCATAGACGAGATAAAACACCTAAATTATTGGGATCATCTCAAAGCTCTCCAAATGTACTCTCTAGAAAGGAGACGAGAGAGATACCAAATAATATACACATGGAAAATACTGGAGGGCCAGGTCCCGAATCTACAAAGTAAAATAACAACGTACTGGAGTGAACGATATGGAAGAAAATGCAAGATTGAACCAGTGAAGAGCAGAGGTGCCATAGGCACAATCAGAGAGCACTGTATAAACATCAGAGGTCCGCGGTTGTTCAACGTCCTCCCAGCGACTATAAGAAATATTGCCGGAACAGCCGTGGACATCTTCAAGAGAAAACTGGACTGTTTTCTAAGAGAAGTTCTGGATCAGCCGGGCTGTGGTGGGTATGTAGCCCTGTGGGCCGCTCCAAGCAACAGCCTGGTGGACCAAACTCTCACAAGTCGAGCCTGGCCTCGGGCCGGGCTTGGGGAATAGAAGAACTCCCAGAACCCCATCAAGCAGGATGAAGAAGTGAAACAACTACCTATTAATGATCATGTGCGCTTCTACTAGATTTCCTGAAGCTATTTTGGTGCACCAGTTAACATCAAAAGGAATTCTGAGACACCTGCAGCAGTTTTTCTCTTGGGGTAGGAATTCCCAAGTAGATTTTTGTGTGTGCAGTGCAGGGGTTAAAGATTTTTCTTTGTTTTTTCTGTTCTTCCCAGTCACATGTTTGTATTTACTTTGCTTTGCCGTACAATACTTTAGAACACTGTGTGTATTAATGCGGACTTAGATGGGTGTGATGTAACCTTGTGTTTATATTTTTTGCACCTCTGAAATTTTATTTTACAAACTTTTCTGGGGGGAGCCCCGTCGGCTCCCAGGAGCTTTACCGGCTGATATGCTAATGTCAGACTTTGGCATCAGTCATGTGTATGGAGTTCTAGGGCCTACCGGGGACCACGGCCAGAACCTGGCCCCCTCAGAGAGGCAAGGGGAGCAATGGCCTATAGAAACCCCCGTGTGGTTGGAAGCATTCTATGTCTGCCATCGACCGGGTCAAGCATCCAGAAAGGTAAGCATTCCAAAACAAACCCCTATTCTGGTGAAAATTGCTACCTAAAGCCGAACTAGTGGATAGAACTCTTCAACAGAAAACAAGGAAACTAGTATGACGTCATACGTCACCGCGCCGCTGTCTGCGCAGCTCCCCCCTCCCTGGGAGGGGGGAAGGGGGAGCCCCAGACCTCCCACGCCGGCTATCCACCCACCAGCTCTTCGGCTGATGCTATAGGCAACGGTTATGTGCTCCGGCTCCAGTGGTTGTTTCAGCACTGTACCTAGAGTGTGGTGTCTGTTTTCTAGGTGGTGCGTGAGCCGGGAGTGATTCTCCAGTACTCGGGCTGCATGCGCCTAGGGTTCCCTTCCCTAGGTGCCCTGTAAGTACTGCCCTTGGGGCTTGGGGCCACCTTCCACAAGTTCCTTGGGTCCTGCCCCTGCTTGGCCGTTTACTGCTTGGTTTTCGGCCGCTCTTTGTGTGCTCGGGTGTTCTGTCTCCCTTGTTCGCCTTAGAGTAAGGGGCAGTTTTTGCACTGGTGGGGCGCAGGGTACTGTGCAGCTTGTCTTTACCAATCATAGCGGCCGGCTCTGTTCCGCTTGGGTACGCTGTCCTCTTGCGGGGTTTTCTTTTTCTTTTTGTTTATCTACCTGGTGGGGGGGGTCTGCCTTCGTTCTTGCCCCTTGTGTCCCTTGTGTTCCGAGTATTTTCTGGTGGTACCCCCTGCTAGGTCCCCGTGAGTGTACACGTCCCGGGGGTTCAGCTCTTAGAAAGTTGTTTGGTAGCTTTGGGTGCCGGTTAGCAGTACCCTGCCTGGGATTACCTGAGCGCGAGTCCTCTTATAGTAAACGCTCGGGACCCTGGGAAACCCCTGGGGGCGCGCGGGTCCGATGGATGTGACCCCAGAGTCCCCCCCCCTCGCTTCCAGCGAGTTTGAGGGTTGCTCTCACCCTTTGTCTCTGGGTGACTCTCTGTTTTGCCTCCGTCTGCTGCCTGTGGGGTCGGTGACACCTTCGACCCGGAGTCCTGCGAGTTTGGTTGCTCGTTGTGGCTCGGTTACCCAGTTGTGCTAACAAAGCGGGTGCGGGCAGCAGGGGCGTTGCACTTGAGCCTTGGTGGTGGCAACGTTCTCGTGGTTTCCTCCCCGGCTGCCCCATTGTAGTTCGTTTTGGGACTTGGGGGTGTTGGTTGCTTCGGTTCCATCCACACCCCCTTGTCTTTTCCCTGGATCACCCTGCCTGCACCCGGTTCCTTACCGTCTGTAGGTTCGGGGCGGGGTTTTTGATGGTGTTGAGACTCGGGCAGTCTCGGGGAATTCCCCTTCCGGGGTAGTGACGGGGGCATTTGAGCCTGTTCCTCCAGCCGTGTTGTATGAGTCTGCCAGTGGGCTCCCTTTCTTAGTGTTTTCACGGCTGCCCCAGTTTTCTGGTACGGCCGGGGCTTTGGGGGAACGGCTCGGCCCCGGGGCCTGTCGTGTAGGTTCCCGGGGCTGGGGAGGGGCTGGCTTGGGGGGCCTTGGCCCCGTTGGACCCCGTGGGTTTTTTTATCCCCCTCTAGGCGGAGCTTGTGGTTACGCGGAGTGGGGTCTTTCCTCCCCACTCGCCGTACGTTCTGTTGGGCGTCAGCCCCTCCCCGGGCTCGGTTCCTTGGCCTTTGAGTCGGTTGGTTCCGTCCTGTGGGTGGATGTTTCCTCCCACCCCTTTTTGGGTCGGTGTTTTCGTCATGTTTTCCCGTTCGATGGGGTTCTGCGTGACTTCTGATCTCGGGTGCCCCTGCGCCTTCGTGTGCCTTCGGGACTAGGGTTGGCTTCTGTGTTCTCGAGGGTACGGGAAGGTTTTTCGCTACTTCCCGCATTATTGGAACGTCTGTCGGCTCCTCGTCCTTGTTGTCCTGTTGGGCTACTTGTCGCCCTGTTGGGCAACTTGTCGCCCTATTGGGCTACTTGTTGCCCTGTTGGGCTACTTGTTGCCCTGTTGGGCTACTTGTCGCCGGGTTGGGCTACTTGTCGCCGGGTTGGGCTACTTGTCGCCCGGTTGAGTTCCTTTTTGGGCTCTTTGCTTCTTTGGCCAGTTTTATTGTTCCTGCTTCCTCTTTTGGCTACTTTTCTCGTGCAGTAGTCCTGGCTGGCGCCTTCCCGCAGAGAGGGTGTGCGGTTTGGCCGGCGTGTTATGCACATGCGCCGTGGAGTTTGTTTTGGTCTGGGCGGTGTTTCAGTGCTGGTGTTTTGCACTCTTTTTGCTACAGTGCTTCGCCTCTCGTTCTTCTCCCTGGCTGCGGTATGTGCCCCTTCACGCCGGGGGTGTCCTGGTTCCCAGTTGTGGGGAGGACACCGCGGTTTTCCCTGTGTCATGGGTGTGGACCGCCTCCTTCGCCTCTTCCTGCTCTCCTGCGGGTCCGGCAGGGGTCCGGCTCTGGCGTCTTCACCTGGCGGTGCTCCCAGGTTCTTCTGGGCACGGTTGAGTCGTGTCAAGTTCGTGCCACCGTTCGCCAGGTGAGTTTCTGCGGTCTGGCGTCTATTGGCCGGGCGCTGGATGCGGAGTTGTTTATATACCTGTCTTTATTTAGGTATATTTTTGTACGACTGAGACCGTTCGCACACCAGTGACTGTCCCTTTTTCATCCCTTCCTGTCCCCCTCATGTGCATGTCCAACCCATGCTGGAGTCATTCAGGGGACCCCTCCTTTTTTTAATGTTGTGAGGTGTGGGGGTTGTAGGGTTGGTTCTGTACTCACCTGGTAAGGCTCCTGGCTGTGCTTGCAGGATTTGAGCTCTGGCTCTTGGGTCCCGCCTATCTGGTAGAACTTGCGGGATAGTACCAGTGGAGTGCAGTGGTGCTATTGGCACATTTGGGGAACACTGTATTACCATCAGAGGTCTGTGCTTGTTACACGACCTACTTGCGAGCATAAGCCTTCTTGCTGGTTCGTCCAAGGACTTCCAGGGCGCACTAGCCTGTTTTCGTATGGCAGTTCCGGCCCGTCCTGGTTGTGGGGGTATGTGGGCTGGTGGACTGCTCCTAGCAGCTGCCTGGTGGGCCACCCTCTGGCCGGTCTAGCCTGGCCTTAGGCCAGGCTTGAGGTGTAAAACAGCTCCCAGTACCTCATCCAGCAGGTATCGAGCGGGGTTTCTCCGCCGTCGGTCGCCTGGTGCAGGTTTCTGGGCTTGCGGGGTTTTGTCGTGTCTCCGTTGGCCCTGTCTGGGGTCTGCCTGCTCCATTCTCTGCCTTTGCAGAAGGGAGTTGCTATTCCTGCATGTTACATGTTGCAGTGGTGCCTGTTGCTGCTGCTGCACGTGAGCATTGGTACCGTGTTTCACGGTGGCGTGTCCTGGTTCCTGTGTCCGGTTGTGGAGTGGCACTTTGCTGCCGTTTTGTGCCTGGGGATTGCGTGGGTTTTTTTCTGTCCCTGCCTGATTGTCCACCCCTGGTTGTTATCCTGGGGTTTTTGTGCTTCTGCTCTTTCTTCCTGCCTCCTCTGCAGCAGGGGTGTTCTGCGTGTGTTCTTAGGCGTTTGTCAGCCTGTGTCCTGTGATGTGCTTCTTTGTCTCGGTCTATTGCAGTTGTTCGTACCCCTTGGTTCGGGTACTGTTCTGGCGGCGACCCTTCCGCCTTCTTTGGTTTCCTACCTTGCCCTGCCGGTTGTTTTTTTTTTTTTGGGGGGGGGGGGGGTCTTGCGATGTTACGCGTCGGACCCGTCGTTTTTGAACTCCTGGTGGGCTTGCATGCTTTGGGGAGTTTTTCTGTTCAGCAGATGTTCCATCTCCTTGTGCCGCCTGGGTTTCGGTGGTCGCGCCCGAGATCTTCCCGCGGCTCCGCCTTTTCCTGGGCTCGGAGGGGCCTTGTCGGGGCTGCTTATGTTCTGCCTCGCGGTCTCGCCTCCGGTTGGTGGTCGGGTGGCTTCGTGGTAGGTGTCCTACCTGCGTGCTTCTCTTGGCAGCAGTATGGGGTATTTTGGCGGTCCTTCCTTTTCCTGTCCCTTCTTAGGTGGTTACTCTTGTTACCTTGGTTTACTCTCGGCTTGGTTTTCTGGTGGGGGTTGGGGGCCGTCGTCTTGCCACATACTGTCGCCTCTTTTCGTGCGGCGCTGGCGGAGCCGCTTCAGCTTGCTTTCGGTCTTGGTGTTGCTTCTGCACCGTTAGTCAGCTGTCTTGTGCGTCATTTCACCTCCGGCCTTTTCATGCGCCGCTTGCACCATCCTGATCTCTGGTCAGCGTGCTCTGTCTTCTCCTCGGTTGGTAGTGCCCTTCGGTTCCGGTGTGTTTTTTCGTCGGCTCTTTCCTTTTGGCCTTTGCCTCTGGGGGTTGAGTCGCTGAGTTTTCTTGCTCCTTCGGTTTTAGTGTTTTGGTTGTTCGGCGGCAGCAGTCTCCATCTTTTCTGGCACGGGGTGGGGCTGCTGCGTTCTGGAGGGGTCCAGGGTTTGTTGGTGCTTCGTTGGTCGGGCCGGGGGTGTATCGTTTTTTGTGTTCAGTGGCGGCCCTCCGCTGTTGTTTGCGTGCCACGGCGTTTGGGTCCGGAGCGCGTTTTGCGTTGATCCGGTTCTGTTCTTCCCGGTTCGCGGGTGATAGTGTCCCGGGTGGTCAGCCGTGTTCTTGCGGCTAAGCTGCCTGTGTTCTTCCCTCATGCCTGTGGCGTTCGTGGCTTCGCTGCTCTCGCTGCCATCTGGGCGACGTGGCCTTGTGGTCTTTCGGGCATGGATTTTTGGTGTTCGTGCAGGGGCCTTGCTGCTCGTTGTTCTCGTGTTGTTCCCGGGACTTTTCCGGGCTGTGGCGCCTTGGGTTGGCGTTTGCTGCCGGTTGTCTTGCCTCCTTGGGGGGTGCGTGGTGTCCGCCTCCCGGTTCTGTCCCTTTGACCTTCCTCTGTGGGTAGTTAGCTCCGGGGAGCCGACGGGGCTCCCCCCAGAAAACCAGCGTTGAATGTAATGAAACGCCATTTTCTGGGTGAGACTCGGAGGCTCCCCGGCAACCCTCCCTCCCTCCGGTCGGCGGTTTTTCGCGTGTTTTGACATCCAGGCTCAGAACTGATGGGTGGATAGCCGGCGTGGGTGGTCTGGGGCTCCCCCTTCCCCCTTCTGGGGAGGGGGGAGCTGCGCAGACAGCGGCGCGGTGACATATGACGTCATACTAGTTTCCTTGTTTTCTGTTGAAGAGTTCTATCCACTAGTTCGGCTTTAGGTAGCAATTTTCACCAGAATAGGGGTTTGTTTTGGAATGCTTACCTTTCTGGATGCTTGACCCGGTCAATGGCAGACATAGAATGCTTCCAACCACACGGGGGTTTCTATAGGCCATTGCTCCCCTTGCCTCTTTGAGGGGGCCAGGTTCTGGCCGTGGTCCCCGGTAGGCCCTAGAACTCCATACACATGACTGATGCCAAAGTCTGACATTAGCATATGAGCCTGGTAAAGCTCCGGGGAGCCTCCGGGTCTCACTCAGAAAATGGCGTTTCATTACATTCAACACTGGTTTTTTTTTTATATTTTTTTGTCTTTATAATATTTCATAATACTACTCAAAGTGTTGTTTGTGTACAGGTAATGGCTTTGTGTGAGCAAGATCAAGTTGAGGTTGCACTCCCACTCTTGCGGTCATTGATACAGATAGATCTTCCCAACACAAGCAAGCCAGAGAAGAGTTTTCGCATTCTCTCTGAGGCGGTAAGCTTTCCTATATCATTAACTGTCTATAATAGAGTTTTGTTCTGCACAATTTAATTGATTTTGGGAGAATGTTAGATATTTAGATACTATGGGGTTTTCTGCTTTTTATCCTGCAAATGCTTGCAACCTCACCAATGTGCACATGACAGACGCTTCACAAAGCTGTCGGAATCCAGCAAAATATGAGAGCAAGTGTACAGGGCCTGGGAGCACGATCGAGTAAGAGTCCTGTGTGGTCTTTTCTCAAACTTGTTTCACCTGGTCCTGATCCACGTTGGTCGTGGGAATCTCCTCAATGCAATTTAAGGTACTCCTAGGGTCCTCATCACATTTATAATTTAGTGATTAATAGGCAACTTGGTGTTGAAAACACCTGGGACTGAGGGCTTAATTAAGAGTAATTGCACTACCAGTATTTAGAAATGATTCAACAGAAACACCGAATAATGCTTAACAATAGTTTATTTACACTTAACCACTAATACAATGGGTGCTTGATTTACTTTAGATTGGCATCAGCAAGGCTCTTATTGCATTAGTGAGACGCTTGATGTCTAACTAATCGATTCCGATCCACTTGTGGACAAAACCTAACTTAACACGGCATACCTAACAGTACCGGTGTGCAAAGGGTCACAGGAGTTCCAAACAGGATACTCGGGCAATAATCATGCACAATAAATCAACAATGGGACAGGCAATAATCATGCATAATACAGTGGTACCTCGGTTTAAGAGTTTAATCCGTTTCTGGAGACAGCTCGTATTCCAAAAACTCGTAATCCGAAGCTAATTTCCCCTTTCCGAAGCATTATTTCAAAGAAATAATGGGAAATGAATTAATCCGTTACTGACTACCCAAAAACCTCACTGCAAACTAAATTTTATACCTAATTCATCTAAATAAACCTACAAAACTATGTTCAAGTTATTACTTACCCTTGCTGATGACTGCTGTTGGCATATGGAAGATGGTGAGGAGGAGGGAGGAGGAGAGGTGTTATTGTTTGGAAGGGGTCCTCACTGCCCTCACTGAACCTGTACACCTGTGGTCCTCACTCACAGGTGTACAGGTTCCCGAGCCTATTGGGCTCTATCATATCTACACTTGAAACTGTGTATGGAGTGAGCCTCAACCACATCACTTCCAAAGGCGATGTGTGTGTGTGTGTGTAATTACCTAAGTGTAGTTACAGGATGAGAGCTACACTCTCATCCTGTCCCGTCTTCCCAACACTCTTTGTCATATAACGCTTTGAAACTACTGTACTGACTAAAACTGAAAACTCACACCCCAGAAGTGACTCGAACCCATACTGCCAGGAGCACTATGCATCTGGCATACAGGACACCTTAACACAGGTTAAGACACACAGGTGTGTGTGTGTGTGTGTGTGTGTGTGTGTGTGTGTGTGTGTGTGTGTGTGTGTGTGTGTGTGTGTGTGTGTGTGTGTGTGTGTGTAATTACCTAAGTGTAATTGTGTAATTACCTAAGCGTAGTTACAGGATGAGAGCTACGCTCGTGGTGTCCCGTTTTCCCAGCACTCTTTGTCATATAATGCTTTGAAACTATTGACGGTCTTGGCCTCCACCACCTTCTCACCTAACTTGTTCCAACCCTCTACTACTCTGTTTGTGAAAGTGAATTTTCTTATATTTCTTCGGCATCTGTGTTTAGCTAGTTTAAATCTATGACCTCTTGTTCTTAAAGTTCCAGGTCTCAGGAAATCTTCCCTATCGATTTTATCAATTCCTGTTACTATTTTGTATGTAGTGATCATATCACCTCTTTTCCTTCTGTCTTCTAGTTTTGGCATATTTAATGCCTCTATCTCTCCTTGTAGCTCTTGCCCTTCAGTTCTGGGAGCCACTTAGTAGCATGTCTTTGCACCTTTTCCAGTTTGTTGATGTGCTTCTTAATATATGGGCACCACACAACTGCTGCATATTCTAGCTTTGGCCTAACAAAAGTCGTGAACAATTTCTTTAGTATATCGCCATCCATGTATTTAAAAGCAATTCTGAAGTTAGAAAGCGTGGCATAGGCTCCTCGCACAATATTCTTTATGTGGTCCTCAGGTGATAGTTTTCTATCTAGAACCACCCCTAGATCTCTTTCTTTATCAGAATTCTTTAAAGATTTCTCATATAATATATAGGTTGTGTGGGGTCTGTGTTCTCATATTCCACATTCCATAACATGGCATTTTTTAACATTAAATTCCATTTGCCAAGTGGTGCTCCATATACTTATTTTGTCCAGGTCTTCTTGAAGGGCATGACAGTCATCTAAATTTCTTATCCTTCCTATTATCTTAGCATCATCAGCAAACATGTTCATATAATTCTGTATACCAACTGGTAGATCATTTATGTAGACAATAAACATCATTGGTGCAAGAACTGAACCCTGTGGTACTCCACTTGTGACATTTCTCCAGTCCGATACATTGCCTCTGATTACTGCCTTCATTTTTCTATCAGTCAGAAAATTTTTCATCCATGTTAGAAGCTTACCTGTCACCCCTTTAATATTTTCTAGTTTCCAGAACAACCTCTTATGTGGAACTCTGTCAAAAGCCTTTTTTAGGTCAAGATAGATGCAGTCAACCCAACCATCTCTTTCCTGTAATATCTCTGTGGCTCGATCATAGAAACTGAGTACAGGGATACCTCTGTTTAAGAGTTTAATCCGTTCTTGGAGACAACTCGTATTCCGAAAACTCGTATTCCAAAGCTAATTTCCCCATAAGAAATAATGGGAAATAAATTAATCCGTTCCTGACTACCCCAAAAATCCCACATCAAACTAAATTTTTATACCTAATTCATCTAAATAAACCTACAAAACTATGTTCAAGTTATTACTTACCTTGCTGTTGAATGCTGTAGGCATATGGAAGATGGTGAGGAGGGGGGGAGGAGGGGGGAGGAGGAGAGGAGTTACTGTTTGGAAGGGGAGTCCCCTTTCATTATCACATCAGGCAGTGAAGACCTTTCTGGTGTGCACTCCCTGGCACGTTTTATCTGAGTGCCACTAGGTCCTGGTTGTGGCTCACTGCTCGATTTTCTCACCACAAATCTGTCCATGGAAGCTTGTTTTTCCCTTCTTCGCAAGCTGTCTCTGTAGTAAGGCATCACATTGTCATTGAAAAGATTAAGGCAACGGCCTACTACAGCTTTCTCTGGGTGAGTCTTTTCAATAATTGTTTGAATCTCTTCCCACATCTGACACACCTTCCTAATTTCTGCAGAAGGGACATTCGCTACTGCCTCATCCTCCTCCACTGTAGAATCATCAGCTGCGTTGTCTTGCTGTTCCTGTTGAAGAGCTTGGAGTTCTTCGGTGGTCAGTTCTTCGTTGTGTTCTTCCACCAACTCCTCCACATCATCATCATCCAATTCCAAGCCCATTTGCCGGCCCAGAGTAACAATTTCGTCAACAATAGGCGCATCATTTACAGGCTCAAACTCCTCAAAGTCGTTTTGTCACACATTCAGGTCACAATTTTCTCCAGCCAGAGATCAGGGTTCTTTGAGTCACTTCTTGCCAGGCTTTGTCAACGAGTTTTAAAGCACTACAAATGTTAAAATGGTGTTTCCAGAACTCTTTGAGGGTGAGGTTTGTGGCTTCAGTCACTTCAAAACATTTCCGGAACAGTGTCCTTTCATAAAGTTTCTTAAAATTCGCTATGATTTTCTGGTCCATAGGCTGAATTAGAGGAGTGGTGTTAGGAGGAAGGAATTTAACTGTGAGGAATTTATTGTATCTGGGCAACAAATCATCTTCCAAACCTGGAGGATGAGCAGGAGCATTGCCGAGGAGAAGCACGGCTTTGAGTGGCATATGTTTCTCCTGCAGATATTTTTCTATGGCAGGGCACAGCACTTCATTCACCCACTCCGAAAAAATAAGCCTAGTCACCCATGCTTTTTTATTAGCCTTCCACATCACACACAAATGGGTTTTCTGCACTTTATACTGTTTGAAAACCCTTGGATTTTCAGAATGATACACTAGCAAGGGTTTAATTTTCAAATCACCACTCGCATTTGAACACAGCACAAGCGTAAACCTATCTTTCATAGGCTTGTGTCCGGGCAAGGATTTTTCCTCCTTGGTAATGTATGTCCTCTTAGGCATTCTTTTCCAAAACAGTCCTGTTTCATCACAATTAAACACTTGTTGCAGTAGGTATCCCTCAGCCTCTGCAAACTCTTTAAATTCCTCAATAAATCGTCCAGCGGCTGGTTTGTCTGAGCTGGCTGCCTCCCCATGCCTCACAACACTATGGATACCACTTCTTTTTCTAAATTTTTCAAACCAGCCCCGCTTGCCTTAAACTCTTTCGTATCTGCATCACTCGTTGCAGGGGTTTTCTTTAGAAGGTCTTCGTGCAATACCCTGGCTTTCTCACAAATGATGGCCTCCGAAACACTATCACCCCTATTTCCTTGTCGTGTATACAAATTAATAACAAACTTTTCCACTTCAAGTATTTGTGGTCTTTGTTTCGTCATTGTTCTTACTCCTTTTGCCACTTTAGCACTCATAATCTCAATTTTCTTCTTAAGTATAGTGCATATTGTTGATGTGGCTTTGTTGTACTGCCTACAAAGTTCAACAACACATGTACCATTCTCATGCTTCCGAATGATCTCTTGTTTCTCCTCTATTGTCATCCTCACATGGGCTTTCTTGCCTTGATCCTTACCACTGGCTTTCTTGAGACCCATGGTGAGATATATAATAACAAATTGTATAGTCAAATGACCAAAAATCCAACAAAACACTGAAAATCCGGGTGAAGAATTGATGTGGGATAGTCACTGGGCGCGAGACAAGGGTAAACTGAGGGGCAGAGGGGCGACGATCGCTGTACCACCACGCGCTAGGTCGGCCTGAACGCGTATCAACAAACTCGCGTTCCGAGGAAATCCTGCTCGTATTCCGAAAAACTTGTATACAGGGACACTCGTATTCCGAGGTACCACTGTAAACTCGATACACAGGATCTTCCAGATCGAAAACCATACTGTCTGTCTGATATTATATCATTTCTCTTCAGGTGTTCTACCCATTTAGTTTTGATTAGTTTTTCCAATACTTTCACTATTACTCTTGTCAATGATACAGGTCTATACTGTAATTGAGTGGGTCTTCCCTGCTGCCACTTTTGTAGATTGGAACTATGTTAGCCTGTTTCCACACGTCTGCTACGATTCCTGTATACAGGGATGCCTGAAAGATCAGGTGAAGTGGAATGCTGAGCTCAGATGCACATTCCCTTAGAACCCATGGTGAAACTCCATCTGGGCCAGCTGCTTTGTTCTTACTGAGCTCCTTTAGCATATTTTCCACTTCATCTCTAGACACCTCTATCCGCTCTATGTTGTTCTCTGGAATTCTTATTGTGTCTGGTTCTCTGAAGATTTAATTTTGTACAAACACACTTTGGAACTTTTCATTTAATGTTTCACACATTTCCTTTTCATTTTCCGTGAATCTGTTTCCCATTTTCAACCTCTGGATATTATCCTTTACCTGCAATTTGTTGTTTATGAATTTGTAGAATAGGCCCAGTTCTGTTTTACATTTATCTTGCATCTTTGTATCGCTGGTATGTTTGGGGGTTTGGCCTCTTCCTATACTTATTCCATTTTTGTGTCTTTTGGTCTCTGGCCCTCTCACAATTTCTGTTGAACCAATCCTGTTTCCTAATTCTGCATCTCTGTTTTGGTATAAATTTGTTTGTGCCTTTATCATATATTTCACAAAACTTGACATACATCTCATTCACTTCCTTGCCTAGCAACAAGTCTGTTCAATTATACTCACTAAAAATTTTTCTAAGATTGCCATAATGTCTTCTCCTAAAGTCAGGTTTTTCAATTGCATCAACCTTCATATTTTCTTCCAGATTATAACGCATTATATTATTATATATTATTGTGTTGTGCTAGCTAAGTGTCAGGGGTTGTAATAGTTCGGATGTTACCTCACCCCTCTTGTTACACCTTATTGTGTGGTTTCGTATGTGCTGCTTGACACCTACTGCTGCCTTGCTTCTACCGTGCAGGGTTTCCGGGGCTTGGCGTCCCCATGGCCCAGTCGTCGACAGGGCCTCCTTGTTGTTGGTCTGGTCGCCGCTGCTGAGTGCAGCCTGACGTATTACTTTCTGCCTGGTTGTTCCGTTATCCTTTGGAGGTGTTGCACCAGTTTTCTCTTGGTCACTGTGAGGGGACGGCCTGTTTTGCCCCTTATGTGTCATGGAGGCGTGTTGAACAGTCTCGGGCCTTTGATGTTGCTGGAGTTCTCTCAGAGTTAGGGGCTCGGTTGGACTTTGTCCATATTCTGTTCCCTGCTTTTGCATCGCCCGTGTTTAGTAATTCCCGGCTTGCCAGGTTTAGGTTCCTGTTTTCCTGGCTTACCCTGCCACTTGACATTTTCCGGATCTTGTGGTGTCACTTCTCACAAGTCTCGCATCGGGACCACAGTGTGTCTGATCTCCTGGCGAGCTCGCTGGCATTTGGGAAGTTTTCTGTGTGGTAGACGTTCCTTCTCATTCCTTGCCAGCTTGGGTTCTGGCTCTGCTTGCTCTGTGGTCGCACCCGAGGTTTCCCCGTGGCTCCACTTCTTCCAATACTCGATTGGTCCATGGCGGGACTGGTTCGATTCTGCCTCTGCACCTTCTTTGATGGTGTCCCACCTGCGTGCTTCGTCTTGGTGGCGGTGTAGAGTTTTCCTTGGCAGTCCTTCCTTTTTCTGTCTGTCCCTTCGTCAGTTTGCTATGTTTTCTTGGCATGGTCTTGTCCTTCTCTTATGGAGGTTTGGGGCCGTCATCTTGCCACATGCTGCTGCCTTGTCTCGTGCGGCGCTGGCGGAGCCGCTCCGGGTTGCTTCGGTTTTGGAAGTTGCCTCGGCACCGCTTCGCAAGCTGTCTCTGGCATGGTTTCCCTCCGGCCTGCTCTTGCGCCGCTTGAGCCGTCCTGGTTCTTGGATTGCGTGCTCTTTTCTCTTCTCGGGTTTGTGGGGGCCCTTTCGGTTCCGGGTTGTTTTCCGGGGCTCTTGTTGGAGTTGGCCTCTGAGGGTTGGGTTGGTGTGCTTCATGCCCTCCTCCGGCGCCTGGGTTTTGGCTCTTTTGGTTCTCATGATAGGTTTGTTTGCTTGTGGCCGTCTCCCTTTTTTTCTCCACCTCCCAGTTTAGGTTACTCTTGTTTTCATCTATGGGTAGGTAGCTCCAGGGGGCTGACGGGGCTTCCCCCAGAAAACCAGCGTTGAATGTAATTAAACGCCATTTTCTGGGTGAGACCTGGAGGCTCCCCGGCATCCCTTCCTCCCTCCAGTCGGCATTTTTTTTTCGTGTCTTTTGACATCCAGCCTCAGAACTGAAGGGTGGATAGCCAGCCCGGGGAGCTGCTCAGAGAGCGGAGTGGCGACGTGTGACGTCATTCTCATTTGCTTGTTTCTTTTTGGGGAGTTCTATCCACTTGTTCGGCTTTTGGTAGCAATTTTCAGCAGAATAGGGGTTTGTTTTGGGACGCTTACCTTTCTGGGTGCCTGACCCGGTCGATGGCAGACATAGAATGCTTCCAACCACACTGAGGTTTCTATAGGCCATTGCTTCCCATGCCTCTCTGAGGGGGCCAGGTTCTGGCTTGTGGTCCTTGGTAGGCCCACAGAACTCCATACACATGACTGATGCCAAAGTCTGACATTAGCATATCAGCCTGGATAAGTTCCGTGGAGCCTCCAAATCTCGCCCAGAAAAATGGCGTTTCATTACATTCAACGCTGGTTTTTTTTTTGCAACTTCCCCGACCTATTGCGGCCAAAATATGCCACTTACGATATTTTTTTATGTGATCAGGGAATACAAATTAACAGGTTAACCCTTAAACTGCGCAACACGTCATATGACATGTTGGAGTACTACGCAAGATTTAAACGGCCCGCGGATACACGGGGTTCACCACACCTATAACAGGAACATAACAGGAACAGGAGATAACAGGAAAGTGCTAAGGGAAGTGAAAAATCGGATGAGAAAAAGTTGCCCTAGTGTTTACAATGCAGAGAAGAACATTCAAGATGGCCACTGGCAAGGGGAAAAACAAAACAGAGCTTGATTTTGAGGGATTCAATGAAGAAAGCATTGATATTAGTAGTCTACATAACAAGTTGGTAAATTTAGATACTATAGTGAACTCTCATGTAGAAATAATTAGTAAATTGAAAGAAAGTAATGACCATTTGAATAGCAAAGTTTTATGTCTTGAGGGTTTAGTGAAAGATTTGCGCAAGGATAAGAATCAATTGGAAACAAATTGCAAAGCCATGGAAGAAGAAAATAAACTCTTAAAAATAGCTTTGGAAGAAGTTAAAGTAAATTTAAACATAAATGACTACAATAGGTTAGGCAAGGAAATTCAACAGGAGAAACAGCTTTTGTCAGCACAGATGGAGGAAGTTACACAGGGAATAGAACAGTGCAAGAAAGATATGCAACTCACTTATGCACAAGTGGCCAAGGAGAAGGAAAAAATAGAAGAAGCAGTAAAGGAAGTCAAACACTGCAGCAACCAAGATAAAACAAACATTAGGCTAGAAGTGAGGAAAGAATTGGCATCTAACCCGAAGTTGGTGCAAAACACAGTTGATCGGAGTAAGTCCCTGATCATTTTTGGCTGCAAAGAAAAGGCGATAACATCTAGGTCAGAAAGAGCTGTAGAAGAAGCTAAAGTAGTAGATAAAATTGTTGGCCTCGTGGAAGGTCTTACAAACAGAGAGAATGTGTGCGACTACAGGAGAATAGGCAGGTACGTAAAAGGGAAAGATCGACCTTTGAGGATCACCCTAAACGGTGCCAAACAGATGGAAGAAGTACTAAGGAATGCTAGAAAATTGCAAAGGGATGAGGATGGGAAAGGGTGGTCGTTAAGACGAGATCTTTCAAAAGAAGATAGAGAGAAGCTGAAACTGAACCTCGCCGAGGCAAAACATTTAAATGAGAGCAGCAATGAAGAAGAAATAAATTCTTTTTTCTACAAAGTGATAGGGGTAGGCAAACCAGTAAAGTGGTACATAAAGGCAAACCAACAAAATCAATAGAGAGAGGGGGAGTGAAGAATAAGGAGAGGGGGAACAAGTTCCTGAAGATTGCATACACCAACATAGATGGAGTGAGATCGAAGATACTGGAGTTAAGTGATGTAATACAGCTGCAGACACCAGACATTGTTGCACTCACGGAGACAAAACTTGAAGATGTAATTTTAAATGAGGTCATATTCCCAAGGGGCTACTCAATTTGGAGACGGGACAGAAAAATTAGGAAAGGCGGTGGCGTTGCTGTGCTGGTAAAAGAACACCTAAAGGTGAAGGAAATAATGACTGCCAATCCACAAGAAGTTGACATAATAGCACTAGAGATCTGCTATGAGGATGATAAACTAATGATGATAAATGCATATAGTCCACCGCCAAGCAGAACATGGTCAAAGGAGGAGCTAGATAGTAAACGTGAAGGTCTTATAACAATAATGAGAGAGATTATAGCGAGAGCGGATAACGATAGATCACGACTGTTGATAGTCGGTGACTTCAACTTGAAATCCATAGACTGGGAAGCATATGAAGCTAAAACAGAAGATTTTTGGACCTGTAAATTTGTAGACCTCATCCTGGAAACATTCTTGTATCAACATGTTAAACAAGCTACGAGGATGAGGGAAGGGGACGTTCCCTCCATGCTAGATTTGATATTTACCAGGAAGGAGGAAGAGATATTTGACATTCAGTACCTTCCTCCCTTGGGTAAAAGTGACCATGTCTTTTTGGGAATAAAGTATGCAATGCGTTATAAGCTGGAAGAAAATAAGGAGGTTGAAGCAGTTGAAAAACCAGACTTCAGGAGAGGACATTATGGTGACCTTAGAAATTTTTTTAGTGAGTATAATTGGACAGACTTGATGCTAGGCAAGGAAGTGAATGAGATGTATGGCAAGTTTTGTGAAATATATGATAAAGGCACAAAAAAATTTATACCAAAACAGAGATGCAGAACTAGGAAACAGGATTGGTTCAATAGAAATTGCGAGAGGGCTAGAGACCGAAAGACACAAAAATGGAATCAATACAGGAAGAGGCCGAACCCCCAAACATACCAGCGATACAAAGATACGAGAAACAACTACACGGCAGTGAGGAGAGAGGCAGAAAGAAATTTTGAAAAAGGGATTGCGGACAAATGTAAAACAGAACCAGGTCTATTCTATAAATTCATAAACAACAAATTGCAGGTAAAGGATAATATTCAGAGGTTGAAAATGGGAAATAGATTCACGGAAGATGAAAAGGAAATGTGTGAAACACTAAACGAAAAGTTCCAAAGTGTGTTTGTACAAAATGAAATCTTTAGGGAACCAGATACAATAAGAATTCCAGAGAACAACATAGAACACATAGAGGTGTCTAGAGACGAAGTGGAAAAAATGCTCAAGGAGCTCGGTAAGAACAAAGCAGCTGGCCCAGATGGCGTTTCACCATGGGTTCTGAGAGAATGTGCATCTGAGCTCAGCATTCCACTTCACCTGATCTTTCAGGCATCCCTGTGTACAGGAATCGTAGCAGACGGGTGGAAACAGGCTAACATGGTTCCAATCTACAAAAGTGGCAGCAGGGAAGACCCCCTCAATTATAGACCTGTATCATTGACAAGTGTAATAGTGAAAGTATTGGAAAAACTAATCAAAACTAAATGGGTAGAACACCTAGAGAGAAATGATATAATATCAGACAGACAGTATGGTTTTCGATCTGGAAGATCCTGTGTATCGAATTTACTCAGTTTCTATGATCGAGCCACAGAGATATTACAGGAAAGAGATGGTTGGGTTGACTGCATCTATCTGGACCTAAAAAAGGCTTTCGACAGAGTTCCACATAAGAGGTTGTTCTGGAAACTGGAAAATATTGGAGGGGTGACAGGTAAGCTTCTATCATGGATGAAAAATTTTCTGACTGATAGAAAAATGAGGGCAGTAATCAGAGGCAATGTATCAGAATGGAGAAATGTCACAAGTGGAGTACCACAGGGTTCAGTTCTTGCACCAGTGATGTTTATTGTGTACATAAATGATCTACCAGTTGGTATACAGAATTATATGAACATGTTTGCTGATGATGCTAAGATAATAGGAAGGATAAGAAATTTAGATGACTGTCATGCCCTTCAAGAAGACCTGGACAAAATAAGTATATGGAGCACCACTTGGCAAATGGAATTTAATGTTAATAAATGTCATGTTATGGAATGTGTGGAATAGGAGAACATAGACCCCACACAACCTATATATTATGTGAGAAATCTTTAAAGAATTCTGATAAAGAAAGAGATCTAGGAGTGGTTCTAGATAGAAAACTATCACCTGAGGACCACATAAAGAATATTGTGCAAGGAGCCTATGCTATGCTTTCTAACTTCAGAATTGCATTTAAATACATGGATGGCGATATACTAAAGAAATTGTTCATGACTTTTGTTAGGCCAAAGCTAGAATATGCAGCTGTTGTGTGGTGCCCATATCTTAAGAAGCACATCAACAAACTGGAAAAGGTGCAAAGACATGCTACTAAGTGGCTCCCAGAACTGAAGGGCAAGAGCTACGAGGAGAGGTTAGAAGCATTAAATATGCCAAAACTAGAAGACAGAAGAAAAAGAGGTGATATGATCACTACATACAAAATAGTTACAGGAATTGATAAAATCGACAGGGAAGACTTCCTGAGACCTGGAATTTCAAGAACAAGAGGTCATAGATTTAAACTAGCTAAACACAGATGCCGAAGAAATATAAGAAAATTCACCTTCGCAAACAGAGTGGTAGACGGTTGGAACAAGTTAAGTGAGAAGGTGGTGGAGGCCAAGACCGTCAGTAGTTTCAAAGCGTTATATGACAAAGAGTGCTGGGAAGACGGGACACCACGAGCGTAGCTCTCATCCTGTAACTACACTTAGGTAATTACCTTCATCAGGGCTCTTGTAAACAGACGCCATTTTTTTTAAAAATCGTGGGCCAAATTCCCGGGTGTTAGGAGCCTCAGTATTGAGTGAGCTACCAAGCCTGACGCACGCAGCGAACAGCACTGCTGTTCAGCTTGTGACCACAGCATCGCCTAAAAATGCCACAATATACTTGTTCATGCTATTATGTAGTGATGATATTACAGAAGACCCCTGACTGATAAAACTGACCAGGGTTCTGATAATAGCAGGATTGTGGTGATATTTAGCGCTGTGTGCCATGGAGGGAGGAGTAATGCTGTGGGAGGGAGGGTGGTGGCGATGTCTTCTGACTGTGTGTGGCCACCTTTTATTGACTGCACTCACCATACCAGCTTAGTGGTTCGCTATGGTGAACACAAATGTAGATACTTATATATAACGTGTGTATAGAGGGTATAAACAGCAAGAGAAGGTTTGGAGCCACCATTTTGGTGAGGGCGGTGGCGTCGTCTGCACGACACCACCGTGCAGACGACAGTGTTGTTTACTGGTTACCACGATGGTCTTTGGGCACCATGCCAGTTTAATTGTACAAGTATGGTGAATAAAACAGGTAGATATTTATATATAATGTGTGTATATAGCGTAATAACACCACACAGTATTGTTGGAGGAGAAATATTAGTGCGTCTGGCCTTGAGGGCGGCAGCCATCAGCTGACTGTGTGAGGTCGTACGTCTTTGTGCCTTTACTCACCATACAAGCTTAGATGTACAGTTATGGTGAACAAAACATGTAAATACTTACATATAACGTCTGTATATAAAAGCAAAAACAGTATGGTGGGTGGAGAATGGTGGCAAGTCAGGTGAGGTGAGGGAGGGAGGGAGTGGCAGCCAGTGTCGGGCTGCCACTGCCTGCCACTGCCACTGCCACTCAGCATACCAACTTAGTGGTTCGATATGGTGAACACGAATGTAGATACTTATATATAGCGTCTGTATATAGTGAATAAAAGCAAAAACAGTATTGTGGGAGGAGACTGTGGGTGAGTCAGGTGACTTGAGGGAGGGCGTGATTGGCTGGCTGGTACATGGCGGTCACTCCTCGTTACTTTTTGACTCATAATAGCAACTTAGTGGTTTGTTATGGTGAACAAAACATGCAGATACTTATATATAACCTGTTTATTTAGTGTAATAACCGACAAAGTATTTGTTCACTGTTTGATGAACATAATTGAATCAACAATATGCACACCATATTTTTGAGTACAGCAATGATTCACTCATTTTATTATATAAATATATCAAACTACACACTATTGAATAATATTACAGCAAAACAACTATGAAAAATCAATCAGAGACATTGAAATAATTAGGTAATTATCTCTTTGTGGCAACTCCGGCCTGACAGCTGGCGAGCAACAGACCGCCTGGGACGCATGCTGAGTCAGCGCCTATAATTTGCCAGACTTCCCCGCCCTATAGCGGGCAATATATGCCACTTACGATTTTTGTATTATTTTTCCCGTGATCAGTGAACACAAATTAACAGGTTAGGAAGAAAAAAAATATATTTTTTTTTTTTCAAAATTACATGCGCCTGTGGGGAAGAAAGGATATTATACCCCTAGCATGTTAAGGGTTAACGTACTTGGTACAGCCTGTTTCAAACTAGGCTTAGTTATAAATGCAGACAAATCCAAATATGAGTACAGTATAGGAAATGAAGAAATATAACACCTAATAGTTGAGAATGATCTCGGAGAAATAGCTTTAGGGAATCACTGGGGCTCAACTAGAAGTAAATACAAAAAACTGATAATTGGTATAAACAGTTTATTTACTAGACATTATAATAAGAGATGCAAAATAAAAATATTTCTTTTGTCATTACATTTCTATCCTCACTCGGAACAAAACATTCCAGAGGATGCTGCAGTGAAAAGGTTAAGCAGTTAGGTTCTTGTGCATAGGCAAGTGACAACTGATGATAATTCTTGTACTGTACTCTGTTTTCTTAAGTTTTTCTGGATACAACTGTGATGTAACAAGAATGAATTGTATTGTAAGAATTGGATGTATGCTGTACAAATAGAAATTTTATTATATAGAAAATGTGTTTAATGAGATTCACATGTTTAGTACAGTATCTCATTGGCTGAACCGAGCACCAAAGTGCTGATTAGAATCTAGATAGAAATGTCTACTTTCAACTTTTTTGTCTTTTTATTTTCCTAATTTATCATTGCTTTATTTTTGTTTCCAGGTACTGGCTGCAGAAACTGCATTGGAAAAAACAGGCAAAAAGGATTTAATAGCAGAGTTTGAACGCATCAAAAAAAGTCTTCAGGAAAACAACAACATTTCTGATAAGGAAAGTTCTGTTCTATGCTTTATAGTTGTATCACTTGGAATATTTTAGACTTTATGTATGTATGTACATACAGTATGAAAGAGCTATGTGGTTGTGTGTGTGTGTAATAACCTAAGTGTAATTACCTAAGTGTAGTTACAGGATGAGAGCTACTCTCGTGGTGTCCCGTCTTCCCAGCACTCTTTGTCATATAATGCTTTGAAACTACTGACTGTCTTGGCCTCCACCACCACCTCGCCTAACTTGTTCCAACCATCTACCACTCTGTTTGCGAAAGTGAATTTTCTTATATTTCTTTGGTATCTGTGTTTAGCTAGTTTAAATCTATGACCTCTTGTTCTTAAAGTTCCAGGTCTCGGGAAATCTTCCTTATCGATTTTATCAATTCCTGTTACTATTTTGTATGTAGTGATCATATCACCTCTTTTTCTTCTGTCTTCTAGTTTTGGCATATTTAATGCCTCTAACCTCTCCTCGTAGCTCTTGCCCTTCAGTTCTGGGAGCCACTTAGTAGCATGTCTTTGCACCTTTTCCAGTTTGTTGATGTGCTTCTTAAGATATGGGCACCACACAACCGCTGCATACTCTAGCTTTGGCCTAACAAAAGTCGTGAACAATTTCTTTAGTATATCGCCATCCATGTATTTAAAAGCAATTCTGAAGTTAGAAAGCGTGGCATAGGCTCCTCGCACAATATTCTTTATGTGGTCCTCAGGTGATAGTTTTCTATCTAGAACCACCCCTAGATCTCTTTCTTTATCAGAATTCTTTAAAGATTTCTCACATAATATATAGGTTGTGTGGGGTCTATGTTCTCCTATTCTACATTCCATAACATGGCATTTATTAACATTAAATTCCATTTGCTAAGTGGTGCTCCATATACTTATTTTGTCCAGGTCATCTTGAAGGGCATGACAATCATCTAAGTTTCTTATCCTTCCTATTATCTTAGCATCATCAGCAAACATGTTCATATAATTCTGTATATCAACTGGTAGATCATTTATGTAGACAATAAACATCACTGGTGCAAGAACTGAACCCTGTCCTATCCCACTGAACTCCCGGTACACGGGAGCTATCCAGGCTGATATGACTATCCCTAACTTTGGCATCAGTAGATGTGGGTGGTGTTCTAGGCCTACCGGGGATCACGAGCCAGAACCTGGCCCCCTCAGAGAGGCACGAGGAGCAATGGCCTATAGAAATGCACATGTGATTTGAAGCATTCTATATCTGCCATCGACCGAGACAGGCACTCAGAAAGGTAAGCACCCCAAAACAAACCTCTATTCTGGTTGAAAACAACGAAAATAGACAGACGAGTGGACAGAACTTCCTCAATGAAAACGGGCAAACGAGCATGACATCACACGAGCCTCGCCACATATCTGCACAGCTCTCCCCTCCCAGGGAGAGGGATGGGGGAGCCCCAGACCCCTGCCCTGGCAATCCAAACCCCAGTTTTTCGGCTGGAGTGAGGCATCATGATCGTGTGGCTCCAGCTCCAGACTTGTGTTGTGCTGTGTCTTGGTTCAGTAGTGCTTGTACAGTGGCGTGCGAGCTGGGAGTATTATTCTTGGGTACTCGGGCTGCATGTGCTTAGAGTTCCCTGTCCTAACTGCCCTGTAAGTACTGCCCTAGGGGCATGGGGTTCTCTTCCACAAGTCAACTTGGGTCTACCTCTGTTGGTCTTTTGCTGCTTGGCAATCCATCGCCATGAGTGTTTTAGGGGATTTTCGCCCTTTACTTTGGGGTAAGTGGTAGTTTTTGCACTGGTAGGGGCACGCGGGACTGCACAACTAGTTTTCACCTATAACAGCGGCTGGCTCTGTTCCCTCTGGGTACGCTGTCCTCTTGCGAGGTTTTTCTTTTATTTTTGTTTTTTGCCTGGTGAGTGGGGGGAGGTCTGCCTTGGTGTTTACTCCCCATTATCTGAGGGTTTGCTTTGTTTGGTGGTACCCCCTGCTTCGCCCTCATGAGTGGACACGTCCTGGGGGTTCAGCTTTAGCAGTGCAGGTTAGCAGTACCCTGCCTGGGATTACCCTTAGCAGACCCAGTCTAGGGGCCTTGAGAAACCCCACGGGGGCACTCGGGTCCGATGAATGCGACCTCTGAGTCCCCTCTCGCAGTGTGCGAGTTTGAGGGTTGCTCTGTCCCCTTGTCTCAGAGCGACGCTAATTGTTTTTGCCTCTGTCATGCTGCCTGTTGGGTCAGTGACACATTCGACCCTGAGTCCTGCAAGCTTTGTAGCTTGTGGCTCAATTCACCCAATCTGATGATGACATTGTTCAGGTGCAGGCGGCTCGCACGTTGCAGGATAGGTTTAGGTTGTTGCAACGTGCTCGGTCGGTTGTTTCCCCAGATGCCCCGAGGCTGCCCCGTTTTGTTTACTGTATAGGGACCTGGACTTGGGGCTGTTGGTCGCTTCGACCTTGGTTTCGTCCGTGCCCCCCTCAATCTTCCCCTGCCATCGACTGTTACTGGTTCATTTGGCCCCCCTTCCCCCCCCCCCTTCCTTGCTTCCTGCTCCTAAGCATCCGAGGGCTTCGGGGTCAGGGCAGGGTTTAGAGGTTTCTGAGACTCGGGCAGTTTTGGGAGTTGCCCCTTCCAGGGCGGCAACAGAGGCATTGGAGTCTGTTCCTCCACCCATAGCTCCGGGGTCTGACCAGTGGGCCCATTGTCTTCCTGCTATTTCGGCCGCCCTGGCGTTTTCTTGAGGCCGGGGCTTTGGAGGACGACTCTCCCCCGAAGCTTGACGTGGAGGCTCCCAGGGTTGGGGAGAAGCTGGCTTGGGGGCCTTGGACCCCGCTTGGGTTTTCCGACCCTCCGAGCGGGGCTTACTGTTACAAGGAGTTGGGTTCTCCTTCCCCCCCGTTCCCCCAAAATCCCTCTGTGTACAAGTTGGATTTGGGTTCGGCTCCGTGTCCCTGCAGATCCTTCTGTTCCATCCTTCTGGAGGTTTTCGGTTTCCTGCATCTCGCCTACTGAGGTGTGGGTGGTCATTGCGTCTTACTTCCTGTGCGACCCAGAGTATGCCTCTATAATGGATCCATATTCTTTCAGGTTTGGAACTTCGTTTCCAATACTGGGTTCGTTATGAGGTTCTAGAGTCGTCCAGGCTTGCGGACTGCCTGATACCTGCTTGATGATATCAAGCAGGTATCAAGCAGGTTCTGGGAGTTGTTGTACTCTCCAAGCCCAGCCTGAGGCCAGGATTGACTTGTGAGAGTTTGGTCCACTAGGCTGTTGCTTGCAGCAGTCCGCAGGCCCACATACCCACCACAGCCCGGTTGGTCTGGCACTCCTTGAAGAAAACTCTTGAAGATGTCCACAGTTGTGCTGGCAATATTTCTTATGCTCGCTGGGAGGATGTTGAACAACTGCGGACCTCTGATATTTATACAGTTCTCGCTGATTGTGCATATGGCACCCCTGCTCTTCACTGGTTCTATTCTGCATTTTCTTCCATATCGTTCACTCCAGTATGTTGTGTTGTTATTTTACTGTGCAGATTTGGGACCTGGCCCTCCAGTATTTTCCGCATGTATATTATTTGATATCTCTCTCGTCTCCTTTCTAGTGAGTACATTTGGAGAGCTTTGAGACGATCACAATAATTTGTGATTCTGAGTTGCTTTGTCGCGTCTATGAATGCCATCTATGTTCTCTGTACCCCCTCTATTTTAGCAATCTCTCCTGCTCTAAATGGGGAAGTGAGTTTTGAGCAGTACTCAAGACAGGACAGCACAATTGATTTGAAGAGTACAACCATTGTGATGGGATCCCTGGATTTGAAAGTTCTCGTAATCCATCCTGTCATTCTTCTGGCTGCCGCAATATTTGCTTGGTTATGCTCCCTAAACGTTTGGTCGTCAGACATCATTATTCCCAAATCCTTTACATGTTGCTTTCCTACTATGGGCAAATTTGACTGCTTTGTACCCTGTATTATGTTTAAGGTTCTCGTTTTTTCCGTATCTGAGTACCTGGAATTTATCGCTGTTAAACATCATGTTATTTTCTGCTGTCCAGTTGAAAACTTTACTAATATCTGCTTGTAGGTTTTCAATATCTTCAGCAGAGGTAATTTTCATGCTGATTTTTGTGTCATCTGCAAAGGATGATATGAAGCTGTGCCTTGTATTCAAGTCAATATCTGATATGAGAATAAGGAAAAGCAGTGGTGCAAGGACTGTACCTTGAGGTACCGAGCTTTTAACTGCGCTTGGACTCAATTTTATATGGTTGACTGTTACTCTTTGTGTTCTGCTCGACAGAAAACTGAGTATCCAGCGTCTTACTTTATCAGTTATTCCCATGGACCTCGTTTTGTGTGCTATCACTCCATGATCACATTTATTGAATGCCTTTACGAAATCCGTGTATACCACATCTGCATTCTGTTTTTCTTTTAATGCCTCGGTGATTTTGTCGTAATGGTAAAGTAGCTGTGAGAGGCATGATCTTCCTGCTCTAAATCCATGTTGGCCTGGATTGTGGTGGTCATTGGTTTCCATGAAACTAGTGACCTGACTCCTGATCACTTTCTCAAATACTTTTATTATGTGGGACGTTAGTGAGACTGGTTTATAATTCTTTGCCAATGCTTTGCCCCCTCCCTTGTGTAGAGGGGATATGTCTGCTGCTTTAAGCGCATCTGGTATCTCCACCGTGTCCAAGCTCTTCCTCCACACTATACTGAGTCCTTATGCTACTGGCACTTTGCATTTCTTTATAAATATTGAATGCCATGAGTCTGGATCTGGGGCTGAGTGCATGGGCATATTGTCAATTTCTCTTTCAAAATCTGTCACGCTCCTGGAGGAGCGTGACAGGCCTCAAGGAGGCCTGGTCGACGATCGGGCCGCGGGGATGCTAAGCCCCGGAAGCACCTCAAGGTAAGGTAACCTGTTGATATTTGTTAAATTTACAGGGGTTTGGATATCACGCATAAAGTTGTCCGGATCTTCCACTTTCATGCAGTTTATTGGGGTGCTAAACATGTCTTCATAATGCTTTTTTAGGATTTCACTGATTGCTTCGTTATCCTCAGTGTATGAACCTTCACCAGTATGAAGAGGTCCAATACTGGCAGTGGTTTTGACTTTTGATTTAGCATATGTGAAGAAATATTTTGAGTTTTTCTTTATTTCTTGAATTGCTTTCTTTTCTAGTTGCCTTTCTTCAATCTGATATGAATGCTTCAGTCTCTGTTCAATTTTTTTCAGTCTCCCTGTTTAAATTATTCCTTCTTTGTATGGAAATATCGTGTCTGCTTAAGCATTTCCGTTAATTTTTTCCTTCTTTTGTAGTGTCGTCTGCGTTCTCTTTCTACGTTGGACCTCTTTCTGACTTTCCTCAAAGAACATGTTTTAGACAGACTTCATATGCTACAGAAGTCAGTTTTTCTATTCCTTTTGTAGGATTTGTATTACAGTACTTAGAACATTTTCCCATTGAATGTTTGTAAGTTCCCTTTTTATTTTCTCCCAGTCTTTCCTTTTATTATTAAAATTGAGTTTATTGAATAATCCTTCTCGCTTGTTGTTTCTCTTGGGCCTACTACCGTTATTAATGTTAGTTTGCACTTCGATGGGCTTGTGGTCCGAGTACGTAGTGTCTGAGACAGTAATGTCTCTGATTAGCTCCTCGTTGTTTGTGAATATCAGGTCCAGCATGTTCTCGTTCCTAGTCGGTTCTGTAATCTGCTGACTGAGCGAGAATTTGTCACAGAATCACAGTAGTTCTCTGACCTGAGATTGGTTATTTCCAGGTTGATTTCCTGCTATAATGTTATTGTTTACTATTCTCCATTTTAAACTGGGTAGATTGAAGTTTCCAAGGAAGATAATATCTGGTACTGGGTTTGTTAGGTTATCAAGGATATTCTCTATTTTGTGGATCTGCTCAGTGAATTCCTCAACTGTTGCATCTGGTGGTTTATATATTAGAATAATAATTACATTTATATTTTCTGCCTTGATTCCAAGTACCTATACCACCACATTGGTCGAGTTCAGGAGCTCTGTGCATGCCAGTTCCTCCTTAATGGACAGACCTACTCCTCCACTTAACCTAATTACTCTGTCACAGTATCCACTCAATTTAACGGCCTCTTTTATACCGATTTGCCGGTAATAACGACCGATTTGGGAGACCAGTATCAGGAGCCTCATATACCGGTCTGGCGGTCGATATTACCGAAGGTCGGTACAGTATTGGGTTTGTTTTGGCATCGGCAGCCCCTCATGGGTGTTCTACCCATTTAGTTTTAATTATTTTTTCCAATATTTTGACTATGACACTTGTGAATGATACAGGTCTATAATTAAGGGGGTCGTCCCTGCTGCCACTTTTGTCGATTGGAGCTATGTTAGCCTTTTTCCACACATCAGCTACAACTCCTATAGACAGGGATGCCTGAAAAATCAGTTGAAGTGGAATGCTGAGCTCAGCTGTGAAGTGGAATGTGCTGAGCTGTGCACATTCTCTCGTAACCCATGGGGAAACTTCATCTGGACCAACTGCTTTGTTCTTACTTAGCTCCTTGAGCATTCTTTCCACTTCATCTCTAAACACCTCTATGTGCTCTATGTTGTTTTCTGGAATTCTTAATGTGTCTGGTTCCCTGAAGATTTCATTTTGTACAAAAACATTTTGGAACTTTTTGTTTAATGTTTCACGCATTTCCTTTTAATTTTCCGTGAATCTATTTCCCATTTTTAATCTCTGAATATTATCCTTTACCTGCAATTTGTTGTTTATGAATTTATAGAATAGACCTGGTTCTGTTTTACATTTGTCTACAAGCCCTTTTTCGAAATTCCTTTCTGCCTCTCTCCTCACTGCCGTGTAGTTGTTTCTCGCATCTTTGTATTGCTGGTATGTTTGGGGGTTTGGTCTCTTCCTATATTGATTCCATTTTTGTGTCTTTTGGTCTCTGGCACTCTTGCAATTTCTGTTGAACCAATCCTGTTTCCTAGTTCTGCATCTCTGTTTTGGTAGAAATTTGTTTGTGCCATTATCATATATTACACAAAACTTGACACATCTCATTTACTTCCTTGCCTAGCAACAAGTCTGTCCAATTATACTCACTAAAAAAAATTCTAAGGTCGCCATAATGTCCTCTCCTGAAGTCAGGTTTTTTAACTGCTTCAACCTCCTTTTTTCTTCCAGATAATAACACATTGCATACTTTATTCCCAAAAAGACATGGTCACTTTTACCCAAGGGAGGAAGGTACTGAATGTCAAATATCTCTTCCTCCTTCCTGGTAAATATCAAATCTAGCATGGAGGGAACATCCCCTTCCCTCATCCTCATAGCTTATTTACCATGTTGATACAAGAATGTTTCCAGGATGAGGTCTACAAATCTACAGGTCCAAAAATCCTCTGTTCTAGCTTCATATGCTTCTCAGTCTATGGATTTCAAGTTGAAGTCCCCGACTATCAACAATCGTGATCTATCTTTATCCGCTCTCGCAATAAACTCTCATTATTGTTATAAGACCCTCTCATTTATTATCTAGCTCCACCTTTGTCCATGTGTTGCTTGGCGGTGGAATATATGCATTTATGATCATTAGTTTGTCATCCTCATGGCAGATCTCTAGTGCTATTACGTCAACTTCTTGTGGATTGTCAATCATTATTTCGTTCACCTTTAGGTGTTCTTTCACCAGCACAGCAACGCCACTGCCTTTCCTAATTTTTCTGTCCCGTCTCCATATTGAGTAGCCCTTGGGAATATGACCTCATTTAAAATAACATCTTCAAGTTTTGTCTCCATGAGTGCAACAATGTCTGGTATCTGCAGCTGTATTACATCACTTAACTCCAGTATCTTCGATTTCACTCCATCTACATAGGTGTATACTATTTTCAGGAACATGTTCCCCCCTCTCCTTATTCTTCACTATCCCTCTCTTTAGTAAATTTGTTGGTTTGCCTTTTTGTACCATTTTACTGGCCTGTCTACCCCTATCACTTTGTAGAAAAATTTTGTTATTTCTTCTTCGTTTCTGTTCTCATTTAGACATTTTGCCTCTACGAGGTTTAGTTTCAGCTTCTCTCTGTCTTCTTTTGAAAGATCTTATCTTAACGACCACACTATCCCATCCTCATCACTGCAATTTTCTAGCATTCCTTAGTACTGTACTTCTTCCATCTATTTGGCACCGTTTAGGGTAATCCTCAAAGATCGATCTTTCCCTTTTACGTACCTGTCTATTCTTGTAATCACACACATTCTCTATGGTAGTAAGACCTTCCACGAGGCCAACAATTTTATCTACTACTTTCGCTTCTTCTACAGCACTTTCTGACCTAGATGTTATCTCCTTTTCTTTGCAACCAAAAATTATCAGGACTTACTCCGATAAACTGTGTTTTGCACCAACTTCGGGTTAGATGCCAATTCCTTTGTCACTTCCAGCCTAATGTTTGTTTTATCTTGGTTGCTGCAGTGTTTGGCTTCCTTTACTGCTTCTTCTATTTTTTCCTTCTCCTTGGCCACTTGTGCATAGGTGAGTTGCATATCCTTCTTGCATTGTTCTATTCCCAGTGTAACTTCCTCCATCATTTACCAGTCTCCGTGGTGTAGTGGTAAGACACTCGCCTGGCGTTCCGCGAGCGCTTTGTCATGGGTTCGTATCCTGGCCGGGGAGGATTTACTGGGCGCCAATCCTTAACTGAAGCCTCTGTTTAACTCAACAGTAAAATGGGTACTTGGTTGTAACAACGATTCTTCGTGGGGGTCGTATTCCAGGGACTTGCCCAAAATGCTATGCGTACTAGTGGCTGTACAAGAATGTAGCAACTTGTATATATCTCAAAAAAAAAAAAAAAAAAAATCTGCTGACAAAAGCTGTTTCTCCTGTTGAATTTCCTTACCTAACCTATTGTAGTCATTTATGTTTAAATTTGCTTTAACTTGCTTTGCAATTTGTTTCCAATTGATTCTTGTCCTTGCACAAGTCTTTCACTAAACCCTCAAGACATAAAACTTTGCTACACAAATGGTCATTACTTTCTTTCAATTTACTGATTATTTCTACATGAGAGTTCACTATAGTATCTAATTTTGCCAACTTGCTGTGTAGATTGCTTATATCAATGCTTTCTTCATTGAATTCCCCCAAATCAAGCTTTGTTTTGTTTTTCCTCTTGCCTGCGGCCATCTTGAATGTTCTTGTCTGCCCTGGACACACTAGAGTAATTTTTTCTCATCCAATTTTTTCACTTCCCTTAGCACATTCCTGTTATCTCACCTATTTTTCAAAAGCACCATACCTTTATGTTTCCTGGGGCACCACTCTCTATCATCAGCCTGTACTACAATACTTAGGATTATTGAAATATGCTGGAGCTCCTCTGATGCAAGTGTTGACACTAGGTGTGCCACTTTTTGAATTATAGTAGTGTGTGTTACTTCTGGTGCTGCATGTTCAAGAAAAACAGTAAAGGCTGGTCAATATCCACAATTGGATGCTGCAGTGTATAAGTGGTTTATTCAGCACCGCACAATTGGCATGGCAATACAATTTGAAGAGCTTAAAGTTGCAGCAAGTAAACTTGCCATTCAATTGAATCTTCACCGACAGCTTCACGAAGCTGTCGGAATTAGCAGAGAAAATACGAGAGCAACCGTACAGAGCCTGGGAGCAAGGTCGAGTTAAAGTCCTTGAAGGTCTCTTCTCAGACTAGCCTCACCTGGTCCTGGTCCACGTTGTTTTGTTGGAATCTCCTCAATGATTTAACACTTTAAGGGACTCCTAAGGTCCTCATCACATTTATAGTTTAGTGAATTAGGCAACTCGGTGTTGGAGACACCTGGAGCTGAAGGCTTGAGTAAATAGTTGGCAGTATTCAGAAGTGGTTCAACGGAAACACCGCATAAAGCTTAACAGTAGTTTATTTACTAACTTAACCACTAATACAAAGGGTGCTTGATTTACTTTAGATTGGCGTCAGAAAGGCTATGGTTGCATTAGTGAGACTTTTGACGTCTGGCTAATCGACTCGGATCCACTCGTGGAAAAACACCTAACTTAACACAGTTGACCGCCAATCAACACGGCAACCTAACTGCCGGTATGCAAAGGGATCACAAGAGTTCCAATCATATACTCGGTAATGATGATATGCAATAAATCACAAATACACTTGTCAATGGGACAGGCAATAACATGCTCAATAATAGTATCACACAATACTAAATGTGTGGTGTATGCGAAGCTCACATTCACAGATGAGTGTAATGTCGTGATACCTCACAGATAAACACGCATACACCGTCAGGTGTCTTCACCTATACCTGTGACAGGTATGAGAAGGTGAGAACTGTGGTCGATACCTCAGATCAACACAGACAGACACAATAAAACAATGACAAGATCTTGTACTTACAGGTACTCTTATTCAATCACTCACTCAAGCACATTTATGCAAGAACTCGTTGGTGGCCTGACAGCTGGTTCTGCTTGTCACGACGTGAGACCATTGACGACAGGCTTTCCCACAAACTGTACTTAACATGGGGGTACTTGCAGGAGGGCGCGCTGTATGTCCATAGACACACGCACACACTTTTGATGGCACTGGCAGTGAGTAAAGGTGGTGACGTCACGTGGTACAGTGAGGGCGGCTCGAGGCTACACTCTCGGGATAGAGTGGCGGCTGGTGGCGGCTGACTATATGATACCATGCGGTACACTTGTGGTAAAGTCACACACAGGTTACTTAGGCGGCAGCACTGCCTTAGTTCACTCTAGGTCACTCACAACAATCTTTGTCACCAGGGGTTACCTGATACCAGTCTGTTTCGCTCTGGTGATTTGTCACTAGGCTTCTAAACAATATATTCACAGTCGCGATTCCAGGCGAACATTGGTATATCGAAAAGACGCTGAGTTTAACTTGACGGTGAGGAATGGACGGTGTTCAGTCTATTGGCCGATAGACAGAACAGAATACATCCTCTATGTAAGGGCTTCCTCACGTGAATGCTCTTGCCTGGGGCTCAGGGCTCCTCATGGGACGCAACACAAGGGATTACAATTTGACCAATGACATTGCAGCAAAAGAGCGGGAACCAATCATATTGATCGTTCCCTGATCAGTAGCAGAGGTGACGTCATGAACACATCACAACCACGTCACAGTTGTTATTCTCCATCGCGCCGGTTGAGGCTGACCCCAGAGGTCAGATTGTCCTGTCGCCTCGCTGGCGTCTCATCTGCTCTTTCATGCTTCGCACCTCCTATGTGTACTCTCTGACCCTGTAGCAAGTATGCTTAATTTCCCTGTATCTACTTCCTGCCTGGACATACGGTGGCCTCTGTATTATAAACGTGTTCTGGGTTAAGTGGGCATTCTGTAGATACCCAACATGCCAGATTACCATCCAGGGTTAACAGAGATAGGGCTTGTGCACGAGGATCAGTGCACTGTGCACTGCAATGAGCCATTCAAGTCAGCTGTGGGAGAATCTTGAGAGACATACTCTCACAGAGGCTAAATTAAACGAGTACATTGTCAGTAATAATTTAAGCAAATATCAAGTATATAATGCTGACGAGACAGGGTTAAAGCTGTACCGAGTGCATCCTTAACCAGTAGGATGCAGGAAAATATTCCTGGATGAAAGATAAGCAAGGAACGACTCAAGTCTTGCTCTGTGCTAATGCTGATGCCTCTCACAGGACAAAATGTGCCGTGGTAGGCAAGTCTAAAAATCTTCGAGCCTTAAAAAATATAATGCAGGCACTACCCGTAATATATTACAGTTCAGAGAAATCATGGTTTAATCAAAATATTTACGGACTGGTTTAAAAACCACTTTTGCAAAGACGTTAGAGAATTCCAGATCAACAAATGTAGAATAAAGGCCAGTGAGGTTAAGGCATTGTTGCTGCTAGATAATGCCCCTGCTCATCCCATTAGTAAGTTAATTTCAAAGGATGGCAGAATAAAATGCATGCCACTTCCACCACTTATGGTAGCCGGTCGGCCGAGCGGACAGCACGCTGGACTTGTGATCCTGTGGTCCTGGGTTCGATCTCAGGTGCCGGCGAGAAACAATGGGCAGAGTTTCTTTCACCCTATGCCCCTGTTACCTAGCAGTAAAATAGGTACCTGGGTGTTAGTCAGCTGTCACGGGCTACTTCCTGGGGGTGGAGGCCTGGTTGAGGACCGGGCCGCGGGGACACTAAAAGCCCCGAAATCATCTCAAGATAACCACCAAACACAACATCCTTGATCCAGCCCATGGACTAAGGTGTCATCCTTGCTGCTAAACGTATGTACCAAACAGCAATGCTTGAATATGTTTTAGTTGTTTTACCTGGTGCGGAAGATGAATTGACAGGACAGGATACAAGGGCTCAAAGAACACTAGAAAATCTAAAAAAGTACAGAATTAGTGAAGCAATATTCCACTGGGCTAGGCTTTGGAATAAAGTGAAGGAAACCACACTAACAAATTCATGGAAGAAACTGTTAACAGAGAGGTCTAGATGTGAAGCAGCAGTATCTGATAGTGAATTCGAAGGTTTTGGAAATGAAGCCAGTGATTTTGAAGGGTTTGAAGAAACAATCCGAACAATGTTGCTCCAAGCTGGTCAGGGTGTAAAAGTGAATGATATCAATAAATGGTTAGAAAATGATTACGATCCTGGTTATGAATTGTTAACTGAAGAACAGATTGCTCAAAGTGTTCTCGGAAATGACTCTGATGACTCGGACGATGTTGGTGAAGCTCTTCCTCAAGGTGTTGGATATCAGAAAAGATTGGAACAAATTGAGGAACTCATTGAATATTCAAGAAAAAGTAAACATGAAGTTGTTGGAAATTTTTATGTACACTTTACAGCCTTTAAGCAATGTCTCAGAACGTTAGCCAGAGAAAATCAGATTCAGACAAAAATAGATAAATTCATGATTTCAACGGTTCGTGAAAAATCTTTGTCTACAAGCCATCCTGCACCCGCCGATGCTGAATTCCCATCAACAAGTTGTACAGCCTCCGCCAGCAACGAATGCTCTACAAGCTATGCTGCACCCGCCGATGCTGAATTCCCATCAATAAGTCGTGGAGCATCCACTAACGATATAAAATATGAAATGCATATAAATTTGTGTAAAAAGTGTTGATAGAGTACAGTATTGTAAGTGTTAATTATTAATTATGCCTTGAAAAAAAGATACTGCACAGTATACTGTACACAGTGTAAATATAGAAATAATTTTAAATTGTACAAATGCATTACAGCTCTTAGTAAACTATTTTTTTATTAAAGTGCAGTGTGTTACTCTCATGTGAATTAGTAGTAAGCCTAGCTGTTATGTGAAGTGAATGCTTGAAAGTAAGTGTACATACTGTATGTACCCTGTATACAGTATTGAACAATATAAAATAAGTGCTGCAGAGGATGACGTAATGTTCACAGCTTTGTAAAAAGTAAGTCAATTTACCAATTTGATTATAGTATTACAACATATTAATTGTTTTTACAACAAATGCTACATATTAGTCTCTGTAAATATATATTATATCATTAGCAGAGAAAAGGTGAACTCAAAAGATTTCGTCTTGGTCTTTCATCTTTCATTAGCTCTCAGTTAGTGACAAGGCTCAATCGCCATTGTATGGCCTGGCCGCCACAGCCTGTGTCGTAACATTAAAAATAAATATTTGATACATGAAATATTTTGCAATACAAAGGAATGAACCGATTTTTTCCCACCCATCTAGACTTGATCAGAGCGTGTTCACGCATCATCCATGCAGCAGCCAACAGCTGGCTTAATCGTCGGCGTGGCACTAAATTGGAACGCAATTACACAATGAACTTTATTTAATGTTAGTTATGCAGTATAAAATATATCCTACCTGAAAGTTACTTGAAAAATTACCCGACACTTAACTTTGGAAATACTGTACCGGAATAACGACCAGGGTACACCCCTATATAGGCCGTTAAATTGAGTGGATGCTGTATATAGATTATAATTTGGGATCCAGATTTCATTATCCATGTGGTCTTTTGTGTGGGTTTCTGTAAATGCACCAAATATTGAGTTCGATTCTATTAGAAGGTCATTTATGAACTTAACCTTATCTTGATTTTGATTTTAGGCCTTGTATTTTTGCAAATATGAATGATTTCCCATATTGCGTGTCACTTCTGGTGAGCTTTGGTAGTTCTCTCCCCCCTCTCCACCCAGGTCCAGGGTGTGTTTTGGTAGTGGTTCGTCCAGTTTTGGTAGTAGTGCGGTTGTTGTGTGGTGTAGTATCTGTGTGCTTGTTCATGATTTGTATTCCAGTCTTGTGGGTATCTCCTTTTTCCTCTGTAATCCTGCAGTGGTTCTATCTGCCTGTTTCTCTCTCTTATATGTTTTACTCTGTTTCTGCCTTCCTCTAAAAAAAATTCCAGTAGTATCATATTGATCTTCCCATCTTATAACGCTGTGTACCTCTCACGTGGAATTCCGGGCACTGAAGATTGTAACATTTTTTGTCCTTAATTGAGAATTTACATAGCTTAGGGTGAAAGTATCTACACTCCATTCCAAAACAGCATGTACCTCTCGCCAACATGTTCCTGCATTTTCGAGGATGCAGAAAAGTTCATTTTGCACCTAATTTCCCATTTTGACCCAGGTGAGTGGGGCAAGATCCACTCACCTGGGTCTTTCCCCTCCTTTCGGATGACCACTCTGTTCCAGGTCCGGCTTCTGTTGGAGCCGGGCGCTTGGATGGTGTCCCACGACCTCAAGGAGCATAATGGGGCATCCTGATTCATCCAAGATTCAAAGACTGGCTTGGGTTTGTTGTGAGGCATCAGAGTTACCGCTTTCATTGTCTCCCTTTCGGGTTGAATCTGGCACCTCACATGTTCACACGCCTTACCCGGGTCATGGTGGCCCATCACCATGACCCATCTGCGTCTGTTAGGTATTTGGGTGTTGGCTTACCTTGATGACTGGCTGGTTTGGGCTCCCAGTTGCTCGCCAGGGGTTTGGTGCTTTCCCAGCTCGCAGGGTTTGTGTTCCTGGTGAACTGGCGGAAGTCCCAACTTGTACCCTCTCAGGTTCGGACCTGACTGGGTCTTGGGTGGGACTCTCGGACCGCTTCCTTGTCTCTTCCTCTGGAGTCTCTCCTTCGGCTGTGGTCCCGCATGAGCTTGTTTTTGGAGGGTTCCCGGGTCACCCGACGGTTGCTCGAGGGTCTGTGCAGGAGCCTGAACTTTGCGATGATGGTCTAGGCGCCGGGTCGGGTTTGGCTTCGTCGGCTGTTCTGGTTCCTTTTGGGATGTTCCTTCCACCTCTCTCCCGATCGCTGGATTAGACCACCGGGAGGCCTTATGTCGGCTGTTGCGTCGCCGGCTACCTCTAAGGGGTTTTCGGGGTTTAGTGCCTTGGCGCCTGTCTGAGCCCTCGCTCAATGTGTTCATGGACGTGTCGTCTCTCGGCTGGGGCTTTGTGACCAGTGCTCACCAGGCCGGCCAGGGACAGTGGGACCTCTTAGCGTCGGCATGGTCGAGGTGTCTTCTGGTATATGTAGCGCCCTTCCCCGACCGCAAGGCCTTCCTGCAGGCCTGGTTGAGGTGGGGGTTCCTGTACCTCTCCCCATCTTCCTGATTCAGCTGTTGCTCCAGGTCCTGGCTCGCTTGGAGACTTATCAGGGGCGAGTAGTCCTCTTGGCCCCATGGTGGCTGGCTCAGCCATGGTTTCAGGCACTGCTTGCCCGGTGTCCGAACCTGGAGATTTTTCTGCGGTTCTGCCTCTTTCAATAGATCGGCCCGGTTCGTTATGAGACTGGTTCGCTCTTCTCCTCGCATCTTCGCATTAAGTATTTTTGACTCGAGTGTATCACCATCTATATGGTGATCAGGTGGCTTCTTTGATGATGTCCCAACTGCAGGCTTCGTCTCAGCGGCAATATGAAGTTTCCTGGCGGTCCTTCCATTTCTTTTTGATTCTCCGTCATTGTACTTTGCTTTTGGTTCAGGTGGTGTTGTCCTTTCTCTCATTGTTGTTCCAGGACCATCATCTTATGCCTAATACTGTTGCCTCGAATCATGCGGCGCTGACGGAGCCACTGCAGCTTATTTTTGGTATAGATGTCACTTCTGCACCGTTTCACAAGCTGTCTCATGCGTTGTTTCACTTCCAGCCTGCTCATGCCTGAGCCGTCCCGGTCTTTAGACAGAGTGCTCTCCTACCTCTCTTCTCCTCGGTTTGTTGTGGCCCCATCGGTTTAGTATTTTTTTCTAAGGTTCTTTTCCTGTTGGCATTGTCCTCTGGGGGCGTCGGGTTGCGGAACTTCATGCTCTTATCCGGCACAGGGGTTTCTGCTCTTTTGGTCATGGTGATAGATTTGTTCGTCTGCAGCCGTCTCCTTCTTTTCTGGCGAAGAATGACACTGCTGCTTTCCGGAGGGGTCCTTGGGTTCTTGATGCTTGTTTGGTCAGGCCGGGGATGCATCATGTGTTGTGTCCAGTTGCAGCCCTCCGCCGTTATTTGCGTGCCACGGCTCCTGTGTCCTGGGACACGCTTTGGGTTGATCAGGTTTCCCTTCTTCCCTGTTCATGGGTATGGGTCTCTCAGGTCGTCTGCAGGGTTATTAAGTCTAGCCAACCTGCGGTCTATCCCTGTGTCCATGACATTCGTAAGTTTGCTGCTTTTGCTGCCGTCTTTGGTAACATGTCTTGGTTTGACATTCAGGCACAAGGTTTTTGGCGGTCGAACAGGGTGCTGGCTGCACGCTACATCATGAATGTTCCTGGGCCAAGTCGGGCCTGTGTCGCTTTGGGTCAGCGGTTGCAGCCAGTTGTCTTGACTTCAAGTTGAGATGTGAGCACCAGGGAGCCATAGGGGTTTCCCCCATTAAACCAGCATTAAATGTAATGAAACGCCATTTTCTGGGCGAGTCCCGGAGGCTCCTCGGCAAACCTCCCTCCCTCCCTTCGCTCGGAGTATTTTAACGTATAGATATCCAGCCTCAGAACTGGGATGTGGATCACCGGCACGGGGGTCTTGGGCTTCCACTGCCTCCTCCTGGGGATGGGGGAGCTGGGTAGACGTGCGACGTGGCTCGTGTGACATCATGCTTGTTTGCTTGTTTTCATTTGGGGAATTCTGTCCACTCATTTATCTATTTTTGTCGTTTTCACCAGAATAGGAGTTTGTTTTGGGGCGCTTACCTTTCTGGGTGCCTGGCCCAGTCGATGGCAGATATAGAATGCTCCAAAGTCACAAATGCATTCTATAGGCCATTGCTGCCTCTCTGAGAGGGCTAGGATCTGGCTCGTGGTCCCCGGTAGACCTAGAACTCCACCCACATCGACTGATGCCAAAAGTTGGGGATATCCCTATCAGCCTAGATAGCTCCAGGGAGCCTCTGGGACTCGCCCAGAAAATGGCATTTCATTACATTCAACGCTGTTTTTTTTTGGCAGCATAGGAAGTTTACCCATTATTCCTTCTCATCTTATTTTGGAAACTGTCTTAGAAACCAATCAAGTTTGTTAAACATGATTTTCTCAGATACCATTTTGTGTCTTTGTTATAAAATTTACTCTACTAATGTACAGTACTGTACTACAATCCTTTTCTAGATTACTTTTTTCAGGTGGGTAGCATTTTATTACATTCACCACTGGATTTATATATAAATAAACATGCATAAACATGTATCATTTCCTTTGAAATCACTAAAAAATGATAACTATCCCAAAAAAGGGCAGTGTTTTGGAAGTCAGTATTTGTGTGAATCTAAATTAGGTCCAGGAACAATATGATAGCTTTTGAGGGTTCCACTGTACAGTAAACTTTACCATATCTAAGATACACAGGTTTATCAAAATATGGTTTATGGAAATTTGAGACATGAGATAATACTAAATTGTGGAAGATTATTGACAAGGCTTTTGTTTTATTTTCACAGAAGTTAGATATGATAGTGTTGGAGCCCATTGAAGTGTTCAAGAAACAGGAGTTCAGGAAACAAGATAAGGCTACATTAGCTGCTTCGTTTTATGGCAAACATCAAAGAAGGGAATCAGCATCCTACCATTCGCACAGGAGACAAGGGTTGGCCGACCTGGAGTGATGTTTTATAGTCGGAGCTATGTGTATACTGGTCTAAAATAGTTATAAAACTTTTTACTCTGCATTTGAGCAATAATTAGCCTCTCAATATTTGGTTTGTTAATGAGTATGTAATGAACACTTGGAGGTATGCATATATGGTAGCAATTAAGTGGTTTAGCTACACTATATGACTGAGAATGTGCTGAGCATGTACCGCCTGCATACACAGTACAGCCATTTATACCATATCCACACAAGTTGAGCCCAAGAGCAAATGGATAACTGATTTTTGTGGGTACTATGTGTACATCTAAAAAACTGAATTAATTTAATAAAATAATTTGACTTTGCAGGTCTTTCAATCATCATAAGGTGGTGGCATTGTTGTATATTGTAAGTAGGAAGAAGTGTTACTAGTGAGCTATTAAAAAAAGTACCAGTACTAAGTTCACTAGAGCCCAAGTGTTGAACTTTGTACACCAAGCTGTAGCTTTCTACATAATGCAAATATGGGGTATAATCACAATGTAATAATGTTACTACACTGTAATGCATGTGTTTTAAGCGGCCTTGTGAAGGCATTCTCCAGATATCTCACGGGTACCACAAATGTAAAAATTGCCTGTAAAAATCATAAGGTATCCTTATTGAGAATTCCTGAAAAACCAGCATAGAATGTAATGAAATGCCCCTTTCTGGGTGAGCCTTGGTGGCTCCCTGGAGTTATGTTGACGATAAAGCTTCCCAATACTTAGACACATCAATCACAGGAGTTTCATTGGCCTACCGAAGTCCAGAGCCAGACCCTGGCCGCCTTGAAGAGCCACAGGGAAGAGGGGAAACTTATGATCACCCTCGTCAAGAAAGCAGATGAAGCAACACAAAATAAGTGCTTGGTTCATGAAATCAAAGCATCGAAACAGCCAACACACACTGCAAAAGAATCACTTGACACGAAATGGTTCATGTGAAATCACTACCACAGAGTGCATGCACCAAGTCGCCTGCCAACAGCCAAAATGGTGTCCCCCTACCCCACTTTCAGTCCATTGGTGATGGGCCAGGAACCGTTACACCTGTCGCATGAAGCATTTACGCAAGTACTGTACTTACAAACGTGTACATCTTTCCTCAATTTTTGACAGCTTTAGTTACATTTATTAAACAGTTTACAAGCATGAAAACTTCCCAATCAACTTTTGTTATTGTTATAAACAGCCTCCTGGTGCTTCCAAGCTCATAAACTGTTTAATAATTGTAAACAAAGCTGGCAAAGATTGAGAAAAGATGTACTGGTTCGTAAGTGCTTGCGTAACGGCTTCGTGAATCTGGCCCCCGGGCTCTCCAAGAATGGGACATTTCATTACCTTCAATGCAGGTTTTTCTGGGGAAGCACCTTGGTGCCCTGAAGATAATAACAGAGAAGGAAAGAGGGACTTACAAGGAAGAGGAGGTGGCAGCTACAAGGTTGAAAAAACACCAGGCTGAGAAACCTGGCCCACAACAACAAAAGTCTTACTGGGACCACGAACACTGACCAAATTCCTAGCTGCCAGGTCCTTATTAGATCTCTAATTCCCAAAAGCCTGACTATCAGCACACAACATACCAAAGATGAACATCTTGGACCCGAGAGAAGACTGCAGACTGGCTAGCTTTGATAACACCAAGGACAAACATGCCCAGAACAGGGAACTAAGGCAACCAGATTGACAAACAGCACATCCACCACAGCAGAACTGGTAGTGCACAGGTAGTGACAAACTGCTGTTACTGGACACAACAAATGATGCACATCTGGCCGGAGAAACCAAGCATCATATACCAAGAGACCATCAGTTTAATTTTTTGCCCAAAAAAAAGACAGGGACAGCTACAGGTGAAGAAACTGCTCACCAGGGCCAAAAGAAACCGAATCCATGCCTCCTGAGGAAAGCGTAGTTTCCCCAACCTGACAGATGGAGTCAGGAGACAATAAAAACAATGCCGTAAGAAAAACATCACAGACTGAAGGGGCATCTCTTAACAGACTCAGAGGTAGCACGAGCCAGCTGAACGTGAAAGAAGGCCAATAACAACTTGCAAACTGGGACTGAGGAAAATATTGACACCGAACACCTATGAAAGAAGTTCTGTGAAAACTGCACAAGTGACCATCAGTTTAATTTTTTGCCAAAAAATGACATGAAGTACTGATCAACAAACATCCAGGACATAAGGAAAGACCCACTAGAACTGACAGACAAAACATGATGAAAAAGAATCAAGAGGCAAAATAGAGCATCATGAAATATCATCCTGTTGCCATGATGAAAGATGCAAGTGGAGCACCAACAAATCAGCTACCTGCACACCACAGAAATGGTTGTAAACATGATTCTACAGACAGTCATCAGAGGAGGTTAAACCAGCAAGATAAGTCATTGTGCTGATCTGCTGAAAGAGGTGTAGCCACTGAAAAAAAAAAAAAAACTGGTTTGGGACACTACGCTAGAAGAGCCAGAAACCAAGGGGCTAGAAGGATGACCTTGCCCAAGTACAGCTTCAACCTGGAAAGCACCTAGAGAGAGTGCTTAACCTTACCTTACCTCACCTTAACTGGATGAAAGAGGTAAATGAATACCACCTCAACCAGTTCAGCTGAAATGCATCCACTGTGAGAGCTTCACTATCAAGGAACAGCCACTTTGGAGTGAAGCCACCGGTTCCAAGCCAATGCAAAGAGGTCCACCTTGAGGCAACTGAGTGTCTTGTGGAGTCAACAGAAGGATGCATTGTTGACGGTCCACTCCGGTCTGTCCACTTTTAGACTATTCCTACTCCGTGGGAATAGGGTGAAAGGGCAAAAGCTGTGGCAACTTTGAACAAACCCGATTGATGGGGTTCTGAGAGTTCTATTCCCCAGGCCAGACTAGTGAGAGCTTGATCCAACAGGTTGTTGCTTGGAGTGACTCATAGGCCCACATATCCACCACAGCCTGGTTGGTCTGGCACTTCTTGAAGAAAACAATTCAATTTTCTCTTGATGTCCACGATTTTTCCTGCAATATTTCTTATACTTGCTGGAAGTATGTTGAACAACCGTGGACTATACACATCACGGAACAACTGTGATGTTTATAATGTGTTCTCTGAGTTTGCCTATGGCACCCCTGCTCTTCACTGATTCTATTCTGCATTTTCTTCCATATTGTTCACTCCAATATGTTATTTTACCGTGTAGATCTGGGACCTGGCTCTTCAGTATTTTCAACGTGTATATTATTTGGTATCTTTCAATCTCCTTTCTAGCAAGTACCTTTGGAGAACTTTGAGGCAATCCCAATGATTTAGGTGCTTTATCACATCTATGTATGCTGTATATTTTTTCTGTATTCCCTCTATTTCAGCAATCTCTCCTGCTCTAAAGGTGGGAAGCGAGTACTGCTGAGTACTCAAGACAGGATAGCACAAGTGATTTGAATAGTACAGTACAACCATTGTGATGGGATCCCTGGATAATGTCTTCAGTAAAGGTAATTTTCATGCTGATTTTTGTGTCATCTGCAAAGGATGATATAAAGCTGTAACTTTTAGTTTTGTCCATATCTGATATGAGAATAAGGAAAAGCAGTGGTGTAAGGATTGTACCCCCAAGGTAGAGAGCTTTTAACTGCACTGACTCGCTATTTGGTTGACTGTTACTGTGTTCTGTTCAACTGAAAACTGAGTATTCACTGCCCTACCTTACCAGTTATTCTCATTGACCTCATTTTGTGTGCTATCACTCCATGGTCACATTTATCTAATGCCTTTGCAAAGTCCACATATACCACATCTGCATTCTGTTTTTCTTCTAATGCCAAAAAAAAACACTACAGCAAAATCTGTGATTTTGTCGTAGTGATCAAGTAGCTGTAAGAGGCATGATTTTCCCGCTCTAAAAACACGTTGGCCTGGGTTGTGGTCATTGGTCTCCATGTCCGTGAAGCAAGATACTGTACCAAAAACTAGTAATGATACGCCAGCAATAAAAATAACCCACAAAGGATAAAGTCCTAAAGATAGCCAGAACTTATTTTAAAGCAGAACTTGATTGATTACCAGGCTAGGGGGCCTGGGGCTAGGAAAGGCAAGAAGTTAACCGATGCACATAAGCAACAAGACTGAACATGGGTTAGGGGATGCTGGCTTGGCCATCTTGGGTAGGGAATGCCATTGGCTGAGAACATGTGTGTTGGGGTTTTGTATGAATCTCTCTGTTTTGAGTGATTCTTATTTGGTGTCTATTGGCTATTTTGGTGCATTGTTTTCATAAGCCAAGCAGTTGTTTTGTATGGTTTCGTCTGCTTTCGTGACCAAGGGAACGTCGTTCCCTCTATAGGCGAAGAAAACAAATCGCGGAACAACTTGAGTCACGCCGGTCACGTCACGAGGGAGCCGGTCGGCCGAGCGGACAGCACGCGGGATTTGTGATCCTGTGGTCCTGGGTTCGATCCCAGGCGCCGGCGAGAAACACTGGGCAGAGTTTCTTTCACCCTATGCCCCTGTTACCTAGCAGTAAAATAGGTACCTGGGTGTTAGTCAGCTGTCACGGGCTGCTTCCTGGGGGTGGAGGCCTGGTCGAGGACCGGGCCGCGGGGACACTAAAGCCCCGAAATCATCTCAAGATAACCTCAAGATAACGCCTAATCTCAAGAATGGTGAAGAAGGTTAGGTAGAGAAATAGAAACAATTGAACTAAAGCTACAAGAATCATACGCAACCCAGGAAAGGCAAAGAGAGCAAAAGGCCATCAGTGAAATAGAGAGAAATCTGAAATATTTTTTCTCCTGTGCAAAATCAAGATAAAAAACCACTTCTAGTATCGGGTCCCTGCGAAAGGGAGATGGAACTTTCACAGGCGACAACAAAGAAATGAGCGAAATACTGAGGAATCAGTACGACTCTGTTTTCAGCGAGCCACTAAACACACTGAAGATTGATAACCCTAATGAATTTTTCATGGATATGATACCAACATCAAATCATATATCAGATGTCACCCTATCCCCACTAGATTTTGAAGAAGCTATAGACAGTATGCCTATGCACTCTGCACCAGGCCCTGATTCTTGGAACTCTATAATCATCAAGAACTAAAAAAATTCTATCGCAGGCCCTTCACATTTTTTAAGAGACAAAGCCTAGATACTGGCATTATCCATGACATATTAAAAACGTCAGATAGCGCCACTCCATAACGGGGGAAAATAAGGCAGAGGCAAAAAAAATTACAGACCGATAGCACTAACATCACACCATAAAAATCTTGTGGTAAGTGTGGTAAGAAGTAAGATCACAAAATACATGGAATCGCAGCATCTCCATAATCCCGGACAACATGGTTTCAGAACAGGACGCTGGACCTATCACAGTAGCTGGACCACTATCACTATCATGACCACTATGATATGACATTAGATGCCATGGAAGACAAACAAAATGCTGATGTAATTTACACAGATTTCCCAAATGTGACCATGGTGTTATTGCACATAAAATGCATTCAAAGGGAATTACCGGAAAAATAGGCAGATGGATCTAAAATTTCCTGACTAATAGAACCCAATGTGTAATAGTCAACAAAATAAAATCTGGACCATCATCCATAAAGAGCTGTCCCCCAGGGTACAGTGCTTGCTCCAGTACTTTTTCTCGTCCTCATATTGGACATAGACAAGGACACAATCTGTAGCACTGTATCATCCTTTGCAGATGACACTAGGATTTTTATGGGAGTAGACAACATAGAGGACACGGCAAACCTCCAATCAGATGTAAATCAGGTCTTTCTATGGGCTACAGAAAATAATATGGTGTTTAAGATAAGTTTCAGCTCATGCACTACAGAAAAATTAAAATATAAAAACGGAAACCATGTACAAAATGCAGTCAAATCATAACATAGAACGGAAAGGCAATGTAAAGGATTTGGATGTACTGATGTCGGAAGACCTTACATTTAAAGAACACAATAAAGTAGTCGACACAACTGCAAAAAAAGTGACAGGTTGGATAACAAGAACCTTTCACACAAGAGATGATATACCGATGATGATACTTTTCAAGATGCTAGTGCTCTCTTAGAGTGGAATACCGCTGCACAATGACAGCCCCTTTCAAAGCTGGAGAAATTGCTGACCTGGAGAGCTTGCAGAGATCTTTTACTGCTTGAATAGACTCGGTAAACCATCTAAACTATTGGGACCGACTAAAGAGCCTAAATCTGTATTCTCTTGAGTGCAGGCAGGAGAGATACATAATAATTTACACATGGAAAATAGTAGAGGGGCTGGTCCCAAACCTGCACACAGAAATAATAGCACATGAGACCAGAAGGCATGGCAGGATCTGCAGAATACCCCCATTGAAGAGCAGAGGTGCAACAGGTACTCTGAGAGAGAGAACTCTATCAACATCAGAGGCCCGAGACTGTTCAACACGCTTCCACTACACATAAGGGGCATAACTGGCCGACCCTTCACAGTGTTCAAGAGAGAACTTGACAAACACCTCCAAAGGATACCTGATCAACCAGCCTGTGACTCATACGTCAGGCTGCGAGCAGCCGCGTCCAACAGCCTGGTTGACCAGCCCAGCAACGAGGTGGCCTGGTCGACAACCGGGCCATGGGGTCGCTGAGCTCCGGAATCACCTCAAGGTAACCTCAAGGTAAGGTAATTCTAACAATCCCCAGCTCCCTGTGCCTCTTTGAGGAGACCAGGTTCTGTCTCTGGTTTCCAGTAGGCCAATAAGACTCCTGTAGTTGATGTGGCTAAGTATTAGAAAACATCAGCAACATAGCTTCAGGAAGCCAAGAGGCTTCCCCAGAAGGAGAACCTACTGCAAATTAAGAGAACTGGTAAAGTATACCTTTAAAAACAACAAATGTAATAAAAGTAATAAATGGTTTTTGTGGTTAATCAAACAATATTTCAAGGTGAATCTTTTTACATATTATTACTTATGATTTATTTATTAACAGAAGTACAGATTGTGTCTGGCTAAAAAGTGTCCGTGAAGCAATGGTACTGTTAGACCAAAACACTCACTCATTATCTTGCTCACCTATAGAGGCAATGAAGCATGTTCTGTAAAACTTTTAATATGGACACCCGTAAAATAAAACTAAATATATCAACTGTACAGAATATGAAAGCCTAGAAATATAGGGGAGGATTAAAAGGTAAACTTTACCTAGTGGCAGATCCGTTCCTCGTGGTGGTAGTGCGGTAGTGCCCCTCTGTTCTGGCTCCCCAATACAGCAGTTCGCATGCAGGTAGCTGACAAGAAGCCAGCCTTGCCATTTACAGTATGCCTTTACCTTGACTTACATCATGGGAGGCACCATTAATGTTCTGCCATTTACGCATCCAACAGTTGGAATGCAGCTGTATGTGGGTAAATACAGTGTACTACTTGTATAAAATAATTTTGCATCGAGTGCACCAATAAGGAATTAAATAAAATATTCACAAAGTCAGATGCTTTGTTCATGATGTCCACAGGAGTCAACATCCTTAAATGAGGCAACAGTTACACTTAACCATTCACAGTTGTCACAAATCCTGTAACAGCATGGGTCATGTAAAGTACTGTACAAAATGATTATCTAACAACATCAACTGTAGTAATTTACATACTCACTAAACTTCCAGTTTATAATTAAATACCAAATTTGGAGTAAAATCTAAAATTAAAGAAAATAATAGCGTTTAAGATACTATTTCATTACAAACGTTAAATATGAATTATTTCTGTCTACAACTGTACAATCCTCATGCTGCATAAAATGTGGGTTGAAGTATTACTTGACTGATCCATTAACAGTGAAAACCAAAGTGCAACTGGTGCCTGGTACAGAATGGATCACTGCCGGAGTAGTATCACAGTCACAGTGCAGAGGGAAACTTGTGGGTGGCGGTGGTGGTGGTGGTGTGCTGGTGTGAGGTCCTCCATATTCACTGATGCAGTGCTCCCAGCCCTCTAACCTACCATAAACTGTCTTTCTAATATATATACTCCATATTTATAAGATATACAACTGGACTTTTTTTTTGTTTTTTTTTAGACAAATATAGTAGCGTGCACATTTTATACACATCTTAAAAAAAAACTGAAGCTTATTACAAATAAATAAATTATATATATATCAGTATAATTTTTCTCATTTACTTTACCATGCTTGACCATATACAAAATATAATGTACATAAAACATATTTTGCAACAAATCTCTACCATTTCAAAGATGCACAGGAATTTGTTATAGATAGCAATCATATACTGTACTATAGTAACTCATAAATCAAGCTCACTAAGCATTTGTATTAACTTCTGAGAATAAATAAGGCAACACTACCCCATTCTGAACAAAATTAGTGCAAAACATTATTACTTATCTTAACAAGAATATCATCAAATGTGAAGGTACCAGTACAACATTCTCAACTAAAACATATTTAGCGAGTGAAGCTGTCTCAAGAGTACTGTATAGTATAAAACCTAAATGACATGATAAACTTGATGACTTAGTGGTAGTGCCATTTTGTCACAGAGATCTTGGCAAGTGAGAATACAACAGCTTATTTAATGCCAAATGGCTGGGTATGACAATACACAAGGTCATGAAGGATGCATATAAAGCTTCCCCTAGTATAACACTTGAGAGGGTATAGTAGTATATCTCATAGGCTTTGAAACAAGGTAAGAATATATCCACTCCAGAAAACACACCAAGTACACAAGTCACCAATCAATAAAAGCCCTATGTAAACCACTGCCCCTTAACTTTACTTATGATTCAGGCCACTATTTTTTGGTTACAAACTCAGGTTCTAGAAAAGTTGTGTTTTATCAAAAGTACCTGGTACGACTTGTAACACCAGCTTGGAGTTTGGTGGCAAAGTTGCTGCTCCTTTTAGGGGATCAGTTAAGCTTGTGAGCTGCAGTTTGCATCACACTTGAGCTGTTCACTGCATTGTATCATCTTCAGCCACCTCCTTTGTTACTACTACCTTATCACAGACTTATAAAACAACGTGGCTATAAGTCAAATAATGCCTTCAAGCACATTCAGATACCTAAACAATCTAAAATGTCGGACAACAACCATTAAGAAATGCTTTCATTTTTCAGCGACTAACTGTACAGCAATGCTCCACAATGCATATAATAATGCTCATATTCTTGTCTATTCAGTGTTTCCTCTCTAAAATATAAATAATTAAAAAAAAAACACTTAGCCTCCGACAATGCCCACTTGTACCACTTTTTTGGCAAACAAAGCACTGTTTTGTCTAGCCTCGTTGTCATCCACACTGGTGCTGTACACACACAGACCATTGCAGTCTATCACATGATACCAGTCACATGTGCATATGCCTATCTGGATCACTGTTAAGACCTGCTAATAGAGGATGAAAGTTGAAAGATGACAGACCGACTGTAAGTGGGGCACGGCACAGAGCAGCAGCAACACACACAGGAACAAGGAAGCCACCACCCACTTCCTGCTTTCCTACTGACTCCACATGAAATGCTCTCATTCCAGTAACTTGACTTTCAGTTGTATATCTTGATGGCTTTCTCCAGATAGTTGTACCGGGAGCGTTTTGGAGCCTTGTTGATGTGTTCCAGACCCAACCATGGTTTTGCAGGTGTAGAAGCTGCTAACATTAGTAATATAATTAAAATGGGCATAGCATACATTACACAAATGTGTTTGCCTACAGTATTGAGATAATGAATATAGTTATAACATTTCATTTGAATAATTGGAAGCAAAAAATATTCAAATTATGTAAAAATAACTTAAAAATGTTAAACAAATCTCCAACTTATTGGCTTCAGTGTCGTGAAACTTTCATTAAAATATTTTCAGAAATTGATTTTAGACGAATTTTTGAAAAGTAAGAACGTTTTATTGATAAGGAGAACAGACCCTAATAACTGAAACTGAAGGATTATGCAGTAATAGAGCTGCAAGCACCTGTCCTATGCTCAAAGAAGAAGAATAGCAGTAAGAAGTGTCCACAAAGTGGATATGCAGTTGGTGCCTTTATATCATTGCTGAGTAATACATAATAACACAAATAATAATGAATAACTATGTTAATATGATCTATTTTGTTATATATCATATAAATACATTGTCCAGTGTTAATATGTTACTTTCATCAATGTCCCAAACATATTTTTTTAGGGGATTTTTTTTTTAAGATTTTAATTTTTTCTCCTTTGTTTATTATCTGATTTTGTTGTAACCTTCACATCCTGGAGAACGCATATATGTTTTCATAACTATGTGAAGATAGAATGATATCAGTCAACTCGCAAAACTTGGAACTTTTAATTTTTTTTCTTTGTCTATTTAGGTTTTGATGATTAGGGACCATATTAGGGCTTTTTCACTTATATAAAGTATACCCCTAAATATATTCCCTAAATCATTATATTATAATTATCCCTATATTTTGTGTTTTTTTTGGAGGGGGGTTATTTTTTTCTTCACTTCATTTCAACATACATTGACCTACAACTTTCACATATCCGAGTACGAATGCCAAACAATGTTTATTAAAACATACAAGTAAATTAACGAATTAAAACTACCTTTATTCATTGTTGATAACTTCAACTTCAATTATCTCTGAAACCTGTTTCAACTTTGAGTGGCTTCTAAAATTCCAGTTATTACCCGATTCTCACTATTTTGACATATTGTGTGCTCAGTTGTCTGTTCTACAATCCCATCAAAATTTTTCATAAACTTTATACATTTGGAGTTATAATTTGCTTTGGTCTAAATTTGCCACATATTTCAAATGCCCTATGACAATTTTTTTTACAGTAAACTATAATGAAAACCTATATTCTAATTTGATGAAAATGAAGATCATTTGCTATTCTGAGAGAATAACAACATTTAATGAACAATTAATGATAGATAGTTCATATTTTTTAATCTGAATTGAAAATCTGAAGTTTTCAATATTCAATTTTACAATTAATTTTGATTCTCTTGTTTTTCAAGTTACACTGTGATCATTTAGACAAAGTTGGAGCATTTGCCTAGTTGATTATGCAAAAAAATTGGAAAGTTATTGTGCAAGTTTTAAAAACTTGTTAAATTATTTTTTGTCAAATCATATATGTATGTAATGCGCAGTCTAAGGATTAAACTTTATTATTAAAGATTTTAACATGACATTGAATAACTTTACAATGAATTATACAGGTAAATTAAATAATATAATATCTTCAATTGTTTTATAACATGCCGTTGCAATTGTCTTCATGTCCTATGTACACTTCAATGGACATCAAATTAAAATATATTAAATATCAAAATGTACCCGAGTAAATATCAATTCATGTACCCTGATACAGGGTACATGAATATCTAAAGGAGGTAGGGGTAATTATCAGGAAAAAGTGCCTAACCATTATGGCCGAGACCCTCGGGTTGCCAGGGTGGCCACCAGGTGGCAAGAGAATGATATGTACTAGCGGGTGAACCTAGACAACTAGTGTGTGCACACTTCAGGGGTTGCAAATGTGATCCAAGCAGCTGCTTTTGGTACGTTACATACATTCTGGTGATCTTTTCATTGTTTTGTGATCTTTTATTCCCAACCTCTTCTATGCCTCTAATAAGGCGCCACATTCTTGTCCTGGTCTCCAGTAAGCACCTGTGATTCGATAAAGCCAAGTGTGATACCTAAGGTTTGGGGGAGTTCCAGGGGCAATAACTCTGCAGGCCACCAAGGGTAGCCCTCCCAGACACTAATATGGTGAAGACAAGAGTATTTAAAGTAACAACAAAATTATATAGATGCATCAAATTCAGTGAGACAAGATAAGACATTGCCAGATACTAAAAGAAGCAGCAGGAAATATAGTACTGTAATAAGAATAAAAAGCTACTCAAACTTTAGAATGGGGAGAACTTCCAAAAAGTATATTTAAGTATAAGTGTAAATATTATAAGCATTTATAATACTTGTCTATAAGAAGGGGGCATTAAATAACAAGCCAATATCCAAAATATTTATTCCTGTAAGGTGGTCAAGAAATAAATCTAATCAATAAAACTCTCACGAGAAAAATGAATATACAGTATAAGATACAAACTGGGTTCAGGGAATGATATCCTGCCTTAAAACCCTAATTCTATTTTATCATCTTCCAAGAATGATATATAGCCTCTGGCAAAGTGTCCCACAAAAGAACAAAGAAATGAGCTGGGATAACGAGGAAGGCTCAAAACTACAAACAAAGCTACCTGACAGATAGTCAATACTATCTAGATAGTACTAGGACCTCTATTGGTTTTGATACAAGTGATCTACCAGATCGAGAAGTTTCATTCATGTTACTGTTTGCAAATAATGTTAACACTTTGGCGTACCCCGCGTGCCACCCCTCAACTGTGCAATTTGGGTCCCAGCGTTTCACAGGAGCGCGCGTTAATTCTGAAAAGTGTATACTCTTCAACTTTGTCACCTCAATTCTCGTCCTACGAGATTAAATTTGGTATCATTGTGTTCGCAATAGAATTCTCTACAGCACTAAATGCATATAAACTCCAAAAGCCCGGCTAATTACCCGCAGCAAACAGAGAAAGTGCGAACGAGTTACCCAGGAGCGCGCAGAAGCGATAAAATGTGTTCACTCTTTTCACTCTGGTCATCTCAATTTTCGTCCTAAGTCTTTCATTTTGGTATCAATGGGTTCGCAATAGAATTCTCTAGAGGAATATTAGCAAATAAAATAAAAACCTGGTCACGCTCCACCCGCCAACGAGTTGAAGACGGGCCACCCGTTAGCTGCGAGTGAGCGCCCAGACGCCTTCCAGCTACACTCCCAATTCCTGCCCACAAATGTTTAATATTATTACTTGTTGCTAATCTCAATTTTCGTGTTACAACGCTCATTTAAGTATGAAATTGTTCCTAATAGAATGCTTTAGATGGATATGTGCATATAAGGGCCAATTGAAGAACAATATTGCCAGAACAATATTGCCAGAACAATATTGCCAGTACAATATGCGAAAGTATGTAAAAAAAAATAAACACAATAATACAATTTTTTGTACTTACCACCTTAGTGTTGTGTGTTGAACATGACATAGGCGTGTAGGGAAGACATAGGCGCGCATTTTAAAACCAGTCCCCCAAAAATCGGATAAAAACATGATTTTTGGCGATTATTTTAGTGGACGACGCAGCATTGCGTCGTCCCCGAGATTACAGACAGTAAACTGACGATGCAGCATTGCGTCATGCCCGGACAAAAGTGTTATTAAGCTGCTAAGGGGTTCTGAGGAGATTTACACCCCTGTGCTCAAGAAAAAAATAATCTAAAAAAAATTTTCATCTAAAAATGTTAATTTGTGTTCCCCAAGCACGGGAAAAAAAATCGTAGGTGACATATTTTGGGCGCAATAAGCCGAGGAAGTCTGGCAAAATGTGGGCGTTGACAGAGCGGTCGTCGGAGGCGGTCAGCATCACCCGAGCTGACAGGTGGGAGTTGCCACAAAGATGTTATTACCTAATTATTTCAATGTCTCCGATATATTTTTTCTTAGTTTTTTTGCAGTAATATCATTCAATAGTGTGTAGTGTGATAGATTTATATAATAAAATGTGTGAATTATCGCTATACTCAAAAGTAAGTTCATATTAGTGGTTCAATTATTACGTTCATAAAACAATAAACAAATAGTTTTGCAGTTATTACACTATTACAGACATTAGTATCTACATGTTTTGTTCACCACAACTGTACAACTAAGCTGATATAGTTACTTCAGGACCTAAGAGACATCGCTACACTCAGTCAGCTGCCGGCTGCCTCCCTCACTCATTCAAGGTCAGGCACACTAAATTTCTTCCCCAAACAATACTGTTTGGGGTATTATTACACTATATACACACAATATATATAAGTATCTACATGTTGTATGCACCGTAACTGTACACCTAAGCTTGTAGGGTGCATAGTGGCCACCCTCTACACAGCTAGTCAAGTCACGCAGACGACGCCATCTCCGTCACCCAAATGGCTCCTCCAACATAATCCTTTTGCTGTTATTACACTAATACACACATTATATATATAAGTATCTACATTTGTGTTCACCATAGAGAACCACTGAGCTGGTATGGTGAATACAGACAATAACAGGTGGCCACACAGTCAGTAAACGACGTTATCTCCCTCCGTCCCACAGCATTACTACTCCCACACAGCACTAATTATCACAACAATCCTGCATTATCACAATCCTGGTCATTTTTATAACAGTCAGGGGTCATCTGTAATATTGTCATCACTAAATAATAGCAGTTACATATTTATTTTGACATTTTTAGACAATGCTGTGGTCACAAGCTGAACAACAATGCTGTTAGCACATGCTGCGTGCACCAGCCTTGGTTGCTCCCACAGTACTGTGGCTCTCACACCGGAGAATACTGCCCAGGTTTTTTTTTAAACATGGTGTCTGTTTACAGGAGCCCCGAGGAAGCAGATGTGAACCCCATGTAGCCACGGGCCATTTGAATCGTCCCTGGCACCCTATGGCGTTTATGTATGCCATGCACACCGTGGGACATGTTACTCATGGACAGTTTAAGGGTTAAATACTCGTAGTGCAAGCAATTTCCATTTTAACAAGACTTTTTACACTTTTATACCTCAAAAGTTGCGCCTAAGCAAAATTATGAACAAAATTGACTTACCTTGGTTTGGATGTGGTTTGAAGTCTTGCAGATTCACTATCTCGTCGTCAGTAAGAAACGTCGGCCTTGCCATCACAACAATTGCAAAGCGATACTGAAACAAAATGTGAAGAATAAAAGTGCATATACAGCCAAAGACTTACGAAACACTATTTCATTTGTCACTACGTGCTGACATTTCTCCTAAAAAATAATTTAGTCATCAATATCAATAAGAGAGAATGTCTATCTGTTCAAGGTTAGAGGCCATATAGTTGCAGTTAGCCTCGCACAACTTTTCCCTCTTTCCCTCCAACACCACCACACAGCCATACACCAGGCCTGGGGAACCTGGAATGGGGCTAAAGCGGAGTGTCTAAACTCCTTCACCACTCACACTTACAGTGTCTTCAGCCACTGAGTGCTTATCCTTGATAGGAGCCTTTTCACTAAAGTTTACTGTTTACAGAAAGTCTATGAAAAATTTATCTTATGCTCATTATTTCTCAGGGTACAGATACAATGTGAAAGTCAATTTATTATTCTATGTATCTAAGAGCTCTTTGGGTTGCTAGTCCAGAATTCTTGAATGAGTGTTATCCAATAAGAATATTGATTCAATTGGTCTCAAGCTTTGTTATCCACTGAGTTTTTAGGAAGTTTGCCGTAGTAAAGCATGATATAAATATTATAACTACTTTATACTAACTACCATTCTATGTAAAATTCTATGACCAAGCAACACAAATTAGGCAGGAAAGAGAAGGGTGGGCAGACTGCATTTTCTTGGACTGTCAGAAAGCCTTTGACACAGTACCTCACAAAAGGCTGTTACAAAAGTTGGAGTAGGAGGCAGGAGTAAAAGGTAAGGTGCTCCAGTGGATAAGGGAGTATCTAAGCAATAGGAAACAGCGAGTAACGGTGAGGGGGGAGGCATCAGAGTGGTGAGATGTCACCAGCGGAGTCCCACAGGGCTCTGTACTTGGACTCATCCTGTTTCTAGTATATGTAAACGACCTTCCAGAGGGTATAGACTCATTCCTCTCAATGTTTGCTGATGATGCAAAAATTATGAGAAGAATCAAAACAGATAAGACAGAGACTACAGGACGACCTGGACAAACTGGAGGAATGGTCTAGAAAATTGCTGCTAAAGTTCAACTCAGGAAAGTGTAAAGTAATGAAATTAGGCGAAGGGAGCAGAAGGCTGAACACAAGGTACCATCCGGGAGGTGAAATCCTGTAAGAGTTAAATAGAAAAAGATCTGGGGGTCAATATCACACCGAACCTGTCCCCAGAGGCCCACATCAAAAGGGTATCATCAGTGGCATATGCTAGACTGGCCAATATAAGAACTGCTTTTAGAAACTTGTGTAAGGAATCGTTCAGAACCCTGTATACCACTTATGTAAGACCAATCCTGGAGTATGCAGCTCCAGCCTGGAGTCCATACCTAGTTAAACACAAGACAAAGTTAGAGAAGATTCAGAGGTATGCCACCAGACTGGTCCCGGAACTGAGAGGAATGAGTTACGAGGAAAGGCTATGGGAGCCGAACCTCACTGGTGGACAAAGACAAACTCTTTAGCGCTGGTGGAACAGAAAACCCTCGACAGTGAAGAAAAATGTAAGAAATATTGAGAAGATTCGTGTTAGAATTATTAATCTTATCCTTTCGGTCATATTCAACAACATATGTTTACAAGAAAGACTGCTACCAAAATATACTAATATAAATATCACACACACACACACATCATGGACTACATCACACAGAAGTGTAAGGAGATGGACTGGACATCACACAGGAGGGTAAGGCGGCAGCAGACAAGTTCGTCCCAGTCCGAAAGGAAAAAAATGAAATGCAGATGACCCATGATTTAATCAGAGTTGTAAGCTAGCAAAGCAACTAAGTAAAAGAGCGTGAAGAAACTATAGAAACTATAGAAACAACAGAACACTAGAGAGCAGAGAAAGATACCAGAGCACCAGGAATGAATACATAAGGGTGAGAAGAGAGGTAGAGGCAATATGAAAATGACATAGCGAGCAAGGCAAAGACTCAACCCAAACTGATGCATAGCCACATCAGAAGGAAAACAAGTAAAGGAACAGGTAATGAAACTGAGGATAGGGGCAGAAAGATTCACTACAAACAACAGAGAAGTGTGTGAGGAACTCGATAAGAAATTCCAGGTCTTCACCTCAGAGCAAGGAGAAGTCCCAGAGATAAGAGAGGGAACATCAAACTAGACACCACTAAAGGAGTTTGTGATTACCAGTCGGGAGGTGAGGAAGCATCTGCTAGATTTGGACGTGACAAAGGCTGTAGGCCTGGATGGAATCTCACCATGGATACTAAAGGAAGGAGCAGAGGCTCTGTGCCTGCCACTCTCAATGGTGTACAACAAATCACTGGTAACAGATGAACTGCCAAAAATTTGGAAGACGGCCAATATAACCCCAATATACAAGAAGGGTGATAGGCAGGAGGCACTGAACTACAGGCCAGTGTCCCTAACTTGCATTCCATGCAAGATGATGGAGAGGATTATGCAAAAAAAACCTAGTAGAACATCTGGAGCCAAAGAACTTTGTAACAGAACATCAGCATGGGGCTCAGAGATGGCAAATCATGCCTTACAGGTTTAATTGAGTTCTATGACCAGGCAACAAAAATTAGGCAAGAGAGAAAAGGCTGGGCAGACTGCATATTTCTGGACTGCCAAAAAGCCTTTGACAGTACCACATAAGAGACTGGAGATGCAGGCAGGAGTGAAAGGGAAGGTACTCCACTGGATAAGGGAGCACCTAAGCAACAGGACACAGCGAGTCACTGTGAGAGGTGAGGTCTCGGATTGGCGAGGAGTCACCAGTGGAGACCCACAGGGATCAGTCCTTGGACTTACTGTTTCTGATATATGTAAATGATTTCCCAGAAGGAATAGACTCGTTCCTCTCAATGTTTGCTGATGATGCAAGATTATGAGAAGGATTAAGACGGAGAAAGATAGTACGAGGCTGCAAGATGACCCAGACAAACTGAATGAATGGTCCAACAAATGGCTACTAAAGGTCAACCCAAGTAAATGTAAGGTAACGAAACTAGGAGGAAATAGCAGGCCAGACACTGGATACTGAATGGGAGATGAAGTTCTTCACGAAACAGACAGAGTAAGATCTAGGAGTTGATACCACGCCAAACCTGTCTCCTGAAGCCCACATCAAAAGAATAACATCAGCAGCCTATGTGAGGCTGGCTTACATCAGAACTGCTTTCAGAAACCTGTGTAAGGAATCCTTCAGAACCCTGTATTCCACATATGTAAGGCCAATCCTGGAGTATGCAGCCCCAGCATGAAGCCTGTACCTTATCAAGCACAAAAAGAAGCTGGAAAAAGTTCAGAGGTATGCCACTAGGCTAGTCCCAGAACTATGAGGCATGAGTTATGAGGCAAGGCAATGTGAACTGTACCTCACATCGCTGGAAGACAGAAGAGCTCGGGGAGACATGATCACCACACGTAAAATTCTCAGGGGACGTTACAGGGAAGGCAAGGATGGATTACTTGACAAGGGTGGTACACGCACAAGGGGACACAGGTGGAAGCTGAGTACACAAATGAGCCATACAGACATTAGAAAAAAACTTTTTCAGTGTCAGAGTAGTTAGTAAATGGAATGCACTAGGAAGTGATGTGGTGGAGGCTGACTCCACACACAGTTTCAAATGCAGATATGATAGAGTGCAGTAGGCTCAGGAATCTGTACATCTGTTGATTGACAGTTGAGAGGCGGGACCAAAGAGCCAAAGCTCAACCCCCGCAAGTACAATTAGATGAGTACACACACACACACACACACACACACGTACACACACACACACACACACACACACACACACACACACACACACACACACACACACACACACACACATATATACATACCTTTTCAGTTCAAATGATCATAGCCCTTTATTTTTAATTCATATTGTCATGTAAAGAAATCTAACTAAAAATATTTACATTTGGAAAATATATATAATAATGCATTGTGCAATTCTGACCTTTTCAAATTCCTTGTCTGGCACATCCAACCTCTTCTGTATACGATCTCTAACGTGAGAGAACAGCTCGCCTTGTTTTATTTTGAAGAGGAATGGGACGCCAAAGGTTGAAAATATTTCTTTGTGGAAATGTGCAACTGGTATTAGCATTTCATCATCTGCAATATGGAGCTCCTCTGTTGGAATTTCCTCTATTCGATAAGATCTTGTACCTGCTGTACTGAGGCTTTCCAAGCTCATATTCTCAGGTGGTGTAGAGGCAATTTTATATGACGCAATATCAACAAGCCTGAAAGTTTTATATTGAATTTAGTAACATTTAAATAATATTCAAAATACATATTCCATGATACTCATAAGAAAATATAATTTTAATTCATGAAGGCTTACCTTAATTTACCGGAACCATTTTCTGCTAACGTAACTTGCTTTCTGGCTTCATGTAATAGGTCAGCTACTGTTCCATTTTTATTTGGATAAAGTACTAACTCGAGCTCTTCTTTCATTCTCTCCCCAAGCCACATACTCTGAAAGGTCAAGAATTATGACTATATATAATGTCATAACTATGATTAACAGATAGCCTCAGGCATTGTGGAATAATTTATAATGTAGCCTTAGGTATTATGGCAAAAATATTATATATGGCATACATGGGGGCTAAAGCCAATTCGGTACATGGGATATTTCACTCGATCTGGCAATTTTCCCAAAGGAGACTAGTATAATGAAATTTCTTCTTAAATTAATAACCCTGAAGCACAATTAGGTGCTAAATATATCAACACAAAATACAATGTGAAATAATAGATGCATAATTAATAAATTTTGATTTAGAAAGAACTGGGTAAATCTCTGAATGTAGTGTTTCTCTGAGGGGGCCAGGTTCTGGCTCGTGGTCCCTGGTAGGCCTAGAACTTCATTCACACTGACTGATGGCAAAGTCTAATGATATACATATCAGCCTGGATAGCTCCGGGGAGCTGTAGGGGCTCCCCCCAGAAAATGAAGCTAAAAAAAAAAAATTAAATATTCCAGGGCCTAGTATAGCACACACAAACACGTACTATATTAAGCCTCAGATATCGTGTATTAGGCCTACGAAGGTTAAGTTAGTTTGTCTTTGCAGACAATATATATATATATATATATATATATATATATATATATATATATATATATATATATATATATATATATATATATATATATATATATATATATTTAGAATTTTATAATATATATATAGAATATATATATAGAATATATATATAGAATTTTTATATATATATATAATATATATATATATATATATATATATATATATATATATATATATATATATATATATATATATATATATATATATGCAAACAAGCCTGAATGGTCCCCAGGACTATATACAACTGAAAACTCACACCCCAGAAGTGACTCGAACCCATACTGCCAGGAGCAACGCAACTGGTATGTACAGGGACGCCTTAATCCGCTTGACCATCACGACCGGACATAAGGAAGTGATAGCCGAAGCTATTTGAACCACTTCCCCGCCGGCACTCGGATAAAATGCTATGCCCAAGATTACCATCCGAGTGCCGGCGGGGAAGTGGTTCAAATAGCTTCGGCTATCACTTCCTTATGTCCGGTCGTGATGGTCAAGCGGATTAAGGCGTCCCTGTACATACCAGTTGCGTTGCTCCTGGCAGTATGGGTTCGAGTCACTTCTGGGGTGTGAGTTTTCAGTTATATATATATATATATATATATATATATATATATATATATATATATATATATATATATATATATTATATATATATATTATATATATATATATATATATATATATATATAAAAATTCTGGTTTGTCTAAATTCAATAGTAATGATTTTTACTTGCTAACTGTGTTGTACATCGGTATATTATGGTCCTCATTTACTAAAACAGGAGGATGAGCTGTTGTAAATATATATAGTAATTGTCGTACAAAACGGGAGTAATTAGCTGTCATTGTAATTATAAAGTGGGTGCAGAGTAGTTGTAACTGGATGATATATGGGGATCTGCTTAGTGTGCAAAGCCAAAGATCCCAGCTCTTTACTAGGCCTCCTAGCCATTTATGCTCTCAGCATTAATGTTTTTATCATAGTTCTTCTTAAAATTGTGAATGGAATGGCTTCAATAACCTTTTTCTTTAACGTATTCCCCTTGCCAACCACCCGTACAGGAAACAAGAAGGTCCTTACATTTCTTCGACTCAATTTCAAGTCCAGCTTCCACTGATGTCCCACCTCATCCTTCCTCGTTTTAATTTAAATAGGTTTACTCTTATCCATTATATCTACAGTATTGCCCTCGTGATGTTGTGGACAAGTTGATGGGCCAGGTCCACATACAACATTTTGGGATCATGGCCTTACCTTTAAAAGATAAGATACATGGAAGTGGATTCTGAGAAATATAGTGCAACCTCGGTTTTCAAATGCACCTGTTTTCAAATTTTTCGGTTCTCGAGCTCAATTTCTTAAAAAAATTCTACTCGGTACTCAAGGTTTGCCTCGGTGCTCGAGTTTATTGATATATGTACTTGCAATGAGTGTGGTTCTGTTCTGTTCTGCGGGGAGCGAGATGAAGACTGCTCAGTTTACCAGAAATATACCTGCTTCATGAGGGTTCTGGGAGTTCTTCTACTCCCCAAGCCCGGCCCGAGGCCAGGCTTGACTTGTGAGAGTTTGGTCCACCAGGCTGTTGCTTGGAGCGGCCCGCAGGCCCACATACCCACCACAGCCCGGCTGGTCCGGCACTCCTTGAAGAAAACAATCTAGTTTTCTCTTGAAGATGTCCCCGGTTGTTCCGGCAATATTTCTGATTCTCACTGGTAGGACGTTGAACAACCGCGAACCTCTGATGTTTATACAGTGTTCTCTGATTGTGCCTATGGCACCTCTGCTCTTCACTGGTTCTATTCTGCATTTTCTTCCATATTATTCACTCCAGTACGTTGTTATTTTACTATGTAGATTTGGGACCTGTCCCTCCAGTATTTTCCATGTGTATATTATTTGGTATCTCTCTTGTCTCCTTCTAGTGAGTACATTTGGAGAGCTTTGAGACAATCCCAATAATTTAGGTGCTTTATCTCGTCTATGCGTGCCGTATATGTTCGCTGTATTCCCTTTATTTCAGCAATTTCTTCTGCTCTGAAGGGGGAAGCGAGTACTGAGCAGTACTCAAGACGGGACAACACAAGTGATTTGAAGAGTACAACCATTGTGATGGGATCTCTGGACTTGAAGGTTCTCGTAATCCATCCTATCATTATTCTGGCTGACGCAATACTTGCTTGGTTATGCTCCTTAAACGTTAGGTCGTCGGACATCATTATTCCCAAATCCTTGACATGCTGTTTTCCTACTATGGACAGATTCGATTGTGTTTTGTACAATGTATTATGTTTTAGATCCTCATTTTTACCGTATCTGAGTACCTGGTATTTATCACCGTTAAACATCATGTTATTTTCTGCTCCCCAATTGAAAAATTTGTTAATGTCTGTTTGTAGGTTTTCAATGTCTTCAGTAGAGGTAATTTTCATTCTGATTTTTGTAACATCTGCAAAGGATGACACGAAACTGTGACTTGTATTTTTGTCTATATCTGATATGAGAATAAGGAACAGCAGTGGTGCAAGGACTGTATCTTGAGGTACAGAGCTTTTAACTGCGCTCGGACTCAATTTTACTTGATTGACTGTTACTATGTGTTCTGTTTGATAGGAAATTGAGTATCCAGCGTCCTACTTTACCAGTTATACCCATTGACCTCATTTTGTGTGCAATCACTCCATGGTCACATTTGTCGAATGTCTTTGCAAAATCTGTGTATACAACATCTGCATTCTGTTTTTCTTCTAATGCCTCAGTGATTTTGTCATAATGGTCAATCAAGGGGTATTCAATCATGTAAGTAACAAGTAACGTTTAACAACTAAGTAACTTAGTAAGTAACTAAGTAACAATCATGTAAGGGGAAGAAAGAACACGTGGAAGGCGAGTGGTTGGGGAGGTGAGCGTTGAGTGGATGGATGAGTAGCAGGGTGAGCGGCAAAGTGGGTGGATAGGCGGGCAGTAGTGGTCTGGCAGGTGCCAGTGTGCAGGCGGGCAGAAGTGAGATTTTTGGCCGAGTGAGAATAGTGGGTGGGAGTGCAGGCAGTAGCAGGTGGCAGATGGAAGACTAAGGAGGTGGGTGGCAGATAGAAGACTAAGGAGGTGGGTGGCACGGCAGGCACATAGCGGGTGGTAACAGGGCGGTCAAGAGACAGTGGGTGGCACGGCAGGCACATAGCGGGTGGTAACAGGGCGGTCAAGAGACAGTGGGTGGGTAGATGAGTAGCAGGACAGGTGGTAGAGTGGGTGGGCGAGCTTCCAACTAGGACTAACACAGGAGTTGGTCACCCACAGTTCCTCCCAAAGACCCCCCCATCCCACACCCTCCTCGCTACCTCCATTTCCTCATCCCCCACACTGCCCCCTCCCCCCCCTCCCCGCAACTGTACCCTTTTAATATTATGGACAGTATTAATACAGTGGGATTCCTTGCTACCAGCTGATGGGTCGGAAGGCAGCCTCCCTGAGCGCCTGACATTAATCTCTTATTGCTTACTAATTGACTAGTTGTGACTGTTATAGCCTGATTGACTGTGAATGCCTGATTAACTGTGAATGCGTGACTGACCGTAAATGCCTAACCGGTTGCTACCACAACTGTGAATGCTTGACTGCCTTTGGCTATGACTGCCTGTGACTGGTCTTGACTGTGAATGCCTGAATGACATGATATGACTGACTGACTGGTTCTGACTGGCTGTCACATTACAGAGGCAGTGAAATGTGTGAAAGGAAATTTTGGAACCAGTGATGCAGACATGAAAGTGTTTGAGGCGAGCAGGGGACGGTCCTTCTATCTCTCACCACCTCCTCCCTCCTCCTCCTCCTCCTCCTCCTCCTCCTCCTCCTCCTCTCCTCTCCTCACCCTCCCCATACACCAACAGCACTCCTCCCTCCCTCCTCACCATCTCCCATACACCAACAAGGGTCCTCAGTAAAGGTAAAGTGCAGTTAAATGTTCACTTGTTTTATTTATGGTTTATATTTATACCCGATTGTTTTGTGTATGAAAAATATGAGTAGTATTCTATATAAAATGTATTTTTCAGTTAATATTTTTGGGTGTGTAGAACGGATTAATTTAATCTGCATAATTTCTTATGGGAAAATTTGTTTCAGTTCTCAAATTTTCGGATATCAGACCATCTCTGGGAATGGATTAAATTCGAAAACTGAAGTACCACTGTACTGGAAATGAAGGTGTAATCTCTTTAGTCAGGTTCTCTTAGTAGGTATCTTAACATATGATAGGCTGAAATTAGATTTTTACTCTGTGAAATTTGCCCACAGAACACAGGAAATATTAAGAATATGAATGGTATCTTCTTGAGGTTATCTTGAGATGATTTCGGGGCTTAGTGTCCTTGTGGCCCAGTCGTTGACCAGGCCTCCTTTTTTGTTAAGAAATCTCCAGGAAGCAGCCCATAGCAGCTGTCAAACTCCCAAGTACCTATTTACTGCTAAGTAACAGAGGTATCAGGGTGAAAGAAACTGCCCATTTGGGTTTGCCTCCACCGGGGATCGAACCTGGAACCTCAGAACTACGAATCCACAGTACAATCCACATATTAGGCAAAACAGGCACTGCAATGTATTTTCTTGTGTATTGTTAAAAAATATTACATCATACTAATGCCACCTCGGCATCACTGATTGCAAGGACTTGGGCCTGGTCCCAGATACTAGTATTCTGCTGAATCAAAGTTGCACTGAAAAATTATAACCTTGAATACGTTATTAAAAATACAGCTGCACATTAGAGGAAGGGAACCTTCAGGAGAGAGCACCAAGCTATTGCGACTACACAGCACTGGGAAGGGGAAGGATAAGGATTTTGGGATGAGACGGAGGGAAGGAGTGGTGCCCAACCTCTTGGATGGTCGGGATTGAATGACGACCTGCATGAAGCGAGACCGTCGCTCTACCGTCCAGCCCAAGTGGTTGGATCAGCTGCACATGAGAAGTAGCCACCAAATAAAAACTGCAGTAGAAGAGGTAAAACTCACTCCAGGACTCAATTGTTCTTATCCCTTTAGCAACTTAAATTTCTGCTAAATCACTGACCAAATACGAAAAATTACCTTGAATTGCCTTTTATTTTCAAGTTCATTAATTCTAATACTAAGCTGCTGATAATATATCTTCTTGGGGTGGCGTGGCTTCATGCAGACTAGCATATCTTTGAGGGTTCCTTCATAGGTACATCTCACTGGGTTTCCTGGCCCATCTCGGTAACTGCAAAATTACAAAACATTAGAATTGACTTATTTCCAACATCACTAATAATCAGAAATAAAAACAAGACAAAAAAATGCAAAATCTTGTTAGTATGTATAATGTTGAAGGTTCTCTTACAAAATTTTTGGAAGCCTAAATGATCAAGGAAAAACTATAACTTATAAATACACACATACATCAGTAATTTCAAAGCATTATATAACAGAGTGCTGGTAAGACGCGACACCACGAGCATAGCTCTCGTTCTGTAACTACACTAAGGTAATTACATATTCTTATGGAGGATGGTCACATTACAGACAGCTGAAAGATAACTAATCTCTATCTAGGTGGTAGCACAGGGTGACAGATCAACAAGTGGTGTCCCTGCTATTTTAAGTATTCCTAGATCAAGTTATATTAGATGGAGTGGAGTGTGGCATTAAGTACATATACAAATTTAGGAAGGTTTGTGATGCCTGTCACACTGCAGCGAAGGAACCAAAACAAAGTGGTCGCCTCCATGGACACTGATCAGCCAGCATGCGAGACAAATTTCAAGGGATTTACCGAGGATGAGATAAGAAATGGAGGTCTTATGGACAGGTTAGTGAAAATTGAGGATGATAAATATTCATGAAGGAAATGTCTTACATTTGAAAGAAGCATTTCTCAACAGCAAGAGGAAATTGCCTGCTTGACAGCCAAGGTGAAGGAATAGTAATTGCCTATTAAACAATTTGAGAAAGATAATGAGATACGGAAAATAAAGGGGGTTGAATTTGAAGAAATTAAGAGGAAAATGTATACATATGTTGAGGAACTCGGAAAATCCCTACAGGCTAGAAAAAACATGGAGTCAGGTAAGGACAGCCATAAGGACACTTCATAAACATATAAGTAGAGGAAGTTACTCAGGGATTGCTGAAGTATAGAGGAAATGAAACAAACATATGTACAGGCTGAAAAAAAAAATCGAAGTAGTATGTTTAGAAGTCAAGAACAGGTGTAAGTAGCAAGAATCAAATATTAGGCAAGCAATTAGGAAGGAGCTTACCACAAGCAGTAAATTAATTCAAAACACTGTAGGTAAGTATTTGGTATGTCTGCACTAATTTTTGGGTGCTTGGGGAAGAAGATACTATCTAGGGTGTACAGAGCAGTTGAAGAGATAAAAAATCAATGAGAATATAGTAGGTTTAGGAGAAGGCCTTACATCGAAGGAAAATGTCAGTGATTTTAGAATGAGAAAGACAATAGCCCCTGAAGGGCAACATTTAATGGAGTAAAACATATGACAGTATGACTGACAGAAGTGCTTAGGAATGTCAAGAAATTGCTGGATGAACATGGGAAATTTAAATTGGCATCCACACTTCCGTGGAAATAAGCATTCCATTCACCAGGACTGTGGGGGTCTCGAACCGAACGGTTCTGTAACAACAACGCAGAGCTGTAACAACAAGTCCTGCGAAGAGGGCACCAAAACCCAAGTGGGGTCAAAGGGGGCCAAGATACCCCAGGTCAACTCCTTCATGGTGCGTGCATCAGCCTTGATGGCTTGCTCATTATTGAAGCTCTCACACCCAGGAATGTTGGCCACAAATTTTTTTCTAGATGGCATCTTGTCAACTATCGGGCGTGGCTGCACTATAGCTGCCCCTATCCCACGCGTGGCGTTTAAATTAAGGCGCTAGACACTAAAACAGCTATTAATGTATTGCGCGGTTTTGGTTTTGATACTGAAATCATCTATATATATGTATTGCGCAGTTTAAGGGTTAAACTGCGCAACACGTCATATGAAGGGTTGAGTAACCTGCGATGGAGCACTACGCAAGATTTAAACAGCCTGCGAATACACGGAGTTCACCACACCTTCATCAGGGCTCTTGTAAACATACGCCATTTTAAAAAAAATCATGGACCACATTCCTGGGTGTTAGGGCCTCAGTACTGAGTGAGCCACCAAGGTTGGCACACGTAGCATGAGCTCACAGCACTGCTGTTCAGCTTGTGACCACAGCATCGCTTAAAAATGCTATAATATATATGCTCATGGTATTATTTAGCAATGATAGTATTGATCCCTGACTGTGATAAAAATGACCAGGATTCTGATAATAGCAGGATTGTTGTGATAATTAGCGCTGTAGTGGGAGGAGTAATCTTGGTGGGGAGGGAGGTGGCATTGTCTGCTGACTGTGTGTGACCACCTTCTACTGTCTGGACTCACTATACCAGCTTAGTTGTTCACTATGGTGAACAAAACATGCAGATACTTATATATAATGTCTGTATATAAAAGTAAAAACAGTATGGTGGGAGGAGAATGGTGCAGAGTCAGGTGAGGTGAGGGAGGGCGGAAGTGACAGCTAGTGGAAGACTGCCACTGCCACTCAGCATACCAACTTAGTGGTTCGTTATGGTGAACACAAATGTAAATACTTATATAAATAATGTGTGTATATAGGGTAATAACACCACAAACAGTACTGTTGGGGGAGAAATTTCAGTGTGTTTGACCTTGAATGTGTGAGGGAGGCAGCCGCCAGCTGACTGTGTAGCGACGTCTCTTAGTACCTGAACTAACTATATCAGCTTAGTTGTACAGTTGTGGTGAACAAAACACGTAGATTCTTACATATAACGTCTGTATATAGTAAATTAAAGCAAAAACAGTATGGTGGGAGGAGAATATGGGCGAGTGAGGTGTTGAGGGAGTGAATGGCAGTGAGTGGCTCGCTGGTGGTGTGGCGGTCACTCCTCGTTGCTTTTTGACTCATAATACCAACTTAGTGGTTCGCTATGTGAACAAAACATGCACATACTTAAATATAACCTGTGTATATAGTGTAATAACCGACAAAGTATTTGTTCACTGTTTGATGAACATAATAATTGAATCAACACTATGCACACCATAATTTTGAGTACAGCGATGATTCACACATTTTATTATATAAATATATCACACTACATGCTATTGAATAATATTACAGCAAAAAAAAAAAACAAAGAAAAATCAATCAGAGATATTGAAATAATTAGGTAATTATCTCTTTGTGGCCACTCCTGCCTGACAGCTGGGGCGGAGCAGACTGCCTGGGACACATGATGAGTCAGCGCCTGTTTTTTGCCAGACTTCCCCGCCCTATAGCGGGCAAAATATGCCACTTACGACTTTTTTTTTTTATTTTTCCCATGTGATCAGAGAACACAAATTAACAGGTTTAGAAGAATTTTTGTTTTGTTTTGTTATGCTCCTGTGGGTGACAATGGCCAAATAGCCCTGAGCAACACAAGGGTTAAACAAGAATGGTAGACGGTTGGAACAAGTTAGGTGAGGTGGTGGTGGAGGCCAAAAAGTCAGTAATTTCAAAGCACTATACGACAGAGTTGGAGGAGGGACACCACGAGTATAGCTCTCGTTCTGTAACTACACTTAGGTAGAGTTGTACACCAGGGCCAGATTCACGAAAGCACTTACGCAAGCACTTGCGAATCTGAACATCTTTCCTCAATCTTTGGCGGCTTTGTTTACAATTATTAAACAGTTAATGAGCTCCGAAGCACCAGGAGACTATTTATAACAATAACAACAGTTGATTGGCAAGTTTTCATGCTTGTAAACTGTTTAATAAATGTAACCAAAGCCGTCAAAGATTGAGGAAAGATGTACACGTTCGTAACTGCTTGCGTAAGTGCTTTCGTGAATCTGGCCCCAGTTGATTGACAGTAGAGAGGCAGGACCTAAGAGTTGAAAATCAAGCCCTACAAACACAACTAGGTGAGTGCATCAATATACAAGAGAATGTGTAAACAAGAGGGGGGGGGGGGGGGGGGGATATAAATTTAAGTACCCTGCTCCAGGAAAGAAAGCTAACTTGCAAGAATGCGACAACATTTAAAGAATAACGTGCAAAAAATAAAACATGTACTAAATCACTAACCTCTGTGACTTGAAAAACTGTAATAGATATGGATCCGTATCTAAACGGTGGGCGACTGCTCGAGCCATTTGGTCATAGTTCATCCTTTGAGACAATTCCATAATAAACCCTGGGTCTGTTGGAACTGTCTTATCACAGAAAGTTACCTGTAAGCAACATAAAACTAGTATTAAAAATAATTAAGAGTGCTGACATGAATTCACTCATTAGTTAACTCTTGTGCTATTTCCACTTTCCCAAAATTGTAAGTGAGCACCATGAGTCCATCATCCTGAGATGATGAGCTTCCACAGTGCCAAGACAATTTTGAACACGTCACATAAATAAGACAGTGGGTGTATTTTTTATTGTCGATATCTTAAAGGTTCTGCCAACCATCTACTATATTAGGCAAAATTCCCCAAAGACCAAGTTTCCTTCCTATGCATCAATAGGTAGATGCTCACTATGAAAGAAACAGCCTATTAATGTTGTTGAGCATGCACCACAAGCATGCAATGACCATTTAGGCCACTCAAACCTGCAAAGACTTTACAAGGGCTGGAATATCATTGTCATGATGAAAATATTAAAAGTTAGAAGATTGAATATTATCCATCAGATGAAAAAGTGACAAGGTCCTCCAAGTTCCTCGAGTTGAGCAGTCAATATAACACACTACAAGTGTAGATCTCATCCAGTAACTGCAGTTAGCTAACTTCAGGTACAGCATGTAGTATTTATACATTAACTAAAAATACAAGTACACTGAGTAAATCACTAAAGGGAACAGTAATGAAAATTAA